>NW_022158376.1:0-308427 GCF_006535985.1 Synchytrium microbalum
ACGGCAAATCAAGATCTCAACGGGATTGTCTACCGTGCCTTGGATGGCACGACAACACATCTAGTCGATTTGTTTCATTACTTGGCCAAAGACCGATTTGCTCATGGGGTAATGAAAAATGAAGAATGGTATGAATTCGTGGCACCTCGATGGAAGCCATTGAACCAGGGTGTTTTCGATTTCATCCCACCAATTCTAATTGAAAAGTTGCAAACTATCAAGGATTACTATGCAAAAAAAGGACCAGACGGTGACACTACTCGGAAACAAGGTGCTAAAATCCAACTAATCATTAAAGGAATTCTCAATCACGAAAAGCATACAATCCAAGTTGACGCAGTACCTCGCTTTTCCAAACACAAATTTGTTCCAGACTTGGATTCCGTAGTTCATCTTTTGGCGTTCAACGACCTTGTTTTTGATATCGACAAGAACACAACCCGGTCAGGTCAGCCTTCCGATATGATAAGCTTCAGCGTGGGGTACGACTTTCCTACCGAATCAAATACAGTCATCCGACGAGAAATTGAAACGTTTTTGGAAGACATCCAACCTGATCCCAAGGAGAGACTCTATCTTTTGACATACTTGTCGACAATGGTGCATGGAGCTAACAATGAAGAATCCTACCACATTTTCACAGGAACGACTCGGAATGGAAAATCTCTCGCCAAACAGGCTCGTCTTGGACTGATTCTGCAACGACCTCCAAGATGTCCTATTCAGCATTTTTTTGTTTTAGCAACGGCTTTCTAGACTTGTTAGTCTATGGCACTACCTTCATTGAGAGAGGTACGTAGCCTGAGCTGGTAAATTCAGATATTTGTGATTCAGATATTTGTGCTTCAAATGGAAGTAATTCTCGTGGCAAAGCGTTACGTTTAAGTAGCAGAAATTCGAAGTGCTCCTTCACTGGATTGCACGCAGGCATTGGTAATCCTCGTTCGACCTCATCTCCTAACAATTCTGTATGAAAAACAGCGGACGTCAACCTTACTATGCGGAGCTTACCGTTCTGGGTACTATCAGGGTTTGACTTTTACGAAAAACGAGTTCATAGGGGTAAATGCGTGTGTTTGTGATATTTATTTCTTTAGTAGGTACACCAGACATTTTTCCACAAAAGCTACGACGTAGAACATTTTAAACTAGCAGATTTCTTCATTTTTAGGCCGTTTATGAACCCTACTCTATACTCATATAAGTCCACGGACTCAGCGGACTCGACCTGGCAAGAAGTCCGGTCCAGGGCCGGGTCCGGTCCACTCGCATTCTTTCCACGGACCGGACTCACGGACCCAGCGGACCCAGGTCGCGTCCGTTTCAAACAGTATGCATATGGCGGACCTAAGGTAATTACGCCGTCTAAGGCTGGTATAGTCAACCTGTACATCTCTTCTATCTGTACCAAGGAAGCGATCTGCGCATGAGATCTGACGAGTTGCCGTGTAAGATCCTCTCTTGCTCGGTCATCAGAATTTTCTTTTTTTTTCACACTTCACAATCATCTTCACAGGAGCTTCATCGACCTGCACCGCTAATGGATGAAACGGACGAGTACCTGGAGCCTTTGACTGCCGGTTGAAAGTCCTTGATTTGATGAGCTTCTATCCTTGACAAGCTGGACTGTTGGACTTTTTGTGCTTTGAACACAACTTTCTAGCTTCTGAACTCTTCAAGACCTCACGTACTCCTGCCTCTGCGGACGTTTTCGAACTGCTATGATGTATCTGTAGGAACCGTTGCAGTATGGTGGTGCATCAAGCAGTCAACCTTGACATCAATCAAAACGTGGTTGGTCGTTTTTGTTGATGAATGATGAGGGTACGTTTCTCGCTTGCATAGTCGTTTCCTTTGGTCAATTTCACCCAAATGATGATAAAAATATAGCAAAAAGTCAAGCTCAACAAGCTGAATTCTTTTGTGATGATAAATTTCTTTTTGATGGAAGAAAAACCGTGGAAGATGAATCACATATAGCGCGAGTGAGGCTAAAACATCCCTTTCTGTATAGGATGGATGAATCGTTTCCGTATACGATGTATGAATCATTGATGCTGAAAAGACACTCAGTTGCTTAAGTGCTAGTGGGGGCTTTTGTTGGTTTAGTCTTTAACATGCTCGTATCAAGTCTATTCACTTTTTGGTGCAAAAGAATAAAACCTTTGTTTACGAAGCAACAGATCAACTACTACTACTACTTGTATATTACAAAACCTTGCTACTCCTCATCATCCATATCAGAATCAGGAGCGACTCTCTTCATTCCTGGTTCAGTTTCTGATGCGTCATCATCGCCACCTTCAGTTTCATCCCGAGATCTCTTTAGACCCTTCATTTTGCGTGTTTGTAATTTTGTCAAGTCTTGTTTGCCCATATGGATGCGACCAAACTTGTCACCGATGGGATCATGTTCAATGTTCTTCACCTTCTTTGGCTATTTGAAATTGGGGATAGTGAAGTTGAGCGCGTTGTCGCAAAAAACCGTTGCTAATCAAGCAGCATACCTTGATCTCTTTAGGCTGTCTCATAGCCTCTTTACGTTTCTGATCATCAGCCCATCTACTTCTCCTCAACACCAAATCCAATCTAGGACCCATTTCAATCAATTCCACACGAGGCAGCTTGTTACTGTCACTCTTTAACAAGGTCACTCGATGCACGCGTATAAATATTTTAGGTTGTGTAGTCGTCGTACTATTTGATGATGGTGGTGATACTGCTGTGATGGATATGACGTGTTCGAGACCTGCTAGATCGACATGGTCCTCTTCGTCGCCGCGAAAGAAATCCATGAGGAGGGAGCGAGCGTGTATCATTTCCGGGTGGGTTGTGAATGCGTCGCCGTGGAAGACGAGGAGTGGGCGGTTTCCGAAGGAGCATTTTGGGCCCTGTTTTCAGAGTAGATGGATCAGCACAAAAAACGTTTTGCCTGCTCAGATCATCTTTCCCAAAGCCCTCAATACAACACATTACACTACCTTGATATCAGACATGGCAACACTTGACTCAACACCGAACTCACACATGTCCATGATCTCCTTATTAAACATGCGTCCCATAACGAGATTGTTTGGCCTCTTTTTAGAGTGAGAAGCAAAAGAGAAGAGGGCAGCATCACTCTTTTCACAGAAGAATTCTAACGGCCGTATATCGTCGAATGGATGTAGATTGTTTTTGCGTGAGAATAGGACTCCGTTTGGTCGTTTCAGTTGATACTATGAAAAAGTGTGAGTTTGGACGAGCAAAAAAAGTGAATGTCCCTTTGCTGATGTTGAAGATCAGCGCACACCACTACAAACCATATATATCATTGTACATACCAGATCTTTTAGAGCGGTGGTGACGGTCTGGGAGGTCGAAGTCCCTTTGAGAAACAATGCATTCTTGACTCCTTCATGAATTTGAGGTTGTTTAGCGTCATAGATTCGCCTTCCTTTGGCTGTGCGAGGCTTCCTATCATGATATCAATGAGTTAGTATCGATATTATTACAGCTTTGAATGGCTTTACTTACGGTTGTTTGATCATCTTGTCTTTCAGCTGTTTTGGCACGATTCCAAAAAAAAAAAAAGTTGATGGAAAAGGGCGAAGGGAGCTTTCAACGGCAAAACGCCAGGTCAAGGACAGTGATTTTGATTCGGTATTATTCAGTTCCCTACAGTATGAGAGACGTTCTTTGATGCGTCTGTTAGCAAGCATCCGTCCCTGCCAAAAAGCTCTCTTATCACAATATGATATCAATATTGCTTGTAATTGTATAGTCTAATTGACGCGTAAATGAAACGTTTTGTAGCCGATACACGAGAAAGAACCCCATGAAGACTTGTTGCTCAATAATTGCAATTTCGTCTCGATTTCCAGCAACATCATCAAGCCACTGTAGAAAGAGCCAAGCATCGCTATGCTCTCCTGAATATTTATACTCTGCTTTGCTCGTAAGCCTCCTTCGTGTTGAGCTTTCGTCTCAGAGCTTCAAACCTTGTCACCGTACATCTGAAATTGGAGCAAGCTATGAAGAGTGGAGAGTTTACAAGTAAGTGTTCGTAATTATTGAGCAGTCTTCATTATTTTATTTGGTGAATACTTTATTTTCGAGTTTGGTTATACGGTGCATCACCCTCTGTTGTCAACATCAACATCCATAGTCCTTAGAGTGTTGGTCTCTTTTTGCTCGTTACTGATACCAACCCAAAATTCACATTCTCTAGATATTCTCGACATTCCTAAGAATCTGTCGAATAACTTCATATGGGATGTTTTCGATCAATTCAGGTGAAAGCTCGAGTTGGGGTTGTCTCGTGAGAATTGAGCAATGAAGGAACTCGTAAACAAACATATGTGAATGGAGGAACTCGTGATTGTGATCATTTGAACGGCCTCATAGTTGTCAATGTCAACGAACGATCAAGAACCTGACTTGTGATCGTGACCGTTCGTGAAATCAAAGTATTTATTGAAGCTGACCATTGCCCCTTATTAGTCAAATTCAAAAAGATACAAAGTCGACAATCAGGACTAACAAGAAGAAACGACAAATTATCATCTCTTCAACCAAGGAAACTGGACTCCGATGTGCGTAAGTTCGTACAAATAATATCCCCGATTGTTTTTGCTGCCGCTAACTTGCTAGCACTGACAAATTTGACTTGTTGTCGCCTAGACTCGCAGCATGCAAAAGGTGCTTGCTTATGAACGATGATGACGAGCCTATGCCCGAAGGCACTACAGTATTCCAATCGGATCATTGTACAGACTCATACCGTGTTGTTATTGACACAAGCGAATATGTTGGCAACAACAACACTATTAGTACTAGTAATGGCCATCATCACTATCATCCTCCACAGACCACTCCCACCACTAGTGGCAGCCATCATCATATTCAACCCAATCCTCGAGTATATTTCGACACATACGATACTACTGTTCAAGGCTCTGAAAAGAAGAATAATGTTGTTGTTGACAAGAAGTATTGGAGATTCAAGTCAAGTCCTAAACAATTGGCTTCCAATAAACATAGTAATACCCCGAGTACGAGCAAATCAACAGTCGGAACAGCAGCAGCAATGAATATGCCAACACCACCCAATACTCCCGAACCATCGAGTACGCCCGTACCTTCATCATCAAATACACCCGTATCCTCAAATAAGACTGATTCATCACCATCTCGACCTTCAACACCATCAACAGCAACACCGTCATCACAAGCAGATGATGACGATTGTATCGTTGTAAGTGTGAAGGAGGCATCAGCTCGTCCTACCGGCAATAATACATCACAACAAAGACGACCTTCGCCACCATTGTCTGTACGAATGGCTATTGCACGACGAATTGCTGCTGCTTCAGCATCGTCTGTTGAGCCAGTCTCAGTATCGGTTGAGGCACCAGTATTGATGGAATCAGCAGAAGCATCTGTATCGAAGGAATCAGCACCAGCAGTATCGTCGAAGGAATCAGTAGCAGCATTCAATGAAGCCTTGAATATCGGCACGTCATGTACTCGCGTGATATAAACTCGATCTCTACCAGAATGGCAAGATTGCGTATTGAGGAGAAAGGCAAGGAACCAGTTCGTTGCCCTTTGGAGGTGCCTTCTTCTAGTACTACTACTGCTGCTGATCGAGAAGTTACTTCCTCTGCTGATCGAGACATGCATGATGAATCATCAGATATCCTAAGGAAGTGAAGAAGTCTACATATCATGAAGAGGTGACTCCTTTCAAGGAAGTGCCTCAATGTGAGTCTCCAGTTGAATGTTTGATGCCTCAATCCTCTTCATCACAATCATCATCAGCAACATCGTCTCCATTTACGAATATGACGACTACAACAACAGCAGATTCCAAGACTGGTGTAGTCAAACGACCATACTTCTTGCGCAAGTGTGTTGTCAAGGACTTACCGTATGAGGTTGAATGTCATATTACTCGTGCTGTCAAGAAGTTGGGTGAGACTTGGGGTGATCATGTTGAGTTGGTTTTCAATCGATCCAAGAATGTGAGTTCACTAGATCGATTGGGAGGGGGGGGGGGCCTTTTTTTTGGTTTGGAGGTGAGCTGTGTGTGCTAACAAGTATCAAATATAGGGTGTTTTGGTGAAGGGTGACAAGGAAAATGTGGCAAAGTTGTTTGAGAAGCTGGCTTTGTATGAATATCAAGTTGTAATGCATGTGAGTCTTGGATTAAGAATTCCGGTGGAAATCGTTTTGCTGAGGAAGGAACTGACGACACTCTTTAAACATAGATGAAGAACGTGTAAAAAAAACAAAAAAATAATAATAATGGTAATTTGTAAGTAGGGTGCTGAAAAGTGACCGGTTTGCATTGTAAATATGTAATCGGAAGCTATAGCAATAAAAGATACGTGATCTCAGATGCATATCGAGCATCGACGTGATTTGACGCGATACGAATCAAATGGTATAGATCAAAAACGACTCTTTTAATGGTTGTGTTTGGAACTAACTCTAACGCTTTCAACGCTTCACCCTTCTTGAGACTAATCGTTTGTTAGTTAGAGACTTGTCTTGTAAACTGGAAGAGAACTTGGAGCGATATACATACACCAAGAGCTTTGGAGTGTGCCTCTTGTCATAAAGCTCTGGACAAAGTCTTTAATTTGCACAATCAACTTTTCTTGAGCCTTTCTGATTTGTGAGGAACTTGGTGAAGGAGAATGAGACTGAAGAGTCGTATTGATACTTGATTGATACTTGAAGAAGAAGTAATCTCCGTTCTGATCTGTGTTTGCTGTCAAACCTCAAACCCAAAGGTTGACATCACACAATCGAACATTTCTAGAGATAATAAGAGGCTTGGAAGCTAAATTCACCTAGGTAATTCTTTCGCTCTGATCCGTCGTATGCCCCTTGCGTACTGACATCACCCAGTCGCGCAGATGGAGTCTCCAACAAGCGACTATCTCTCTCCAGCACAACCTGACTGGCTCCCTTCTCCTACACAAAGCTTCGACTTATTCACCACAGTCATAGCCACGTTTACGGCCACTGCTTCACCTTCACCGACTCCAACGCCAGGCATGTCTTAACTAGGGGAATCTTGCACGTATTTCCCGTCAATTGCTAATGTAATATTGAATTTTTAGTACAAGAAGAGATCTCTTTGGCATGGGCGCTCTTGATTCTCATATCTCTACTGGTGGTGACGCTCCTGACTTCTTATTATCTGCAGATCAATCGTATTAGGATTATTCATGAGAGTGTTGTGTCGATCTTCCTTGGTACATTCCCAGTTCTGGGGTTACTCCTTTTTTCCCTTGCTTTGGCCAAGTGCTAAACCGAATGCCTTCTTTGCAGGAATTTTCGTCGGCCTCATCATTCGTTTTGGATCGCGTATGTTGACGTGAATTCTTCTCGTTGACGTTGACTTTTTGCTGACAGAAAGCCATCTTTCTTCTCGAATAGCTGCTATACAAGGCTTCGTGGCTTTTGATCATCGGTACTTTTTCAATTTGTTGCTACCTCCTATAATTTTGAATTCGGGGTATGACATGAAGAAGGTATGATTTCACAGCATAGCAGTGGCTGATTTTGTGGTAGACATTTCAAACAGTTTTCAATTTCTGATCCTTTGTTGTCTATCAGAAAAGCTTCTTTCGTTACATCGGATCGATCATGACATTTGCGTTATTGGGTACATTCATAAGCACTGTCATCATTGGGTGCGTCTCTTGCCTTCGGGATGCCATGACAACGTTCTGGGCTTGTTCTTTTCTCTCGCTCTGTTTCTCATGCATTTTCATTCATAGTACGCTGGTCTACTTCCTAGTTTTGGCTGGAATGCATCGATTAAAAATGACGATGATGGATTGCCTTGTATTTGGAGCTATCTTGTCGTCTACTGATCCTGTTGCTGTGTTGTCGCTCTTTCAACAGATGAAGGTATTGAAAAGTTCCTTTCCTCGTTTTTGTTGCCTATCTTGACCGCAAATTGTCTGTGTTAGGTTGATCCGAAGCTTTATGCCATTATCTTCGGAGAATCGATTTTGAATGATTCTGTTGCGATTGTCTTGTTTAGGTAACAAAAAAACTCACACCTCGTCAAGCATTCTTATCGCGCAAGGCTTTTCCGTACTCACACCTTATTTGTATAGCACACTGGGACAATTCACGGGCAAAGAATTCTCACTTGGAAATGTGGTTGCTGGAATAGTCACCTTCTTTGGTGTCTTTCTTGGATCGATATTGTGTGGAACTGTAGTATCACTCATTATTGCATTGATGTTGAAACACAGTCAGCTTTATGAGTTTCCTTCATTGGAATCTTGTCTTGTTATCATCATGGCGTATTCTTCGTATCTCTTGTCGAATGGGTTACAGTTTAGTGGGATTGTGTCATTGTTGTTTTGTGGGATTATTCTTAAACATTGTAAGAATTGTTCTGGTTTTGCTCGAGGTTTTTTTGGTCCGATTGTTTGGAGAATCATCTTCGACAAGTGGCACTTCTCAAACAACTGTGACTGATTTTGTCTCTTTCCATATACAGATGCTTATGATAACATGTCTGTTCGATCACGTCGAACTACGAAATACATGTTTCGAGTCTTGTCTCAGCTCTCTGAGAACTTTGTCTTTATCTACCGTAAGTATTGAATCCAGAGCCAATGTAATTTGATGCTATGATGCGTTACAGAGTTGTCGTCGACATTGGTGAAAATAGCCTCTTCTTTTTCTTTTTTAATTACCGATTCTATCTCCATTCTCAACTAGTCGGTGTAACACTGTTTACGAGTGACGACACACTATATTTACCAGGCCTAATAGTCTTCACTCTGGTCTTTATGGTCTTTGCTCGCTACGTCTCTGTAATCCCACTTGCAAACCTAATCAACATTATGAATCGTCGAATGTATCCAAACAAACCGGATCCCATCCCGAGAAACCATCAACTCATGTTATGGTGGGCAGGCTTGAGAGGTGCTATTGCCTTCGCTTTGTCATTCGATGTCTCGGGCCCCGCAGCACAAGCTATACGAACCACGACTCTAGTAGTATGTGTTATATCGGTCATTGTGTTGGGAGGTACTACGCCGAGAGTGATAGTAGAGTTGGGGATTCGGACTGGTGTTGATCGTAAGAAACGGTCTGAAAGGTCCTCTTCGTCGAATGGTGTATTATTAGGAGGTGACAGCGGCAACAACAATAGCAATATGGATGATTTCGATGACGAAGATGATACAGACTCGTCTGATGGAGATGATGCTCTAGATTGGACTGATGCTGATATAGCACCTGTCGGAGGTCGAAGGCATCCACAAGAAGCAGAATATGTGGATTTGAGTGATCATGTATTACCTGATGATGATATTGTATCTCCGAGATCCGATGATTTGCTTAATGGTGATGCTAGTGGTGGTGGTCGGAAAGGTCAACAGAATATGAATGGTAACGGACAACAGCAACGGCCGTTGCCTAGGTCAGGACAGTCGTCATCAAGCAACATTCTGCCATCAGCAGATGGTCGAATGAGTATCGGAAGCAGTATACATGCATTATTAGGACATCCATGGCTTGCACGAGATGAGGATTTCTCGCATTGGTTTATATCGTTTGATAATCAATGGTTAAAACCCATATTTACAAGAACCAGATGGAAGTGGGGACGAAGGTCTACTGCCTTGTCACCGCATTCTCCGAATCGTCACCATCATAGAGCTAGTAGGTTGGATGATCAGTTTGATAGTGCGACGTTTAGAGCGGATAATTCGACTGGCAGTTTTGGAGGTGGAGGCAATGGAAGGGTAAGAAATCTCGTCCTTTCGTCATTTCTCACTTTTGCGAACTGTATTCCCCCCTCTGTTTGACTACTCACATTTTCTGTACTCAGTCACCACCACCTTCAGCAGAACCATCTGCATCTGGAGCACCAACAAGAAAACAATCTAGATTCTCTCGCACAACAAACGACGGTAGAAGCAGCAGTAGCAGCAGGAATGAACATACGAAAGAAGAATCAGCACCCATCATTAGCTTTTTGACCCCTACTACTTCAGCACCACATACACCAATAGCAGATCAATCACTACAGCAAATGATACCTTTAACGCAAATGTCGAATGATGAATTGTCTCCAGCTATCATGCAAGGGTTTGAAACTTTTGGGGATGTACAGTCGTTTGATGATATACTGTTTGATAGTGGTCAAGACCTTTGAGGAATGGATGTTGAGTGAGACATCTTTTACTTAATGTATATAATTATCATATATTGACACGAGATATCGCCGCCATGTCATCATCATAAACATCTTTTTTGCTTTCCTCATATCACCAATATTACCACACTTTTGTATAGAAAAGAATACAATGTTATTACATTTGGCATCTACGAGAAGTGTGAGAACACGAAGCGCATTGATTGAGTAGCGTTGGCAAACGCGTGCATTGCGTATGGTTGACACTGCGCTACTTTTTTTCACTTGTCCACTGAGCCTTTGATCGCGGCAAACCACAGTTTGTGTCATTTGTAATTGATATATTTGGAGTTGAACTTTCTTTGTCATTCATTCTCTCGGGATCCTCGTACTACTTATTCTTGTTTGTTTGTTCTATAATGGTGTATAGCTTATAGTTTCCTAGCAGCCATCCAATTATCATCATGCTCCTCTGGATTTCCACCCAATTCGACTCTTAGACCATCATGTGGGTAGTCTCGATCCGTCTAAATAGTATAGGGAGGTGAGGAGAGAGTGTGTGTGTTAGGGAACAAACCATTATCACTCTTAAACCACTTGTGGCAACAGATCAAGATATACCAGCACTTACAAAGAGCATATGAGCCGAAGGATCATACCACGCGACACCAAAGGCCACCAACCCAATAAACCCAAATGCCTTCATCATACCCATAAACGGTACCCACCAATGGACTTCAGGTCCAATACCCAAGAAATCTGTATAATTATCGTGATCATACATGATTTCACCATACTCTCTCCGTCCCTGCTGATCCCAATACTTGTATGGATCTCTCAACTGGGTCCACTGCATGGGCACATCTCGTGGATAATCACCTATAGGATCCATTTCGCGATTCCCGAATTCGCTATACCACCATCGTGGAGGAGATGGCAGGTTTGATTGCTGTGCAGATAGCACGGATTGGTCGTATACGGGCCATTTGAGAGGAGGGATTATGGTGCCTAGACCTGTTTTTGGTTGGGCTAGGGGGATGTAGAGTGGGTGTTGGAAGAAGGGGAAGTCGGGAGATGATGTTGGGTGTGGAGGGAGAGTGGATTGTGATGCAGCGGGTGTGGCAGCCAAGTCTTTTTCAGTTGGCCATAAGTCAGAGGCAGGTTGTTTCAGTGGGTCTGGTAGGAATGGGTCTGCAGTTGGTAGAGGCCTACAGATAGGGTGATTAGATTTGAGCGATGATGAGTATTAATATGTAGTGGTGCTTCTTCCGCTCTGTCTTGTTAAACACCCTTTTTACCCCAAACGTGGTTGATGCCAGCGATGCACACAAAGCTCTTAATGAAATACAAGTAGAGCAATAATAGCAATGAAATGTACACATTAAAGACTCTATTCAACATTGCTCATGGCAGCCTTACCCGTATTGGTCCAGTTGAGCATCTCTCTTTGCATTTGATGATGCAAATCGGAGTGCGGAGAACTGAGCTGATGATGCACTCTTCTGCGAGAGTATTGGTCGCAGTAATCTCCACGTCGTAGCCATATCAATCGTGTATACGCTGTAGCCAGTACAGTCTCTCGCTATACGCAACAAAGTACAGAAACGATACTTCGGATTCTAGACAACAAAGTTTTCCTAAAAACCTATGTAAGCTACAAAAGCTTTGTATTGCTTACATATGCTTCACCCATTATCTCCATACATAGTTTGGAAGATATGGAAAAGCTTCAAAATCCTCAGATCAAATCGATGTGCGCCCATGACGTGACAAACACATGGGAAACCGTCGCAGAACACGTAACTATTGCATTTTACACATAATCTCATTGGTATTTGGGTCTTTTTGGAACAGAATTGTATTTTTCTGTGTGTCAGTTGGTGACAATTGTTATCTTATTAAACTGAAAAGAAGCACAGGTGACACGTCCTGTTGGTAGTGGAGAGTTGAGTCCCAGACAATTTGATTGATTTCCTGACTTCCTTGATTTTCCGAGACCATATTCCGAACTGTCAAGGTCAGTCGACGCGTAAGCAACCCTTCATTTTGTCAAAACACCTGAGGATCGAGCAGCATAAAACAAGGAGACAAGAGACTCGAGAAGAGAGACAGATACGGCAATGAGGATATCACTCACCAATGAATTCGGTGACTTGCACAATCTGGAAGTGGACTCTACTATTAGCGTATGTGGCTTTCTATAGCTGTTTAATGTTTTGTTAGATTTTAAATCACGCATTCATCATGTACCAAAATTCAACCCATATTCTATACATTAGATCCAGAATCTCAAAGCACTAGCCGAAGCAGAACTACGCATCCCAGCCAACGCACAAACCATTCTTCACAATGGGGTCGAATTGCTTGATGTATCGAAAACGCTGCAGGAATTGGGCGTTGCTCAGGATGACATCCTGTTTGTAAAGAGAGCTGGTACTGCTGCGGGTGGTGTCGGTGCTGCTGGAGGAAGGCCTGTTGGGTGTGTTGAATGCTGAGCACCTCCCTTGATCTCGAGAACCGTGACTAAATTACACCCCCCGCTCCTTATATACAGAGATCCTGCAGAGGCATTACGGCAACAGCTGCTATCGGATCCACGTGCGATGACACAATTGGCATCAGTTGGGTGTCGTTTGGTTGTATGATTGAATTGTTTTTGGCATCGTATTCACACCCAACACACACTGTAGAGAAATCCACAACTCGCAGCTGCAGCACTCGAAGATCCTGAACAATTCAGGAGAATGATCATGGATATTGAAAGGCAACGACGTGAATATGAGGAACGAGCTGCTGCTGAAATGGTATGCCAAAAAAAATTACACAGATCGCACTCCACCGTTGGAATCACTCCCCAATCGCAACTCATAATACCCTCCATATACTAGGCCGCACTAGACGACGACCCATTCAACCCAGAAGCGCAACGCCGAATAGAAGAAGCAATTCGTCAAAAGAATGTCGACGAGAACATGGAAGCTGCTATGGAATACAATCCTGAATCATTCGGTCGTGTCATCATGCTGTATATAAATACCGAAGTCAACTCGATACCTGTCAAAGCATTCGTGGATTCAGGTGCTCAGGCTACTATTATGAGTCCAGAGTGTGCGGAGAAGTGTAAAATATTGCATCTGTTGGATAAGAGGTTTGCTGGTAAGAGAGTTGATTTGGATATTCTAGCGGTTGGACTTGTGGTTGAGCTTGCGAGCTGTTTCGCATTCAATGTCCTTTTTTTAACATCATATTTTGACTTTTGTTTAGGTGTGGCTATTGGTGTTGGGCAAGCAAAGATCTTGGGTCGTGTACATGCAGCTCCATTCAAGATTGGAGGTCAGGTGTTGATGTGCTCCTTCACCATCATGGAGGTATATATGGCGATTTTTTGGTAGAGTGGGTCATCTTGACCGTGGTCATTCACTCAGCTTGTTCCAAATGATTCCTTTCTAATATCTCCTCTGTCTCAGGGAAAGGGTGTTGACTTACTCTTTGGTCTCGACATGCTGAAACGCCATCAAGCGTGTATAGACCTCAAGAAGAATGTCCTCGTCATCAACGAAGAAGACATTCCATTCCTATCCGAACACGAACTACCCGATAAAGCCAAATGGGAAACCTCAGGTTCTCCTATGGCAACATCACCAACACAACCATCCGGTCAGCCTCTCGGTGGACCTTCGTCATCATCATCCTCAGTACCACCATCGTCTCGACCACCTGCTCAAGCTGCTGGGAACGCTGCAGCAGCACGAGCTGCTGGTGTAGGAGGTGCCAATAATAGTAATAATCCAGCTGCAGCCAAATATCCCGAAGCTTCTATACAGTCGTTAGTTGATTTGGGCGCGACAAGGGCTGAAGCTATAGCTGCACTAGATGCTTCAGGAGGTAATCCGGATGTCGCTGCTAACATGTTTTTCGGATGAGCAGGTTGTCTTTGAAACAAGTTGGGTCGACATCCGGCTGCTGTTTGTTTGTAAAACTGTTAAATAAAAACATTACATCATCTTCATAAAACCAATGACTATCAACTTTGCCTCGAAAATACCCAAGATCTATTTTCTTTCCACCTTACATTCTAATAACGAAACAACTCTGTATGTTCATATACTACTTCCACCCTTACCACCACAAAAACAGTCCTCAAAACTAGACGTATGACATTATTGCTTGAGGAAATGACGAGCAGCTGCAGCACCACCAATAACCGCGATTGCAGTCAAGGTTAGTGCATTGTCACTTCCGTATCGACGGAGTGACGTGAATAGTGACGGAGGGTCTTGCTTAAAGTTGTTCCACTTGACGCGACGGGTGTCTAGCCAGTATTTTGTGATGCTACAAGTGCGAAATAGATAGATTGAGCGAGCGAATCATTCTGTGCGCACAAGATGAAGCTTTTGTGAAGTGTTTTCAGGATTTGACGGGTTGCAAGACGACAAAAAAATAGATCGAAAACCACATCGATAATCGCATACAGATTGCTTACAATGATGACCAATTGTTGGTGATCAGACCATCCTTTGTCTTGTACCAACTGTTACAGGATGATGAAGCCCATGCTGTTGTCTGGATGGACAAGGGAGAACGATGTCAGATGAGAAGTGTAGAAGAAGCAATTGTAAAACGGGTTGAAATAATGTCTTGAAAACCTCGTTTTTTCGCTTTTAATGCTCTCGCGGCAGTTTGGCAAAGAATGTTCAAATGATCACATACCTTCAAAGATTGCTGAAGTTTAGAGTAGAATTCGGTTTCTACTTCAGGTTTAACGTCAAAGTAGGTTGTTTCTTTCAGAGCGAGGGATTGAACCATTTGCATTATATCTAAGATACGCGCTTCTGGTTATATCGTCCGTCTCAAGCATTTACAAACAAGATGGGAAGACACGTACGGTTGACTTGACATTCAATCATGTAGATGATACTCGAATGACCTATCCAGAATTGAGCTTTGTCAGTCTCAAACCATCGACAATAAAAAAGGTTTCAGAGATTGTGGTCCATACCCAAATTAGTATTCGGTCCATAGCACATAAACATATTCGGGAAACCGCTCGTCGTAATGCCATAGTAACTCGAAGGCGCATTCTTCCACTTGTCGTCCAAGGAAACACCACCTGCACCAGTAATTTTTACTGGAAACAACAATCGCGTGGTTTCGAAGCCGGTAGCGAGGATGATTGCGTCTACTTTACGTGTGTTTCCTGATTCGGTAACTACAGAGTCGGACGTTACGGATGTGATCTTGTCGGTGATGAGAGAAACTTGTGGGAGTTGTAGTGATGGGTAGTAGTCGTCGGTGATGAGTACTCGTTTGCATCTGTTGACGGGAAATGCTTGTCAGCCCATGCGCGCAGAGGCACCAAAATCATGACGCAAGATCTAAATGTACCCAATAGGATAATCTGGAGTCAAAGTCTCTCGGAGCTTTGGATCCTTGACTTGATTCTTCAAGTGCGAAGTTGCCAATGCAGTCATAGCCTTGCTTATTGCACCTCCTGGTGTTGAGAAATTGAACCAGAATAGCTCGGTCTGCAGTGAATGGAAAGGAACGTCAATTAGCTGAGCGTATAGGTTGTGTGTTCCAAGTAGAGATCCATACGTTGTAATAAATGACGAATCGCCCTACAATCATGAACGCAAATAAGTCAATTGAGGAAGAATTCGAACAAGTGAAAGGAATTGCTTACACCACCATCGAAGCAACGGCACATATGAAAACAAGAATTTGGCGACCGCCGAGTAGGCAAAATCGTTACGTGGGATACACCAATTGGGAGTTCGTTGATAAACGTCGAGACTCTTGGTTTTGGGAGCGATTTGTGGTATGAACTGTACTGCCGACGCGCCGTTCCCGATTACGGCAATTGCTTTGCCAGAAACATCATACGATTCGTCCCACTGCGCACTGTGGAATATCTTGCCCTTCCATTCCGAGAGGCCTTTGATTTGTGCAAATGGATAGTATGGTCTAACGATTGAGAGGGTGAATTCAACTACTGCCAGGTCGATCACGTATCTATCCTACGCACCTGTTGAGTTGCCCAACACCCATAATGAGCACATTGAATTCAGCTTTTGTAACAACATCAGTTCCATTCTTCCTAATCCCTACAGTCCATAGCTTTGACACGTCATTCCAATGTGCTTCAACGACCTCAGTGTTAAATTGAATCTTGGGCGTTACGCCATACGTTTTGGCGACTTTGGCGAAGTATGCTTCGATTTCTGGTTGTGGAGAGAAGACTCGAGTCCAGTTTGGGTTTGGAATGAAACTGTATGAGTCTGTATGATAAAGTTGAATTCAGACAAATTGGTTTTCGTTGTCAGAATTGGAATTGTGGAGCAGAAACTCCACCTACATAGATGCGAGGGCACATCGCAAGCAGCTCCAGCTAGAAATGGTAGTAGGGTTTAGCTCACAAAGGCTCAAGAAAAGGCTTGTGACAAAACGAGTGCCATCACAGGCCCCCAGGTCAGAAGACGCCGATTTAAAGAGAGTATCTAATTTCATACGATATCTATTGTGGTTCCAAGTTCCACCGGCACCATTTCCGTAATCGTAAATCTGGTAGTCGACATTAGAGATATTTTGCAGTTTCAAAGCAGCGCAGAGACCAGAGCATCTAAAGGATGAATTAAGCGATCAGCTACTAGTTTTGGTCTCCAAATGATCAATTGTGGCTATTAACGATCAGATCGTTGCCTTAAAACACCAGCAAGAGCTCGAAAAAGATACAAACAACAATATTTCCAGACTGTCTGGCTTCTAACTCACCCAGCACCAACGATACAGACGGTTAGACCCATTCTGTTCTATGTATTAGTAGTATTTCTATGTGGAGATGTGTTGATTCTAATTGCCCACTCCTCGTGTTGATTTCTGGATAGCGGACTTTGTTTGCTTGGCTTGTTTCAATGACGAGACGAAAAAAAGGGAGATGCCATTAACCGCAAGCCAACGAATCGCTTCAAAGTACAAAATAAAATCACGTGTAATAGATGTTCATGTCAGATCGTGTATAGTGTACAGCATGTTGGCAATTTACATCTTTTTGTCGCGAACAAACTCGAGGACGAATTCGACGTGTTTAGTATGCGGAAACAAGTCAAACGGTTGAGTTCTTTCGATTCTGAATGGTTTTCCACGAATACGTCCACCAGTAGGTCGGCATAAACTAGTAAGATTGTGTAAATATGGTTGAGCAAAAAAAAACCTCGATTATCGTCGAATGTCTCGAATGGGACTTACTCAATCCAGTTTGGCATACTCTTTTCGGCATCACAAGCAACAAATACCACTCGATCAATCAATGCACATTCTCGTACAGCTGTGACGACTTTGGCGTGGACACCTGGTCGAGGTGGATCTGAACAAATAAACAAACAGTCAGAACAGATATGTTCATTCTTCAATTCACCAAAATTCACAATCACACACACGTACCCATAACAGCAATAACAGTAGATCCAGGAGGACAGTGCTGCTTGATAGTATTCTGAATAGCAGCCTCGACTCGATCAGCAACAAACACAGCGTTCGTAATTCCATTTGCTGCTGCATTCTTTTCAGCATCTTGGACTGCTGATGCTATAATCTCGATTCCTACAACACGAGTTACTTGGCTGGCCATCGTGATTCCAATTGTTCCAGTTCCACAACACAAGTCGAGGAGCGTGGTTGATGAATTTTCGGTTTGTATTGCATTGTCTAGTCGACACCATTCTCGGACTGTCGTGTAAAGGAGTTCGGCGGCTGGTGTATTTACTTGGAAGAAGGAGAATGGTGATATGCGAAACCTATGTTTGGATGAAATTTGGTGTCAAAAGAAAGGATGCCAAGAGTACCAAACAATTGATTTTACCTCAGATTGAGCATCTCTTCATGAATTTCGCCAGGCCCGATAACCACTTCAACTGGATTGTCATCTTTTATACCATTGAAAACACCATCAGTATCCTAATTGTGGCCAGAGCTATCAGAAAGCAAGCGCAAAACAAAACAAAACCGTGCAAAGTTCGGTGTACCTGAAAGATCAGCGTAGTAAGAGGAAACTCTCCTGCTTTGACACACTCTTCAAAGAAGGCTTTCATCTTGATCTTTTCCTTGTCGACTAGAACCGAGTCGGAGCCTTGAGAGTTGATTTGGACGAAAACCATGACTAACAAAACAGCCAGATATGAGCAAACGTGAATCGAGTCGAAGGGCGTGAAGAAGCAAACTCACCATCTCCAGAACGAGGTGTTCTGACTAGCAGCAGCCTCCAAAAGCCCTTTTTGGTTATACGGTCATACACAGCAAACTCAGATTGACGTATAAACCTCTATTCTCGGATTGAGTGTTAACCGCTCACTGTCTGAAAACTGTACTGACTCGCGTACCTGTGCGGCTGCAGCAATAGCTTTGGCGGTTGGTGGTATATGTTTGAGTTCACCGGGTTCCTATAAGACAAGGATGGAAGTTGAGCGACCAATAACGGCACTGAAGTAATGATCGCAGTCAGTTACCAGAACTTGAACCAATCCCTCCTTGTATAGCCCGACAAGGAACCCGACAACATCTTCACCTATTTTCATAGACATAAATTAAAGGACTTCTTGACCAACTTGATATGCTCTTGTACCTTCAAAGTTCGATCCCATTGAGAATTCGCACTTATTACGGTACCCGTTAATAACAGGTGACGGGACAATCGGTTCGACAGGACACGGCAGACCAGTAGGATCTCTACAAGAATAACATATGTAAATTGATTGCTCGTCATCAATCTATACAAGGCGTGTCTTTTTTGGGTGTCGTACGTTGCATTCTGTATCCAAGCAATCTCCTTTTTAGCAGCTGCAGATCCTTCAGCCAGTTTCATCAGCTCTTGCTTGAACTTCAGCAAAATGGCCTTCATGTCCTCTTCCTTTTCTTTGAGCTGATCTTCATATGATATTCTAGTTGAGCAAGTGTTAGGAGCGATCGTTGAGGAGTAAAAAACTGCGCACAGCTCGATCATACCTCCATAATGGCGTGGTTTGATCCGCGAGACGTTCTGCAGGTGTTCTAGTGTCTTCTTCTTGTTCGACATTCTTGACTGGTGCTTTTCCTTTGGCTTTAGGAGTTTTGACAGGCTGTACAAAAGGAGCGTCAAGTCAATATTGAGGCAGGGCATGATGTTGTCTTGTGCACTCACAGGTATCGAGGCAGCCAGTTTCTTGTTCTTGTACATGTGGCCGTTCAACTTTTGTATTGCCTTGTCACGTTCTTCAAAGGACTAAGCGATTATGGTGATCGTCAGCGTATGGAGAGCTGTGTGCAATAAAACAATCATGGACGGATCGCGTACATTGAAATCCAGATAAGCAGAATCCCAAGTTGGCTGCTTCTTGAATCTCGTAAATTTGACATCGACACCCTCAAACAGTTTGCGTAAATCAACACCTTTAATCAAAAAAAATCCAGATAAGCAGAAGTCGACTGTCGACACTCTCAAACGGTTTGCGTAAAATCCACACCATTCCAAGCCCTCAACAGATTCTCGAGTTTGATTTGTGGTCGTCGTCCAGACTGCGCAGTTGATACGGCATTTCCAGCTTCTTCGGATACATCCTGATCCATTGAAACTACTTCTGCATCTTCTTCCGATGCATCCATTTTCAGCTTCTTGTTGACTATTGATGGTGTTTGCTCGGTTGCTCTTTTCAATGGATTCATCACGCTAAAGAGAGCTCCTTGATGATAGATAAGTGATTTCGACGCCCTTGCTACAGTGTATGCTGGCCTAGATATCGCTAAACGGCCCAAAGGTCTAAAGCTCTGTTTTATGACAAACATGCAAAAAAAGAGGTTTTGGGAGTTTAGTCGACGTGATCAGAGGGCAATCGCTACAAAACGGCGCCAGATCACAGCTTTGTTACATCTCTACTACGTGAAGGTTCACGTAAAACACGTCCAAAAGGGCGATCGCATAGTGAGAAAACAAGGATCTTTGTTAGATACCTGATCCATTCTTCAAACGCAAAGCTGCTTTACGTTTCCCTTCATGTTCCGTTTTAAATTTTAAATTTTTATGATAATTGTACAAAAGCTTTGATATAATCCTTGTGGGATGGGTATTTTTCACTCAGCCGTCGTTCACTTGCGTCCATGGACCCAGAAGGTGTTCATTACACCTTTGCCCTTGACGTTCATGACATCAGGAGCAGAGATGTCAAGAGTCTAATAAAGCGTGATAAATGTTATTATCATATTTCAATTCATAGTACACACCTAGAGGCTCGACGAATCATGATACTTACAGGATCATGTTTAACCAAGTTGTAAGTAGATTCCGAAATGTGTACACACAACGGCTTGGATGTGGACTCCATACGAGAAGCAGTATTGACAGTATCACCGACCAAACACCAATGAGGATTCAAGTCACCCAAAACACCAGCAGTAACAGATCCAGAGTTGAGACCAATGCGGATTTGAACTCCTTCATCCAAGTTTCCGGCTTTGAAGGCCTTGGCCATGGCAATCAAATCAATGGCAAAGTTAACACCTTGTACGGCGTGACCTTATAAAAGAAGAGAATAGGGTGTTGAGGATACCTGATACTTTGAAGTCAAGTACAGCAAAGAGCATAGGAATTACCGTCACAACGTTTGGGACAACCAGTAACACCGAGGTAAGCATCTCCAATGGTTTCGACCTTGTAGACGTTCCATTTCTTAGCGACCACATCGTATTCACGCCAGAGAGCGTTGAGAATGTTAATCATTTCCTTAGCCTATAGTTTGTTGATGAGCGTGTGAGTGCATTTGAATATTTTATTGAGTATTACAAGTTCGGAACTTACAGAGGCCTTGTTTGACAATGAACCAAAGTTGGCAATATCCTAATGAGACGAAAGTGGGGTTGAGTGGGCTTTCATAAGATGATCACACCAAAAAAAATCCGAATTAAGCAGTATCTTACAGAGAAGAAGACAGTGACGCTTTGGAATTCCTCGGCTTCAGTTCCTTGACCATTCTTGATTTGTTCCAAAACGTTGGCGGGCATCATCTTCTCCAAGAGAGCATCAGAGTTATCCATTTGAGTTTCGAGTTCAGCAGCAGCGGCAGAGAGCTTGCCGACCCGTTCAGCGGCGGATGATTCTTGAGAGCTAGGTAAGAGCAAGAACCAAAAATTGATTAGTTGCTTTGATTACAGTAACAAAAGCAGACAAATTTCTTACGCATTGATGAGAATGAGGGAGAAGACAACCTTAGCAATCATGTCACAGCAGACGTACAAAAATTCACCAGTGGCAAAGTCGACGATGACATCTTTTTGCAAGTAGTAGACAACAGTGACTGCAATAAATGTTGTATGAGATTCGATCGGGTTTCGTAGGTGACGAAGCTTTCACTTTTTACTTACATCCCCACCATGCAGCCCAAACAGCGGTTTTAGCCCAGTACAAGGATTGCTTGTCCAATCGACAGTCAGTCTTTTCCTCAATAGCACGTTGGAACATGTCCATGATGTGGTCAATGACAGGGAGGTAGACCAAACAAGAAACGGTGTTCCAGAAGGCACCATATGGCTCAGGAGCAACAGCACCAATCCAACCAGTGACAACCATAGCGATATCCAGAGCAATACTGTTGGCCATTGGGTCGTATGCACAAGTGATTTGACGGTAAACCCACATCAAACAAGGAGTACAGAACATCCATTCTAAACTACGAGAAGTCAAGTATGGCACACCGTTTGGCATCATGACAGCAGGAGTCAACTTGTGGAATTGCAAAAAGTATGACATAAAGGCAATAAACTTGATTCCGACAAGTGAAATTGCCAACGATTTACGCTCAGGGTTGCGGGTACCGAGGTAGGTCAAGAAGGAGAAGCATATACCGAAAGCGTAGCCACCACAACAGTACTTGTGTAGTATAGTGGAAATGTGGTCATTTTCAAATATAGCTTGAGCTTTGGTTTTGTGTGCGCCAGAGAGCATGTATAGAGTAATGCAGCCAGTAATGGATCCCCAAACGAGGATGGAGTAAAATACCCAGGTAGCGACAAATGCATATCGATTGTTGTCGGCTCCTGCAAGAGCTTGACCTACTAGCGACACCTTTTCACCTTTTGCATTTTTACCAGTGCCGTCTAGTGCAAGGTACAACAAATTAGTCAGGGAGAACGCGTTCAAATAAGCCTCTTCATAAATTACGCGAAATGATTAAACCAATTTACCTCCAGTATTTCCATCAGCTGCAACGTGTCTCCCAACAGGACATTGGCATTCCTCACAGGTGTTTGAACCATCAGTCTTAACCGCGTATTCAGGGCAGCCCGTGCATGCACCGCACGTTCCACGCATGATGCCTTCCACGTCCTTCATTTTTGAGCTTTCCACAAAAGAGAGCAACTAGGTCAAAAAATGAAGATAATGCAAGAGTTTTCCTTCTTGCAACAGCAACAAACAATCAAACACGTAGAAAGCGAAATCCCTTGAATCCCCCCTCATGTTGCTGCTACCGTTGATTCAAGGCAGGACGAAGGTGATTTCCAGTGTCACTGTGCGGGTTTTTGTGGGTGAATCCAAGTAGACAAAGTTAGGGATGTTCGAGACTCATTTCAGGGTATACAGTGAATCGTCCGAAAAGGTTTTGAGCACTCTTGAATGACCCTCTTGTCAAGCCTCGTTCTGACTCATTGAGTTGTGTTTGATAGTACTGTTGGATACAACAGCTTGAGTTGATTTGCTGATTTTGTATTTGAAGAACGCAATTTTGACCAGCCAAATTTACAATATACGCGTAATTTGTATGTCAGCGTTGCAAACACGGGCAATCACGTCTTTATACCTTCATTTTCTTCACTTGCGTTAGTAATTAAAAAGTTGTTCAGCGAGTGAGGTTTACTTTATTCGGGTATCAAATTGGACTTCTCTTTTCATTTGCTTTTGATATTTGTTACATATTTAGGCAGCTTCTTGAGTAGCTGTCAAGACGACGAAAGTGAAGACGACCTTTGCAATCATGTCACAACAGACGTAAAGAGCTTCACCAGTAGCAAAGTCAACGAACTTGTCCTTTTGCAGGTAGTAGATGAGTGTGACTAGGTTGAAATAAGAACGAGTCAGTGATGAGCAAAGGACAAGACCGTGTGACGATGAATGGATACATACATCCCCACCAAGCAGCCCAAACAGCGTTTTGTGCAATTTTCAAGGATCTCTTGTCCATCTTGCATTCAGTCTTGCGTTCAATAGCACGTTGGAACATGTCCATGAGGTGATCAATAACTGGGAGGTAGACAAAGCAAGAAGTGGTATCCATCCAAGTACAAAAAGGCTCCTTCATGACGGCTCCCAACCATCCAGTGACAACCATAGCAACATCAAGGAAGAGACTGTTGTGCATGGGATCATAAGCACAGGTGACTTGTCTGTATACCCACATCAAACAGGGAGTACAGAACATCCATTCCATACTACGAGAAGTCAACCATGGTACACCAGTTGGCATCATAACAGCAGGAGTCAACTTGTTGTATTGTAAAACGTATGAGGAGAAGGCGATAAACTTGATTCCAAAGAGAGAGATGGACAAGGATTTTCGTTCGGGGTTGCTGCTGCCAATGTATGAAAAGAAGGAGAATATCATTCCAAGCGAGTATCCCATGCAGCAGATTTTGTGGATAATGGTCGAGTCAGTGTCGTTGACGAATTGCATGTGTGCCTTGGTCTTGTGTGCTCCCGACATGGTATACATGGTGATGACGGCAGTGATGGATGCCCATGCGAGGATGGAGTAGAAGACCCACCAAGCGACGAAAGCAAACTTGTTGTGGCCTTTTCCTAATAGAGCTTGGTCGACTACCGACAAATGTGCGAATGGAGGAGGTACTATTATAATTTGATGGTCAAGTTAGTTCATTGTTTTGTATCAAATATGATACAAAAGGAACAAAAACGTGAAAAGAAATTGAACAATCATCTCATGCACCGCAAATAACACGAAATTGCCACTTACATTCACCCTTTATAGTCTCATGTCGCGTCACAGAGCAACCACAATCATCGCATTGATTACCCTCGCTTTTGCGTGCGAATTCCATACATCCCTTGCATTGCAGACATGTGCCACGGGCGACACCTTGTGCGTCTTTCATAATTAAACTGCTTGTTACGTTTGAAACGTTCCAAAAAAGAAATGAGAAAGGATGGGGACCGTTCAGCAAAAAAAATCAATTGTCTGAAAGTAAGGAAATCCCCTTTGAATCCCCCCTCATGTTGGTCCAACGGTTGATTCGAGGAGGTGCGGATTCTATCAGGGCAATTTTGGGGGTGGTGTTAGTCAAGAGTATCAGTCCGATGGAAACGCTGGAATTACAGAGAACGAACTTTAAAGGTCTTTTATGTGTGCATTCACGTATCAGAAGGTGTGTTTTATTAATGACCCAGCATTCTATCTATTACTCGAGCTGAGATTCTTGATTCTTGTGGTGTTTCTCGCTGGAATAACGAGTGATGTGACATCCAAGGAAACAGATAAAAGAACTTTGAATTTGATAAATTTTCAGAGTTCTGGGATTCAGCGCTAGCTTACGCCTTGAGTTTGCTTCAATTTCTATTCAATATTCCTAGTTGCGTACTTTTGTTGACAACACATTTCACTCGTTCTGCGTTCAGTTAAGAGTCGATGCAAGCATGCGGTCCGCAAGATCACTTTGGGAGATACTCGATAATAAATTCTCGTCGCTAGCACGTTGTCTTTGATTCATATTCAAACAGCATCGTTGCAAAATTTATGCTTCTTTTACATTGCTTCAAGTTGTGTTTATTGGGGTATCATTTTTGTCTGATATTTGAGTGTTGATTTGTTTGTTTTACAGTTGATGTCAAGACACTTCGGGTATATTTTTTAAACACGTTCAGTGGTGGCCATCAAGACAGTGAAGGTAAACATAACCTTGGCGATCATGTCACAACAGAAGTATAAGGCTTCACCGGTAGCAAAGTCAACGAACTTGTCACGTTGCAAATAGTAGACGACAGTCACTATAAAAAAATCAATTGTTGAGTTAGAAGATGGGCAACAACCTTGGAGCGAACAACCACAACTTTGAGAAGTTCTACTTACTTCCCCACCAGGCGGTCCAGACAATCCACTTAGCCATATACAAGGATTGCTTGTCCAATCGGCAGTCAGTCTTGCGTTCAATAGCACGTTGGAACATGTCCATAAGGTGGTCAATAACTGGAAGGTAGACCAAACAAGAGACGGTGTTCATCCAAGTAGCGAAAGGTTCCTTCATGATGGCACCCAACCAACCAGTGACAACCATGATAATGTCGAGGGCAAGAGAGTTGTGCATAGGATCATAAGCACATGTAACTTGACGGTAGACCCACATCAAGGCAGGGGTACAGAACATCCATTCCATACTACGGGAAGTCAACCATGGGACACCGGATGGCATCATGACTGCGGGAGTCAATTTCTTCCATTGGAGGTAGTAGGTGGAGCAAGCGATGAACTTGATTCCAAAGAGAGCCAGAGACAAGGATCGTCGTTCAGCGTTGGCAGAGCCAATGTAGGAGAAGAAGGAGAAGGCCATTCCGAAGGTGTATCTGCAACAGAAGAAAGCTCGTGTTAGATGATAGGTTACTTCAAAAGGGTGTGGCGAGGGTGCAATGGCAAGGACACATACCCAATGAAAGTAAACTTGTTGAACATAGTCGAGCCCTCGTCGCGGTTGAAAAAGGTTTGAGCCTTTCCACGGTTGGCACCAGACAGTGTGTACATCGTGAGGAGAGCAGTGATGGCACCCCACAGGCAGACACTGTAGAAAACCCACCAAGCGACGAACTCGAATCGGTTTTCTCCTCTCCCTTGAAGAGCTTGGTCGACCATAGAGAGGTTTCCAGTTCGTCCACGAACTAAATAACAGCAATGAAACAAGGGTCAGTTAAGAGTTTTCTCGACTTGTCCATAGTTCTCATATGTTTCAAACAACCACCATAACGAAATAAACTAGACGTGAAATATATAGGCTTGCCTGATTCATCAATAGTCTTGTGACGCGTGACAGAGCATCCACATTCATCACATGAATTGGACTTCTCCTTCAGAGCGTACTCTGTGCACCCATTGCAGCTAAGGCAAGTGCCTCGTAAAACTCCTTCAACGTCCTTCATGGTTTGTGTTTGATATTAAGAGGTCCTAAGAAGAATGGTGTTTTTGAAATGTACGAAATTATTAAACGCGACACTCTTCGTTGCCATTGAAGTCCCCCCTCAAGTTTTCTGCAATCTTTGATTCGAGGATGTGCGGATACCTCCTCATGTCCTCACTGGTTTTCGTGATTGATGGTGGTCGGCACTCGAGGATTTTCGTTACTGACACAGGGCCGTCTCACAGCTGCACGGGAAATTCACGGATTCCTTACTGAATTTAGACGTTGGAGCATTCGAGACAAAGACGGCTCTGGGCATTCCTCGGAACGCGATCCTTGAAACATTGTTCCAGACTTGGTCCAGCAGTCGGCAGTCCTCAGTGGAATTACAGGGATCCACAATGACGTGCCTGAAAGTATCTAGACTTCATTGTCAAAATCCCTTTGGGTGTGACGCGCCGACTCTTGCTCTAGGTTTGGTTTTTGACTCATTCGAACAACGTGTGGGGTCTCGGTTGGAACAATAAGATATTGGATGCAGCAAGGATCAGGATATTTATGCACGCGACACGCGGGAGAGTCGAGGTATAAATACATCGAGCTACATTCCACCAAACTTTTGGTTTGTCAATTTGCGTCCATTCAACAATAAACTATGGAATGAGATTGAGCTTGTACGGTCACTTGGTGCCAGACAACCATGTACAAATATAAGAGATCTATACTGCTATTTTGACGTGAATTGGTACTTCAGGACCACATACATTATATTAGATCTAGACTCTCGCTTGAAGCGACGTCGAATGAGCTCCACAAACACAGAGCACCCTACTAGCATACACTGCTCATCGATGTCAAATAGTGGAAAATGGTGTGGATTGGCACGAAGGGTTTCAGTTGGGGCTGCACCAACAACGAAGAAATTCCCATGTTTGTGATGCAAGGAGAAGCTAAAATCTCCATACCATTACTACCTCCTTTGGATCCAAATATTATAGAAAGCTTCCAGTTAATACTATAAGAACCTTGTTGCCAAGCCCCACAGCAAGTCGCCAATACTAACAAGGTGTATTCTCTTCTCACCTACTGCTGCAGCCGCCTCCAGAACTAGCTTATGCTGATCTTTGCCAACGTTAACAGTGGGAGGAAAGGCGACCTTGTAGTCAACAGTAGATTTACAACAGTATGCTAGCGAGATCCCCATTTCAAAAAACACCTTTTGAGAAACCACGAAGCATGAGTCTGACAGCACAATCTCACCCTCTGTAATTTGTTCAATGCGAGTTTAAATCGTTTTTTGAATCTCAGAATCAGTGTAGCGTACAGTTCCAGCCGATTCGGCTGTGTCCTCACATTCTTTGCAGCATGTTTCGTCTGATCTTCTTGGACTGGTAAGCGGTCCATATCGGCGCGGAGCAATTGCAAAGATGATCAATCTTGCCACGTACAATGGTACCCACTCCAGTCTAAAGCAGATCGTTGAGAAAACTGCTGTCCCACGATGTCCTCTAGAAAACACATCTACCTTGACAAAACCCTCATGTGTTTCTAGGCCCTTCATCGCCTGAACTTGTTCAAAATCGAGGCAGCAGTCTCCGTCTCGCCATAACAGATCTCTGGGCGAGCTAAAACGTGCTAGGTGAGCCCACACGTTTTGCAACCCGAACAGATTATCATACCATGGCGAGGTCGGGCCAGTACTGACCATGTCAGGATAGTCAGGATAGTCCTACCCGAACCTCGGGGAGGACATTAGCTACCAGTTCAGCTCCTACAGCCATCGGTGCGTTTCAGTATTGAGAATTCTGGAGTGTGACAACGAATTGAGAGAGATGCATCCAGGGCACATCAACGAATTTACACGTAATAAGTTGATATTTACCTGTCACAGATTAGTACCGTGGTCTTTAATCTGCTGATCTTATCCTGGTTGCAGCCAATTATAGCAGACGTAGAAGGCAATCAAGAAAACACCATTTAACGCGTGTGGGAGAGAAGATCCTGGTAACTGGATTCCATGCATCGATATTTTACTTCGGCCGAACCAGTTCGTACTAAGCGAACAAGGGCGATCGGTCTAGTATGAACTTGCCGAGCGAGCGTGGGGTTGGTGGAGAAGTTGCGAAGGAAGGTGCTGAAAGCAGATGCCAATTAGAGCAAGGAACACTTCAAATCAATTTCCGACGTGTTTTGAAACCAGTTTCGTTGAGATTGTTCCACTCGAACGATGGGCGGCAGTCAACGCGACGTGAGGCGGCCCTACATAAGTTTGGGGTTTCTTCTTTCCGTTACACTTGTAAGGTACGAAAGGAAGACGCATAGAAAATGAACACTTTAATATTCTTGCTACGTCATCACTAACCGGTGCATCCATCTAACATAGGCAGGGCTTCTCTGTGAGAGCTTGCTGACAGTATTTTCTGTTTCCTTACAGTTATGAATCGTCAAGCCATCCTCTTGGTTATTGGAATATCTGTATTGGACTTTTTGACATTTTTCGACTTGACAATCATCTATGTTAGTCTGCCGCAGATTGCCACGGCATTCAATCGAGTCGACAAACTGTAAGTTGAAAAAGGCAACATCGCGCTTGTCAAAAGAGTTTGAATACTAACCGCAAGCGCATTTAGGTATTGGATTGGATGTAAATCAATGAAATTGAATGTCGAATTTCTGTTCTGGGATGATTCACTTTTTCTTTTGTCACAGCTGTGTACAATCTCGGTCTGGCCTGTAGTCTTCCAGTATATGTCGTCTCAGCCTTGCTCTTCATCAAAATTCACTTATAAATTTCTTTTTCAATAGATCTGCTCGGCACTGGCAACTCGAGTCAACTTACGAACAATGTTTACCATCGCGTGCTGTTCCTTTATAGCGTCAACTACGCTTGCTGGATTTGCTCAAAACCTCGCATGGCTGATTGCTGCTCGTGCATGGCAAGGCGAGCAATATCGTCGCAGAGGCTTCAGGGAATGAGGTTGTAACATTGTCATCAAAATAGGTCTTGCTGGTGGTTGGATTTTGGGCCTGGGATACATCGCACTGGGTGAAATGGTTCCCGCGCGTGAGCGGGGCAGTTATTTGGCTGGCAACATGGTCGCTGTTCTCGCAGGGACTTTAAGTATGTGTCGTGCGTTCATGTGTGTTGTCGTTTGCCCAAAACGAAAATCCTGACGACAATGACTTCGTTTCAGTTGGACCTATTGTCGGTGGCCTACTCAGTGATAATCTAACATGGAGGCTCTGTTTCTTTCTTACATTGATACCTGCCGTCGTGGCCTTTGTAGCCATCACGCTGGTGAAATTCCCTAAAAAGGAGGTTGTAAAACACGGAAGAGTTGATTTCATTGGACTGTTCTTTTTTGTCACAAGCTCTGTTCTCTTCTTGGTTGCGCTTGGAGTCAGTGCTGATACTGGAGAATGGAATGATCCACTTGTGATTGGAAGTCTGAGTGCAAGTGTCGTCGCTTTAATCATTTTTATACTAGTGGAGGTCTATCCGTAAGTTTTCGCCTATCGCCAAAAAGTATGATGTCATGTGAACTTAGGCGAGTATTTTGCTAGACCGATCAAAGGCACCGACTTGGTAGTGCCCATCGCCCTCTTTTCGTATCCCAACTTTACAGCTCTCTCTATTTCGACATTCTGTTGGGGCTTCGGGTAAGCTCTAGGTTTTGCACGGTGATTGTGATCTTTGATTTGACTGAATTTTTCCCAGATATTATGCAGCCCCAAATTTCATACCAGTATTTTTCACCATTGTGAATCACACTTCTTCGACAACCGCAGCTCTTCGCATGTTGGCAGTGATACTTCCTTGTGCGTATGCCAAATCCAAAATTTCCGCATTTTGCAACACTGTCTTCACGCTGACTGTCCCACTATGCCTTCGTTAGTGGACGTATCAGTCATAATAACCTCAATACTAATGTCCGTGACTGGTCGATTCACAGCCATGATCAAATTCATTGGAATTTTGATTCCTATCGGGACGTACCTCCTGAGTACCTGGGATGCTGCCACCCCGCTTAGTGAATTGATTGGATATCAAGTGGTTGCTGGACTGGGGATTGGTGCAGTGTACGTTCTTCTGGACCGCATTTGTTGTTTGGACTAGAGGTAGCTTACCCAACACATTTGAACACAGGATTGTGCCGTATACTATAGTTGCTCAAGCGACAGCACCACATTCTCAGATGATTGAGGCAACCAGTTTCGTTAACTTTTGTAGGACCTTTGGTGGAGCTATAGGTAGGTTGCTGGAGCGCTTGTCACGGTTTTATCTGATTGTTGACTGTTATTCATAGGTGTCGCGACGATGGGATCTGTGATAACCCAAACATGGAAGTCTGAAATCGCTAGAACACTTGGGGTAAGAGGCCCTCAAATAGTCCCAAAACAGCAACCCCTTTTTTGTTGTTCTCACACACGACTCACAATAGGCAGGCGTAGCCGACCGAATCAACCTCTACAATCTCGCAGTTATTGACAATCTAGATCCTCAAACTCTGGAACTTGTTATTGCCTCATTTGTAGAAGGTTGGAGACGAGGCTCATGGTTGGCGTTTGCTGTTGTAACATTTGGATGGTTGGTGTCCTTGACCGTCAAGCACATTAAACTAAGTGACGAACAGGAGGAGGAAGTTCTTCTTTATGACGAGAAGCACGTGTCCATTGAGCAGACGGAGAGGGAGAATCATATGGTACAGCCGTCTTCAAGACACCAGCTGTTGGCAGTTGTTGAGGACGATGTACCACAGTAAGAGACTCAGGTGGTGCGATGAAGCCTATAGAATATACCAAACTTCTTGATTGTATAGAATCTTGTACTGATACCTTAAATTGGATAAAGCACACCTAATTGACATTGAAGAGACGAGACTGAGGTATGAGACGGGTATTCTATTTAATTTTATAATGTTATATGTGCGGAGGCCCCATTTCGTGCTTCATATACATTTCAAAATCACTATTTAAACAGGATTATTACATCCGTGTAGTTTTTACTTACAGCAATATCTAATGGCGTCATGCCTTCCCCATTCACGACATTGGTAGCAGCGTTTCTCTCTATCAACAGTTTAGTAATCCCAATTACTTGCTGCTTGACAGCTTCATGAAGAGGAGTATCTCCATTTCCATTTACGATATTTGGATCAGCACCCAACTCCAACAACGTACTCACAGTTTGCGATGCCTTAATGGTAATAGCTAAGTGCAATGGCGTATTCCCACCCAAATCTACATCATTCAGTCCTACGCCATGAAACTTCAGCATTCGTACTATATCAGACTTGATGCGATCTCCTACTACTGGACTCCATGCTGCTAAATGCATGGCCGTCCTTTGAGTGGCATTAGTTATCTTGATGCTGACTTTTGATAAGAGCAGCATTCTAGCCACGTCTCGGACACCAAAGAAGCAGGCATCTAGGAGAGGCGTACCACCAATCTGACTTGGTAAATGATGGGGAGATACTTCCTCACTGTCACAGCCGTTTTCGAGTAGGTATTGGACTACTGGTGGATGTTTATGTATGGTGGCTACTGCAAGTAGGCTCCATTGGATTTTCAGCCATCGACCACCATACCACGTCAAATACGATGATTTCGATTCCTTATTCGCCCCGTTCGAGACAAGTCTCGACACAATCTCTAAATATCCATTACGACACGCCACATACAACGGAGATAAATCTGGGCTACCTATAGCGTCGGGCAGCTCTAGCCCGGGAGCAAACCATCCAAGCTCCATATCAGCTCCTAACTCTAAAAGGTAATACACTACATTTCTACTACCAAAGAAGGCAGCTGCAAACAAGGCTGTTCCGAAATTCGTGCTTTGATAATCTACTCGAGCTCCTCGTGCTATCAAGAGTCGAGCGACGTCAACACTATCACCGATAGCTGCATGGAGTAGAGGATGAGCCTGGTCCTTTCCCATTGGTTCAGGCAACAGTTTGCCTTCATCGAGAAGCCAAGTAACTATCTCGAGATGACCGTGTCTACATGCTACATCTAATGGTCGTACTGTAGCCTTGTATAAAAAGTTTATCGGTGCGTCCTCCGCTTCTATATCCAGAATGGCTCCTGCAGATACTAGTGACTTTACAATGCCAAATGATCCATTCTGACAGGCATAGTGCAGTGGCGTCCATCCAAGATGATCTTTGGCGTTGGGGTTGGCCTTGGCAGCCAAAAGCAAAGCTACGACTTGGTCAGCGCCATATTGACTAGCTATATGTAGTAAGCTTTTGCCAGAGTCTTTTGAGGTATTGGTATCGAGATCCAACGTGCTACTGTTCAGCATATCCTTGACATGGTTAGCATCATTTTTCCGTGTGGCAGTCATGATTTCATCCTAGCCAGTAAGAAACGATGGTAAATAACCAAAAGGGATACAACATAGGAGCGGATTGTTATACCATAAGCTTTTCTTCGGCTATGATGCGACGACGTGCTTGTTCAGCAGATAATACTTGTAAGGCAGCACCAGTAGCCACCTGCTCTGCCTTAGTACCAGTGGTAGCCTTGGCATCCATATCAGCTCCATATCTTAGAAACACTTTCAGCAAGTCCAACGAGTCTTGCTGAAACCCACATATGTATAATGGGGTTGTTCTAAGGTAGTCGTTGCTTCGACAGTCAATATCAGCTTCTCCGTATTCTAAGAGTGCCTCGCAGACTTGAGGCATGACTGCTACTGTAGCTTCAAACAGCATCGGCGATAAGAAATATCCAACTGCTTCAGCCTGTTTGAGGAGACGACCTCTACCACCGACTTGTAATATATATTTTACGGCATTGGGGAGACCTTTGACTACTGCTACTATAAGCATCGGTCGACCAAAGTTAGCAACTGTATCAGCAAGAGCTTGCTTCAAGTCATCTTTCATATCTTTTACTGCATTTAAATGATCAGCCCAATATTTATAAGCATAGCGTACGTAAGATGGAGTAAGTTGAAGAGCAGATCCCTTGAGGCGTTCGATCTGAGACTGTACAATTTCGAATTCTAGACTAGTTGGGAAGGCCGTCATACATTGTTTGGCCATCAAAGACTCGGCCTTGTCAAGATCTATATAGAAGGCAGCAGCGTCTCCAGTACATCGAGTCGGCGAGGTCAAAAAGTCAGCGACGGATTTATGCATTAATTGTACCGATGATTTCGATATCTGCAGGAGGGACTCGATTCGTGACAAGGTGATTATGACACGATCGATGGACATATCCAATAGAAAAGCGAGATCGTCTCGAGACAGCTGCTCCCTCAAGACAATCACAGACCCTATTAGCTGATTCTGCGTTTCGAGCGCTGAATTAGGACCTGTTAATTGATTTTGGTTGTCAAGCGATGATTCAGGGAAACGTTTTCTGGCTCCCACTAGAGCTCTAGTATAAATGCCATCCATCTTCTCATCTGAATCTCCTAAAACACGTCGTTCCAGCTCATACAAGGTCTGTATAGGATCATCACTATTCTCGACTTCTTCACAAGCCAAATATAGCCATATGAATAGCCCGTTAGCCATATCTGCAAGCCTATCTGCCAGAGTTATGACCTTTTCTGCATCCAGATATGGTTCCAGTTTTGACATTCGGGCAAGGGCATACAGTTTAATATCGTTGAGATTGTCTTCACTACCCAAAACAAGTGTGTGAGGTTTGTGTTTTATCAATTCTTTACGAATGTCTGGAAGTGGCCTGCTGGTGAGGAAGAATAGGATGTTTGAGGGCATGTTGGCCAACTGTCGAGCGATAGTTTTTAAGAACTCCTCTCGGACTGCAGATCCTTCAGTGGCGCATTCATCAAGAGCATCTAGTATAATAACGGCCTTTTCGCCACGATAGTGAGATAGTGGGTTTACTAACAAATATGAGATTATCAGCATTAGAAGCGTTCCCGCATCTAGAACGCAGACAGTGATATAAAAGTACAAATTCCACCGAGAAAAAGCAACAACATACCTATGAGCTGCTCGAATTGAAGCCCAATCGATGGTGTGTTTTGCAAAAAGTTTGGTTCAGCAGTAAGCAAATCCTTCAAAGCCTTTCTAACGTCCAAATCAAAGGTCGCTAAATGATATGCCCACGTAGCAATAAGGCGAAGAGGATCATTTCGGGCCATTTCATCGTGTTTACAAAAGAAATAGGCAGCCAGCTGATGATTTTGACGAAGTTCATCTGCAAAACAACCTGCTATGACAGACTTCCCTACTCCAGCTACTCCAGATAGCCAGTATACTTGGGAAGAAGAAGGATTTGCTACCCATTCACGAAGTGCCTTCAGTAACCAGCCTCGAGTTGATTCTAGACGTTTCTCCTTGAGTCTAAATATTGTTAATCTAAAATCAGGTGGTTGAAGCCATTGGTAAAGTTCAGCCAGACCATCAAGATTCTCTGCTGGCGAAGAAGGCGAGGCAGCGGGGATGTTACGAAGTGATGGTGAATGCTTCTGTGTTCCGGTTTGGCCTGGACCCATATACTGTAACAGATTCATTGGTACGACTCCCGCCATCCCTCTTTCGAAAGAATAACCTCGTCCCCACCCTAATGTGTAGAGAAGGTTTAAATCACACCACCATTACATTGAGGTATGCCACATAATAGAAGTGGCGATGTTTGCACAAGAATGTGACTCCTCACACCGACTACACGCACCATCGCCAAATGTACCAGTCACCAAAATAATATCTCCTATGTTCAAAATCAGCTCATCTGGCTCTCGTGGCACATAGGGTTCCTTGACCCGGTATTGCCCAAGGCTATTCCCGTGGGGTTTCTCGTATATATCTCGTTGATCATGTGCATCATACGATGGCTATGAGTTTATAAAAGAAGATTAGCAATGATCCCAAGCAGTTTTGAGAAAGAAGGGTAAAAGCGGCTCGAAACGGGTGCTCTTACAGGTGTGGCTGCCGACGGTGAAGGTCCATTAGTGGATGATGCAGTAGAGATAGTTGACTTGGGACTCGCAGCTATTGGTGTCGTCGAAGAGTTTGAAGATGAAGTTGAAGAGCTCACAATATTGCTGTGTTGTGATTCTAATGAGCTCACAACATGCGGATTATCGCCGCCGACAAAGAAGCTCGTTGCCATAAGAGCCTACAAAATGACGAATTCATAATAGATCAGCAAAGTGTGCGAAAGCATCCAGGCTGTGCAAAGCTTACAGAAACTGGCCGATCATTTTGGGTTGGTCCTGACACTCTCCTCGGAGATGGCCTGATAAAGGCACGAAGCAACCTCCTCTTTGGAGTATTACTCGTCATCCTCCGCTATACAATGCGATGACTGCCGTCGCAATCTTATTTGAGCCCCCCGTCCAAATCAAAGCTTTCGGTTCTTGGTTTTTGACAAGTGAGGAAATTAACAACCCCCACAAGAACAGTTCTGGATAGACTCGCTCCAAGTTAAAATTGATTCCCTTCTAGTTTCAAATAAAAAAATATGGCTCACTTTACGCCTCCATCGTCCTCTTTTGAAGTCCGACCACACGTGTGATTACACGCAACTTCATCATATCTAGGCCAACAAGTTAGTCTCTTGATCCGTCGCAACAATAACATCTGTGTGAATTAGCGCTTGGGGACTTCTTTAACGATTCATCTGTAGAGCTTTTAGAACAGTGCCAAGCAAACAAACGGAGATACACGACCAAACGGTTATTATATGGGGCTATGAAGACTTGACGCCGTGTATTGGATTACTTCGAACGGATCTAGACGCTCGCGGTGAGCAGAGATTGTCTCTCGGTCGTAGTGAAAGCATGGACTTGCAAGTTTTAGCAAGTGGCAACAACCGATGGTCTCCGTGATTGCACTTCTTACTCGCAACTATACGCATGGAGATGTACGATGTACGACGCTAGGATGAGCTTGTCACCCTTCCTTAAACGCAAGGGGTGGACTGAGTGTTGCAGTGCGGCCGAATTACGACGACTTGGGTTCGCTGGTACGGATGGTGATAGAAGATCAGAGAAGATGTACTTTTCCTTGGAGAGATTGAGGAGAGATAGATATAGGCAAACTTGCTGGTGACAACAGATAATTTGGTTGGAAATCCATCAGCAGTTCGAGTGTGTGATCTCTGCACCAAAACCATCGTTTTTGTTCTTGTTGGGCAATAAATTCATTCCGTGACTTCCAAGTATACGATAAATGATCCTACTCTGACGATTTTATAGTCAGTTCTGGGCTCCCGGCATGCGACGGCGTTTCTGCCAATCAACGGAAGTAAACCACATCAGGGTTTTGATCGTTGCTCGTGATGAAGGCCGGCGTTGCATCAAAAAAAGCGATGACACGTTCTTGCAGTCTAGCTTGTGGTTCTTGTTCTGCCGGAAAAACATTCCATAGGACCGACTGAAAGAGTCTCACCTATGTTTAGTTCAATCACAATAAGGTAACAGCAGAGAATCCAATCGAACAAACAGAGGGAAGGACGCCATCCCACGTACAGGCAAGTACACGATTCTTCTCATGATCTCTCTCTTGCGAAAGACGAGAAATGAGATAATGAGATTGGCTGCATTATGTTTGATGGGGAAATGAATTGTAATTGAGCGAGGAGGGAACATATCCAAACGCATGATTCAACAGTTCAGGTCCCTGTGAAAAATTCTACTTTTTCTCTCTTACATTCATTTATGATTAGCACCCCGAGTTCCGATGGGAACCATGTCGCTGCATCGAGCCAAACCATATTTTTTGCTTCTGTCAATTCTACTTTTGCTATCCAAACCCGTAGAAATGGTCAAACGAGAAGACTTCAAGGCCTGCGATCAGTCTGGATTCTGTCGTCGTCAACAGGCATACGCTTCTATAGCTGACACGTCAACATCACCATCCTTCACGTCCCCATATGAATTGATCCCATCCTCCGTACAAGTAGATCACGGTGCTGGAACCTTGAAAGCAGATGTAGTCGATACTGAACGAAATGTTCCATACGTCTTGCATGTCTCGCTCCTCAAAGACGCCACAGCGCGTGTAAAATTTGGAGAAGCCAATCCATTGTACCCTCGATTCGACATGCTCGATGCATTGACTCGAACTGGAATACAGGATGTACCGATATCTATTGCTAATTATACTAAATCCACGTCTGCTACGTCGCCTTTACGTATTCAACTGGGCGGTACTCCAAATAATCTGGAAGTGTTGCTTGTCATTCAACCGAAACCATTCAAGTTTGAATTCTTGATTGATGGTGATCCTGTCATGGCATTCAATGGTAGAGGCTATCTATACTATGAGCACTCTAGAAAGAAGGAGGATGATGCAAATCCACCTGCTGTCGTCGATCAAACTGGTGGAGAAACTGCTGCTACTCCCTCAGACTTGGACAAACTCAAGGAGGAATTAAAGAGGGATCTGTGGGAGGAGACGTACAAAACATTTGTGGACTCCAAACCTCACGGTATGCGTTTGCGAACTGGTTGTTCTGTTCAAACTTAATAGCAAAGGCTGAAAACTAAATTTCACATACTAGGACCACAATCAATTGGATTCGACGTCTCATTTCCTGGTTCTTCCCATGTATATGGTCTTTCAGAACATGGTTCTTCTTTCAATCTCAAGAGCACGAGGTATTTGCTCTTAATCTGGCCGCCGTTTTTTGTCATTTCAGTATCAAATTCTCACTCTTATCGAACTCCAAACAATTTCAGGGGTGAAGGAGCATCGTACTCTGAACCATACCGTCTATACAATTTGGATGTATTCGAGTATGAACTGGATGATCCCATGTCCTTGTATGGTGCTGTTCCCTTGATGATTGCTCACAAAAAGGGTCGCTCTGTTGGTATGTATTGGCAAAATTCTGCGGAAATGTGGATCGATATAGAGAGATCTGGCAAAGGAGTCTTGGTATGATATTAATGGGTTTATGAACTTTTTTTTGGCAGCGACATACCAAACAAAAAAATTCCTTAAATAGAGCAACCTGGCTTCATACATCCCATTCTCATCAACGTCATCCAACGTGCAAACAACCACCACTCACTGGATGGCAGAAAGTGGACAATTAGATGTCTTTTTCTTTTTGGGCCCAGACACCAAATCAGTATTACGTCAATATGCCACCATCACTGGATTTGCTCCCATGCCACAATCATTCGCTATTGGATACCACCAATGTCGATGGAATTATAATGATCAACGAGATGTGCTTGAAGTCGACGCCAACTTTGACAAATACGATATTCCTTATGATGTGATTTGGTTGGATATTGAACATACCGATGGTAAAAAGTACTTCACGTGGGATAAGGCAAAGTTTCCAACTCCTCTTGAGATGCAAAAGAGTTTGGCTGTTACTTCTCGAAAGGTAAACATGAAGTGACTTACCGTTGCGCTTTTTCTCTCTCGCTGCTCTCTGGATGCTAACAGTAAATTTAGTTGGTGACGATCGTAGATCCTCACTTGAAGAAGGATGATTCCTATCACATCTTGAAGGAAGCTCAAGATCGGGATATACTAGTCAAGAGCAAGGACAATGTCAACTATGAAGGGTGGTGCTGGCCAGGTATGTTTACATGTTTGTCCAATCCATACATCCTTCTTTTCTCACGGTCTTCAACACTCTTAGGAAACTCCGCTTGGATTGATTATGTCAATCCAGCAGGTAGAGCTTATTGGGCTAGTAAATTCGCTTTTGATCAATATGAAGGTACTTCAGAGACTTTGTATACATGGAATGATATGAATGAGGTACCCTCTCGTCCTCTTAAGTTCTCAACTCCCAAGTCTAGTATTTTTCTCACTGGGTTGTTCAATCGTAGCCATCTGTATTTAATGGACCTGAAGTTACCATGCACAAGGATGTCCTGCATTATAATGGATGGGAGCATCGTGATATTCACAATGCGTATGGTATGCTCATGGTGAGTATCCGGTTCTTTGATGATCTTGTTTTATCTCGATATCTGTTTAAATCCAATCAAAAATGCATGCTGAGCATCATCACTCTACAATTCAGGTCGGAGCAACATTCGAGGGACAAATGAAACGTACCAATGGTCGACTACGTGCCTTCGTCTTGTCTCGAGCCTTCTTCGGAGGGTCTCAAAAGTACGGAGCTATATGGACTGGTGATAATGATGCATCATGGGAACATCTTGCTGCATCAGTACCCATGTTGCTCAGTGCTGGTATTTCTGGAATGGCATTTGCTGGAGGTTTGTGATTTTTAAGGGCGAGAAAAAGAAAACTCGGTCGCTTTATGCATAGTTGTAAAACCTCTCGTCCATCACTGGTACTATCTCAATAACATATTCCTTTTATAGCTGACGTTGGAGGATTCTTCCGCAATCCAGAAGTCGATTTGTTGGAACGCTGGTATCAAATAGGAGCCTTCCAACCCTTCTTCCGAGCACACGCCCATATTGATACCAAGAGACGAGAACCATGGCTCTTTGGTGATGTAGTAACGGGTCGTATACGAGAAGTAATCCGCTCCCGATATCGATTATTGCCATTCTGGTATACTTTGTTCCAAGAATGGACGATCACCAACTTGCCTCCTATGAGACCTATGATGTTGGGATATCCAGATGATGAAGCCAGTTTTGGAATTGATGATCAATTTATGCTTGGAGATTCACTTGTCGTCAAGGGTATCTACACCAAGGATGCTAAGAGTGTTGATGTGTATCTTCCCAAACAGGATGTAAGAAGCAAAAACATGTATTCCAACGGATGATGAAGGTGACTTTTTCGTTTTACACAAAGCTCACGATTATCGACCTATAGGTATGGTATGATTACTTTACTTTTACCAAAGTAACTCCAACATCCCAATCACGATATGTGGCACCTACTGTACTGGAACATATTCCTGTGTTTATACGTGGTGGATCTATTATTCCTCGTCGTGATCGTGTCCGTCGTTCATCATCATTGATGAAGCGAGATCCGTTTACTTTGGTGATTGCTCTGGATGAGAAGGCAAGTGCTGACTTCGTTCGTTTAGGGGTTCCAACTTTTATTTGAACAAGAGTCCTTGAACGACACATATTTGCTAACAGCCTCCTTGTTATTACAATATCGCAGGGTGAAGCTACAGGCTCGTTGTATCTAGATGATGGCGAGACATTTGCCTTCCAAAAGGGCGAATTCATCCACACGACCTTCACATTTGGACACAACACATTGACTGCCGTAGTATCTCCCAAATCCGCCGCAGCACTACGATCTAGCAGTAACGCTGGTGCCTCAGGAGTATTTGAAGCACGGGTTGAACGATTGATTCTTGTTGGGGTTGGCAAGGACAAGATGAAGAGTGCACGTATCAATGGTAAAGAGTTGGGAGTTACTGTTGAAAAGCATGTATATGCATCGTCGTGGAAGATTGTAGTTAAAGATCCGGGAGCGGAGGGAGCTGTTATTGGCAAGTCTTGGAGTGTGGAGTTCTCGTAAAGACGGGAGTTTGGTGGTTTAGATTGTGTAGAATGTGAACGTGTTTAGAAGGGTGTAAATAGTTAAATATCTTGAATTCCATATCACAGTTGAAAGTGTGTTTCTAAGACGAGATTTTGTAGTGCGAAATTTCTGGCTTTGTCGCTTGTTACTTTTGTCCCATTAGTTGAAGTCTTTTGTTAAAACAAGGAGAGAAGGAGGCAACAGTTAGGGTGCTAGGTGCTAGTAGCCCATCGTTTCTACGTTTCAATTCGAGCATCGGTTCCAGTGTTCAGTTGGTGGCTCAGAAAAGCTTTGCGTCTTGGACTCAGTAGGACCACTGCATGGTAACTCTTTATAACCTTTTGTTTCCAAGTTCCAAGTCTTCATAATAGTACAAGCCGATGTAAGGCCTCAGTTTTTGTCTCAATCGCAAGGCTGAAACCTCAAACATGCAAATTTCAAGCATTTTGCTGTGGAAATAGGAAAGGCAAGTCCCCTCATGGACTCCGCGAGAGCAGATGAACCAGTTTTGGTGAGTCCAAGTCTCGCAGGTCTATATGTTGGATCAGTTGTAACAGAGATCGTATCATCAGAGAAGCTCGGAAAGCTCAGACACCATTACTCCTTTGCTGGCGGATCGCATCAAGAATTCATTAGAACAGGTATTGAAAGCGTTCTCTGCTTTCGAAAGTTAAAAGCTCAGTTCCTAACCGTTGTTGAGCACAGGTGAAACAATCCATCACGCTTGATCCACTTGAACTGCACACTGTGGGCCTTCTACTGTCAGTAAATGGTAGTCCCAGTATCGAAAAATTGCGCAAGGAGCACGCTTCAAACCGCAAGCTTCAAATCGTGAAGGAGAAATATGAAGACGCAGTCGACCTCCTACGGAATCCAATAACCAGATCAGAGAGAGGTGATCTGGAGACCCAAATGATTGACGTACTGGTCAACTATCCATGTATTCTTGACATCCAAATATCGGATACTGAATCTATCGATCAAACAATTCTGTTGTTGGTAACAATTTCCGTCGTTTACATTCGTGAGAAGGGAGAGCCTGAATTCTCCTTTCAATGAATAGGCCAGCGCGCTCACTAGTTTGGACTCACAGAAGATGCTTCTTAGAGTTCTGCTGGTTGCGGCTATTGAAATGGAAAAGTTCCCAGCACTCAACACCTTCTGTCGGGGCGAAAGGCACTTAGGACTCACTGTTGCACATGTTGTTACTCTATATCAGTCTGACGAAGACGCAAGAGAGCTGTTAAACCTTTTGGTAAAAGAATTGTTGGATTTAGGACGTTTCTGAAAGACTTAATGTCCTCTTGTATAGCATGACGCAACACCAGGGAACGCTGGGCGACAGCTAGTGTACTTGGGAGCAACTCGAGCTGAACCTCGTTCTTTACCATATCGAAATGAGTGGATTGAAGAAAGGCAGGCTCGAGGTTTGAATTTCAGAAAGGACGGTGCTCTGTATTACGGGTGAGGAATTTTGCGCTTAAAAGTTACGTGGGATTGCAAGTTTTTATTTCGGTTATTGAATGCAGGAATTCAGTGCTATCTTTTGCCGCCTGTCTAAGCAAAACTCAAGTCGTTGAGTACTTGACACAAGAGAGGGACGGTCCTATGCTGAATATCAATTGTCCAGACTCTTACGGTATGTCTCTGGATCACCGCAGCCGATGTGAGTTTACTTGTAAAGTCTCGTAGGAAACACAATCATGCATTTGCTTGCATTACGAGGTGACTGGAGTACATTTGAGCGGATCTTGCAACTCACCACACCAAACATGTTTTCAATGAGTGGGTACTGACTCTACCGAGTTGCCTGTTTTGAGTCCTTTTTAACGTGTCACTCATTGAATAGAGCCCGTTTCGAATCCTGTTGATTTGAGGCTGCTTAATGGAAGAATTGGAGACGAGTATCGCTTGACTCCGTTTCTATGTGCTGTCAACGCGAAGCAACATCAGTTTGTGCAAAGGCATGCTCAACGCTTCTCGTCGACCCCTCCACTGCAGGGGGTTGAGGCCACGTATTCTAGATTTTCCCCTTTACAGAGGATTACGTACGACATTGAGGTACGCATCTGGATGTATGTTTGCTTTGTGAAGACTTTCTTATGAACTGTTTAGGAGTTTGATCTTTGGCCAACACCACCGCAACCAGATGCATCTCGTCCAACCCATTCTGCAATTGAATTGGCCTTGCTAAATAGAGACAAAGAACTGGCAAGTATTTTTCATCATCGTTGCTTTGTTGAGACTCACAACTATGCCATTTTCTTGTCGCAGTTATCATTTCATTTATTCGAAGCGGTGTTGAGAGTAAAAGAGGACGCCTACCTTTGGCGTCGATTCAGGGTTTCGTTCTCCATGTCCAGTATTGTCGTCGTCATGATGACCACCGCAGTGTCTCTTTTACCAGGAAACCTGTCTAGTAGAATGAATTGGCTATCTTCATCGATTGGAATAGGGCGTCTAGTGATCGAATCGCTCGTGTGTCTCGCAGCGCTTGCAAAATTGTGCATGCAGACGACGGAGCTCCTATTCTTTTGCAAAGGCCACAACCTCATTCAGAAATTCAAGTCGTTCTTTTTCGGAATTGGCTTTATTCGTAGTAGGTGTATTAGAAAATGATATTAAACGTGTAATTGCAGATCGTTTGAAAATATCACGAAAACTTTTTGAAATTGCTTTGTTATCTTTAGATTGGATATCTTGTATATGGTGTCTTTTGATACTATTTTGTTTGCCTTGTCGCTTTATTGGCCCTCAGGGAGTCGAAGATACGTTAATAATTTGTGCTGTCAACTTTGGATGGCTGTATATCTTCACATACGCTCCTGGCGTTCGGAAGCAGTTCGGGTTGCTCTTTGCCGTCTTGGGGGTCTTTGCCAGTGAATATCTGGCGTCCTTTTTCACTCTCTGTGGGTAGCAGACTGGAAGATTTGGGATTCAACAGTAGAGGCTGACAGTCATTTTCGATTCTGTCTAGTTGTCGTCATGTATATGGGAGCTGGACTTTCTTTACACGTCGCTACTCTGGATCCAACGAATTCGCTTCCAGATATCAGCAACTTTTTCGACTCGCTTTTTTACGCGTTTCGTATAGTTTTGCAAATCGGGGATTATCAAACAGAAACCAGTAGTGCTACGCTTGGAAGACAGGCTGTAATCGTCTACATTGTATGGATTATGCTCTCTGTTATCCTGCTTCTTAACATTTTGATGTAAGAAATTTCAGTTCGTTTCGAATTGAACTTGTTCCCCAATGTCGTCTTTTTTTCCCTTTTAGAGCAATGCTTAATGCAGCGTAAGAACTCAGAAACCATGACAAAAGGCACTCTCAGCTGACTACCCAAACTTTGCTAGATATAATACCATCATGGGCGACGATCGAGAACAGGAAATCATTTTCAACTGGGCCGGCCTTCTCATACATCTCGACCAAGGATTTTTCAAACTAAAAAGTAATAGGCTTCTTTGGGGTCAATTGATGGACGCCCCAAAGAGAGCTGAATCGGACGAAAGATCTACCAAAATGAGCACCAACTCAGACGGAATCGAGGTTACAACACGATATGAATTCGAACGGTATTTCTCCCAGTGGCCCCTTACTGCTGTAGGCCCAGACGATATTGGTAGGCTTGCTGTCAGATGTTGCTCAACCAAAGTCAGTGCTTAAGCCATCTATTTGCAACAGGACATCTTGACAAACCCTGGAGAAACGAAGCGCGGCACCTTACGTACGAGGAACTTCCAAGTAATTCCTTCTCAGGAAACAGTCGTTCGTGGAACATCAACTATTACGGCATTGGATGGACAGGATCTGTGTCTGTGCCAATGTCGTTTGAAAATGAGAGGGGCCCACCACCACAGGAGAAATAGGGGGGTTTATAATATCAGATATCGGTACACTACTTATTTTTGTAACTAACTTGTCTTCAAAGTTTTCGTGTTTTGTGTTGGTTCGTTGAAGAAATGAGTTCCCAGACGAACGTGAATATTCTATTATTTTTTCATGAAGCAATGAATCAATGAAGATTGAAGTTCTGGGACGCGTTGGACGAGTTTGTGATCATTTGAGTCCCGATTTCTTGATTTACTTTTTTGAATGTATCGAGCAAGCAAGGGATTCCCATATTTACAAGTATCATCCATATTGAAAAGAAACATGGTAACGCTTTATCATATCTATTTTTTCATCTAGTCACTCTAGATACAACAGATATGCCCCAGAGCTAGCTCCATGCCCACTTTCTAACAAACTTTGTTCGAAATAGGGCGTAACAAAAGAGACCATTAAAGCTGGTGACGGAACTCACTTCCCTAAAAAGGCAAATATTTCCTTTTTTATTGGAGTTGTTGGTTACGTCGTGGTTGTCGATTTCACATTTTGCTGAACATTTTGAGTTTTCTTTACAGGGCGACCGAGTTTCCATTCATTGTTGAGTATCATCTACTGCCTTTCTCAAGCATCTCTGATGACCATTTATGTCTGCTTATATTTACTCCTCTTCCTACTTCATCTTTTCAATTAGACACTGGCACGGTAGGTTGTTTCTTATTGTCAACCGAAACGCTTGACTAATCCATCAACAACTAGCTCGACAACGGCAGCAAGTTTGATTCTTCTCGTGATCGAGGCTCGCCATTTACTTGCAAGATTGGTGTTGGTGAAGTCATTAAAGGTAAGGTTTTACTGCGACATGTTTCGGTTCGTCGGTATTCCATCTCACGTTGTTCAGTGTCTTCGCCTTTGTGATCTCTTAACCATTGTCATTCCCGTCTAATGTATGTTTCTCTGAATAGGTTGGGATGAAGGTACAAAATTGTGACATCAACAAGTGTCTCGTCATTATGTGATGTTTCTGAGCAGGATTGGATTCTATGCAACGAGCCAAACAATATTCACGTTTGCTACCTTGCGTTTCGCAACTGTCGGAAGTCTTACATTACAACAAAACCATTTAGGAGTTCCCCAACTTTCTCTTGGAGAACGGGCCAAATTGACCATCTCTTATGACTATGCTTATGGTGAACGTGGAATGCCTCCAATCGTAAGCTTTTATATGCCTTCGTTTTCGAGAGAGTCAATTCACTACGTTTGTGTGCTTTGCCTCCCGAAAAGTACTTGTTGGAACTAACACTTTGTTCCACGAACTATTGGTAGATCCCACCCAAGTCAAACTTGATGTAAGTCCGGATGGCAGTTGGTGCATGCTGATATGTTGATTGTATTCTCATACGTTTACTTGTGTTTAGATTCGATGTCGAATTGCTCAAGATTAACTGAGGATCACAAATTACAGATGCTTTTGAACGTTGAAAGTAACCTAAATAGTGTCGCTTTTCAGTAAAACCAAGAAATGTGTAAGACTTTGCAATGTTGTGATTGCCGTTATTTTCCCCCCGATGTGAATGCATTCGGCGTTGTTTCAAACTGCGGTCTATGATCTGCACATAAATACGCGTAAAATAATTGATACGCTCTCTTTGCGCTTTGGTCCAGGCTTTGGTTAAGTTTGGTTGTTCCTTGTCCTCACTTGTTCAAAATCGACGCGTCACTTGTGAGATTCCAAGCATCGGTGCAGAGAGATAAATCTAGGTTGATAGTAAAACAATATCAGGTGCTACTAGCTGTCTACCATCATATATAGTTGGCCTCTTGACACGATGACAATGGTTAGCAAAGTGCAGCCTTTGGGGATAAATTCCTACTACAAACAGCAAATTGAGGCGAGTGGTTGATGAAGCAGAGATTACTGTATCAATATGTATTCATTTTGATGGATTTTACTGTCTGTCTTTACCACAGTGTCATATGAACCACACTTGCATTATCGTCGACATTTAAACATTTCCGCTTAACATTCAGGAATTGGAATTGACAGTCAACCAAAAGACTCAAAACTTGCGACGATTAGAAGCACAACGTAATCAGCTGAATGCCAAAGTGAGATTATTACGTGAAGAATTACAGCTATTGCAAGAATCTGGCTCGTATGTCGGTGAAGTCGTCAAACTGATGGGCAAGAAGAAGGTCCTAGTCAAAGTACATCCAGAGGGAAAATATGTAGTGGATATTCATCAGGATATTGATATTGCGTTGCTGACTCCTACTGTACGGGTATCGCTCAAACATGATAATTATGAGTTATACAAGATACTGCCAAACAAGGTATGTGATGTGGTGTCATTGAGGAGTTGCTTTTTGATGAGCTGAATGACTATGGTTGATGAGTTGGTGATGTTTTGATGATCACCCTTGCATCATCAGTCACGAACACACATTGGTGCAATCAGGCCATACTCAATGCTCACCACCAAAAACATACCAGGTCGATCCATTGGTATCCTTGATGATGGTAGAAAAAGTGCCAGACTCGACCTACGAAATGGTGGGCGGTCTAGAACGTCAAATCAAAGAAATCAAAGAAGTCATTGAACTCCCCGTAAAACATCCTGAACTCTTTGAAGCACTGGGTATCGATCAACCCAAAGGTGTATTGCTATATGGTCCTCCAGGAACGGGTAAAACCTTGCTAGCACGCGCAGTAGCCCACCACACAGACTGTCGCTTTATACGAGTATCAGGATCCGAACTTGTCCAGAAATATATCGGTGAAGGATCACGTATGGTTCGCGAATTATTTGTCATGGCTCGTGAAGCTGCTCCATCAATCATCTTTATGGATGAAATCGACTCTATCGGATCTAGCCGTAGTGAATCTGGCGGTGGTGGTGATAGTGAAGTACAACGAACCATGCTTGAATTGTTAAACCAATTGGATGGATTTGAACCTACGCAGAATATTAAAGTGATCATGGCCACTAATCGTATTGATATATTGGACTCGGCATTACTACGACCGGGACGTATTGATCGTAAAATCGAGTTTCCACCACCAAATGAAATTGCTAGACTGGATATTTTAAAGATTCATTCTAGGAAGATGAACCTCACTCGTGGAATTGATTTGAGGAAGATTGCTGAGCAAATGACTGGTGCTAGTGGTGCTGAGGTTAAAGGCGTATGCACAGAAGCTGGAATGTATGCTCTGAGAGAACGTCGTGTTCATGTTACTCAAGAGGACTTTGAAATGGCTGTTGCCAAGGTAAACTTAAGCTGCTTGATGTGGAGATGACGATATTTGCATTTGGTGATTTCGAAAGCATGACGATGACGAGACGAGACAATAATAGTAAAGAAAAGAGGAGGCTGTGATGATTGATCATGCAATCCACAACGACCTGCTATCGCCTGTCACTGATATCTAACCATCTACGTCAATTTAGGTCATGAAGAAGGATTCTGACCAGAATATGTCCATTAAAAAACTGTGGGTTCTTACGCATTGGATTTTGTGCCATCAAACTCTAACAAAATCATCTTCATCTAGGTTCAAGTGATTGCTACAATGAAGAGTGGTTTTTATTGGTCTGGTTGGCAAGATTTTTCGATTAGAAGGTGTAGGACTATGAAAACACCTTGTAAAAATTGCACAAAAATAAAGGAATGGAGAGGTGATATGCAACGTAAGATGGTTTTTTGGCTGAAACGACTGTTCCAACAAGAAACAAAATCAAAGAATACTGTGGATTGAATTGGAAAGTTATGTACTATATTGCTTGATTTTGTGACCTCCTACACTATATATCAATACTCCTCGTATGTGCATCCCTATACTATACATTTTTTCTGATTTCTACTACTATGTTTGCCCTTGATTTCCTAACATTCAGTACCCTTTACGTAGAACACCCATCGATCAGACTCCATAGCAACTGCATCAAAGAATTTGGTGACAGCTCGGATATGAGACTTCGATCCACTCATATGCACAATATCAAATGCCTTGTCACTTGACTTTCCAACTGTAGTGATGGAGCATGGGTAGAGAAGAGTCTCGAGATCTGGAATCCAGACACCCTTGATTCTCTCAAACACATTTGCCTTCACCTGAATATTGTAGCAGCCGATTTTGATGCCAACCATTGGAGAAAAGTACATGTTGGCGAAAGTAATTCCTATGTGGAACTACCAAAACGATGAGATTCAGATTTCAAGTGTAATGCTTCAAGAATTGGCAAGAGATGAAAGTGACTAGAATGAGAGTTCTTTGTGGTAACTTACCATCTGGGTGGTACTATCGGGAACAGGTAATACGTCGAGAACTGCAGTTGGATTGCGAACACGAGCCTGCAAGAAGAATGGGTATGGACACATTGTTTTAGTCGAATCTGGGTGGTTGACAGCAAGAAATAAGACATGGCACGCTTACTTGTCCACGAACAGGTGTTGTCGCAGCAGATGATGAAGGTGTCGTAGATGTGGTTGTAGTAGTGCTGCTATCCGTAGTTGTAGACGTATCTGTGGCTGATGTATCAGATGTCGTTGCTGATGTCTAGATTTGGTTTCAGGCAACGTAACGATCGTCAGTCACGATCCAGAGTATGAAAGGAGTTGGCCGCGATTTTGCGTATTGATGCACAAAGGATGCTTACAGTTGATTTTGCTGGAGACACCTCTGGATTGGCGAGACCGAGAAGAAGGGCTTCAGTACCATCATCGAGCTTGACCAGGACGTTCTCATCGAAGCCAATGTTGGGTGTAATCAAGTCACAGCCCTCGAGCACTTTGATCAATACACGATCAGGACGTACTCGTTCTTGTAACATGACCAAGAGAAGTTTGAATAGTGCTTCATCTTTCACCATAACAGCCAAAGAGAAGTAGGCTGGATCTGGTGATTCTTCTGCAAATGGAATCATAAGAGGTCCGTTAGATACGAGCCTACAAAAGAACTATTTCTTTGACTGAATAAAAGAATGAGAACACACCATTCAAGAAAACGTATGATTCTGGGTTGGAGTGTCGGAATTTTGTCAACACGGCTCCGTATGCTTCAATGTAGTTGACGGTGCCAGCCTTGTTGAAACGAGGTATTTGTGCACCATATCTATATTCGACAATCATCAATCGATCAGTTGATGAATGAAAACACCCAAGAGATCGATCATTAAATAAACAATCATTTTGCTCTTACGCATCAAAGGAGGCAGCCCCCGATGACTTGGCTTTCTGATCTTCCTTGTCGATAGCTGCATGCTTTATAGCTAAGGCCATGTACGAAAGCTAAAGAGGGAATGTTGGTGAGCGACGATGAAATGGGTAGCTTCAAATGTTGATTACCAGCGTCATTTGGCGCGTACGGTATAAGCAAAACAATGCAGATGCCTTCATAGCACACTAAATACAGTGACTGACACCTCCAAAGCTCCGTGTATGTATAAATTCATGGAACATGTTGCACTTACGGCTTGTTCTTTATCGTTGTTGGGCAAAGGAATAATGGGAAGAGACGCCATGATTCCGATTCAAAGAGTTGATCTTCTTTTGAAGATTATTCTTCGTACAGCTGCTTTTGCTGCGAGGGTATTGTGTTTTGGACGAACGTTGGTGTTTTTGCAAACGATCGAGAAACTAAGCTCGTCTGTCTTACACACAAGTGAAGAGCAGGTTTTCCAGCGCGTCTTTCAACGTATAGATGATATCTAGAGTGAGATTTAAGGCTGCATACCAAAGGAATCCGCAACATCATACCTCTCCTCCACACACCACCGCAACTCTTCGATTCGATAGTGACTTTATCTGCAAATAGAATCTACCAAGTTCTGGCTATTAGAGCACGTAATTCACTGATATCACGTTTCCTATCGTTCATTTGTGTTTTTTCCACTGAAAAAAAAATCTAATGTTTCGGTATAGATTCGAGCCTGTGCGCTGACCAAGCCATAACAAAAAGAATAATGGCAAAACGATTCGGAAGCCAATTCTTTTTTCAGATGAGGCAAAATCACAAGTTGATAGTGGAATATTTTGTCAAGGGGGGGTCCCTCCGCTGAAAACATCTTACGCAACATGTCGAATTTTGTATTGGGTGTCTTGGCAGCCACTTTAGGGAACGTATGCATTGGAAGTGGACAAGTACTCCAAAAGTAAGCATTGATCGTGATCTATCTTGTTCATCCAAACATAAATCTTCAAAACATTTTGGATTGTTGATTTCTGTTCAATCCAATTCAATTGTTAGATATGCACTGAATAAGCTAGATGCTGAAACATCAAATCTACCAACTTCAATCAAGAGACCTCGTCGTAAACAGTCGTCGCCATCGACATCATCAACAAGTGATGAAGGTGTGGTGAAGAGAACGAGGTTTGGATCTCCATTGTGGTGGGCTGGAATGGCACTGTGCTGTACGTGTTGATTTGGATTGAAATATCTCTTTCTGTGGTTGGCCGACTGGGCTGCAAGATGCGTCCGATGTCGAATGAGGAATAGTCAACTTTTGGCTCGTAGACCAAATAACCCATGCCATTTTTCGCTGATTAGATTTTGGTGAAGCTGCTGGAAATATGACTGCCTTGTCATTAATCAGTGCTTCTATTGTCACTCCAGTGAGTAATATAATATCCTCGACTTTCTTTCCCTCCTCAAACACATGCATCTTACAATCGCTTCCAAAATAGCTCGGATGCATCGCAGTAATCGTAAATGCCCTACTCGGCAAATACGTTCTCGGCGAACAAATCACAAGTCGTCAACGCTCTGGATACATACTCGTCATCCTCGGTGTCTTTTTTATCCTCATAGCGTCTCCTAAAACCTCAAAGTCCTTGGGTGAAACGATACCTGAGGTGCTTGCTCAAGTGAACTCTCTGAGATTTACTATCGCTTTCGGAGCGTTGTGTCTGGTATCTGCGACCGTAATTTATGGTATTCTGGTGGTTAAGAAGGAGACGCTTGGAGGGTTTGTTGCTGTTTCAAGTATGTTTGGATGTTGTGTCGTTAATACGAGCAAGATATTGAGTACTCTTATTCGTAAGTGTCGTGCTGGTAACGCTGTTTATTTTCATGGGTACTAAATTCTGTGTTTTTTTGTTGCCTGGCAGGAGTTAGCGCCAATAGTGATGCCAAAGCTATTGAAGATGCAACCGTATCTGTCATTTCACTGGTACTGATATTGGTGGGAAGCATAGTCGTTCAGGTACTTCGCGTATGACCCATTGAACTGTTGCTCAGTTGGGTTTTAATTTTATCAACTCGATTATTAGGAGGTATTCAAACAACAGGCCATGACCAAATTCAATGTCAGTGTCTTCTTTCCGAATTTCTTCTCGGCATTCAACGCTCTCGTCGGTTTTACAAGTATAATACTGTTTCGAGAAGCCGAGACCACCGCCGCAGCAGCACGATTCCTCTTCATCTTTTCATGCGCTCTTGGGATTGTTTATATTGGGTCTGATCGTCTTCAAGTCACTGAAGATCCTAGAGGGAAATTGGAGGAGCGTGTTGATTGAGGTTGCTTCCAAGGTACTCGTCCAATAACAAATACGCCAATGTGTTTCTCATTGGTTGACGAAACGTCCTGGTTCCTAATAGGTTCTTGACTCCCCCAAACCTTTCTTATTGGAGTCTGATTGGTAAGAAACATTGAATTTTTCGGAGATTTTTGGATTGCTTGATTCACCACAAAACCCAAAAACGACCACTTGATTTACTATCTACATATCTAGGACGATACCAAACCTTTTCCCTCTTCCCCCTCTCTAAAAAACAAACCATGGCAGACGAAACCAATAAAGATACCCGATCGACCTCATCTAGGCGTAAACCCGATTTTTCAAAATCTGCCACAACACGACGTGCAGGAGGAGCATCCGCAACAGCAACAAACACCAAGAATGGTAAAAATCATCGTAAACAAGCAGCAGATTCGTCATCTGATTCCAAGAATAATGGAACAGCAATTGTTGATACTGAAATCAGTGGCTCGGCTGCCACATCCAGACCTACTACCAGCCATGACAAGAGAGATTCTATGAAGGATGAAGTTGTTGATGATGGCTGGGATACTGATTTAGAAGAATCTTCAAGCGAAGGTATTGGCTCACTGTCGTAGTGTTTTTTTGGCGGTTTCTGAAACTCGCAACCAACTTTTATAGATCTTCGAAAGGCCGGAAACAAATCAGATCCTTATATGGCAGCGTGTAAATCATTGGGTATTGTCCCATCCTCATATTTTGCAAACAAGTATAACTCGGGTAGTACCGAAATCCTGATGAGATACCATGGTATTGGACCTAAAGGAGCACAAGCTATTGCTGAAGTGCTGAAATTGACGAATTCTGTAATTATTAAATTGGATCTTGCTGTGAGTTTGTGTCATATGTGTTGGTTATGCAAGTTGCCATAGGCTAGTCTTACAGGTCCTTTTTGCTCTTCAATTTTTTCAAACAGGATAATCGATTAGGAGTAGGAGCAGCTCATTTAGGTCTAGCTCTCCAAATCAATCGAACATTATCGTATCTGGATGTTGCTGGCAACAATCTTGGTACCGAGGGATGTAGAGAGCTGGCTGACATGTTGCAGTATAATGTGACCATCAAGACTATGAATGTTGGAGGTATGATTACTGACTCCGTGTGGCTGTTTTTGGCATATGTGGGGTTCTCAAACCTTTTGTAACTAGGGAACCATATTGGCGATAAGGGAGCTCAGCTGTTTGCTTTGGGACTACGATCAAACAGTAGCTTGACTGCCCTTGATCTCAGTCGGAATGATATTGGAGATATAGGAGTTTTAGCGTGAGTGTTCTTTGTCTGTTATTACACCGAATCCCGCCTCTCAAATCCTGATATCTTAATTTTTTTGCCCCTCTATCACAGCATTGGACAAAGTCTATCAGCAAATGATGGATTGAAGGAGCTTAATATCTGTAAGTCCATCTTATTGATACACTTCGAAGTTCACAATGCTGACATACTCTCATCTCCAGCTTGGAACAATATCAGAATACCTGGGTTCAGCAGTTTCTTCAGCTCCATAAGGGTATACAAATATTGTATTGGGACATGTTTTTTGCCATTTCTCAAGTTCTTTTTTTGGTATTCGTTTAGGACAATGTCACATTAAGCCATCTACGCATTCATGTACGTTGTCGTACTAGCACGGTTCAATCTCATTGACTTTTCTTGGTTGCCTTAACTTGAAGCTCATAATTAATCAAAATCAACCTCTCCCACCTCGTAGCACAATGGCATAGGAGACTCAGTAGCACCATTAGCACTCTTCATGACCAAGTCACCAGCATTACAATTACTGGACTTGACCTTCACGCGACTATCTGACGCAGCCATATCATCGCTCGCACGTGCATTAGAAACATCTCAGGCATTAAAAGAGGTCGAGTTTTCAAATAATCCATTGACGGAACAAAGTGCACAAACAATCTTGAAGGCTCTGACGAACTCGAATAGCTTGAAGAAGATTGGTATCAAGGTACGTTAACAATGATTTACATTGCAAGTAGCGTAGCATTGGTTAATGTCCTTTTTTTTGACCTTGTCAGGAAATTCAAATGGTCGATGAAACAAGACACAAATTCGCCAGTTTACGTTCAGAAAAGTCCGTAGTAGTTGACATGTAGAAAACGTTAAGAATGATTGTATATTTATCTATTTAAACTTGCCATTCTCATATGTACACGTGATGTTTCAGAGGTTTCTGGTGCCTGGTTTCAAAGGAGCCTCCCAAATGGTATCCGCATTCATATACGCGTACACTCGTGCAGTATAGAGAGTGTCATTAAACAGAGGCAGCAGCAAATCATCAATGTCACCAGTTTGAGACAATTTGACCTTACTTGGTGTGTATCCGCTACAGGAGTGAAGGCGCCTTGTGCATCACGTTGGAACATGCAACTCGCCCAGACCGCTGTGGTACCCTCTGTGGTGGCCATTGTGCTTTACTACATGATTCAAGAGGTTGAGTTCGCAGGTGGTCTAGCAGGTGTTTGAAGGTTGCGATACATCGCGATATATCGATTGTGTCATACATATATCATAAATCATATAACGAATATCGATATATTGCCTGACAAGATTCATGTGCTTTGAACTTATTAGGCACGACCACTGCCAACACTTGTGGACGTGTTCATTATTCATTGCAGCTCAGTGTTGGTGTCTCAAAACTCGGTAAAACACCAGGCGCACAAGTTTGAGAGTTTACGCAAAGAAAGGTTCCTAGTATTTGACATTAGAACAAATTATATATTTGTCTATATAAACCAGCCATTCTTATATGTACAAGTCATGTTTGTTTCAACCAAGTAGACCATCCCACGCACGGAACATCTCCTTACTTGTACACATATTCACCCGACTCTTCAACAGGAATGTTATTGACTTGATATGATACTTTGAAGCGCATTCGTAATGAATCCTAACAATGCATACGAAATTTGTTAGAGAAAACGAAACGAGACACTTTTATCAAGTGTTGCCGTTCATATGTTCTGTTTTTCTGGTGCTCACCTTGGCGGAATTTACAACATTGATACTCTGAAACACTGCTCCAGTTCCCAATGGTGGAATTGTTGTTGATGAGACATTGTCCATTGTCAAGCTCATTGTCTGTTAGTTGAATTGGAAGGACGTCATCAGCAGAGGCAAAAAACTGGATTGTCGAACATTCGTCATTACCTTGGGAACAGCCAAAGCAAAAACCAACTGTGTGAATGGTACAGGTGTAGTATTCGTAAAACCAGCTTGTATCTGGTACCCACTGTCACTTGGCATTAGTCGTAATACGACTCGAAGACCGTTTTTGGCTAGTAAGACCACTGTTTGACAAGATGAAAACAAGAACGGATGAGCATGAGCTGTGGATGACAACAAACTTATCGACAAATCATGAACACAGCTAGCGTACCATCTTGAGAATCAAATGATTTTGATGATGATGTTGGTGGTGGTACAGGTGCTGCGGACTGAAACTCCAAAAATTCGTTGGAAGCTCTAGGTGGTTGGTTTGGTTGCTGCTGTGGTGTGATTGAATTTGTGTTCGCAGGAATAACAGGCATGGATGATGTTGATGGCTTAGATAATCCCAATCCTACAAGAAAACATGTGAGTGTTAGCCAAAGACAAACAAAAACTCGTGGACGAAAAACAGAGCTTGAAAAATCAGACGTGGAAGATCAAAATTTACCTAATGCATCAAACGGATCTTGTGTTGACGTGGATAAACCACCACCACTACTAGTACTCGTTATAGATAGATTTGCATTCGGTACAGTGGTTTGCCACAACGTTGCAGTAAACGGTTTGGTGGCACCAGCACTACCAGACATTATTGATGATGGCTGTTGTTGTTGCAATGACATGATTCCAGTCAAGTCACCCAATAATGATGCTCCAGCAGGTGCTTGCTGCTGTTGCCGTATACTTGAATTCATTACTGGCGTAGAAGCACCGCTGTGATTCGACTTTCCAAAATTGGCGAGGATGGCAGCATTGCTTTGTTGTGTATGTGGGAGTGATGATGGTGTGGTTAACGGTAATGATGAAGGTTGTTGATTTGGATTGTCCTGAAAGATAACGAGAAGGAAGAGTGAGTGCTGAAGCAAGGACAAAAAAATGACAAAGGTGATTCAATGCATTCAATGCTTACAGAAAAGCTCAACCCACTCAAATCGTCCAATAAGTTAGTGGGAGTTTTCGATGGTGAAACAGATTTCGACGGTGAGATAGAGCCACTACTACTAGCATACGTTGGTGGATTCGACAAGGATGACGAGCCTGTAGGTGTTTGTGTAGCAGGTGGCCCATCAAAGTCAATCAGACTGATGGGACCTGTTCGTGGTGATTCATTTGCTTGTGGATCCAGAAAGGCGCTGGTGGCAGCATGAGTTAGTCGATCTGTTTTCAACGCATGACCCAAGGCCCCCCGTCAGAAACTTTGATCACTTACAAACCAGGCAGATCTCTTGTAATAGGTTTTCCAGCCTTGTAGTCAGCATACTTGGTAATCACAGTATTAATTAAATCGTTCAATTCCAGTAGACGACCTAGTGCGTGAAAGGTATTGATGAATACATGGAGTGACTACTGTACGCTTTTTTTCGTGGGGTTTCTTACCAATTCTGCTGTCATCGTCTCCATCAGAAACCAATTTTTGGATTCTTGTTTGAGCTGTTTTGGCAGTTGCGTGTAATTCCTATACATAGTGGTTGAGATCACAGCGAAAAACGCCGAATTAAGAACATATCATTTACCTCTAAATTCGGGTCGTGAGTCTTTCTATCTTTCGGAGATTTCGAATTCAACACATCGTTCAAGACCATGGCACGATGTTCAATTCTATCCAGTTCTTCATTGACTTGTTTCTTGTAATCCGGACGCTTCTCCATATCCTACAAAGTTTTTGGAAAGTGAGTTGACGAGAAGTTCACGATACACCTCGAAACACAATTTACATACATATCCAGCCATGATTTTCATAAGATCATTCGCTTGCTCTAAAGCCGCAGGAGTTCCTAATCTCAACAATTCTTGCAATTTAGCACCTTGAGCAACTTTATCTTCTTCTTCCAGCTCTTCTTCAGTCTTGAGTTCTTCTTTCGGCGCCATAACATTAGCACTATCTTGCTGGAGCTGTGGAAACCTGTAGCCCTTGTACATGAGCAAGTTGTACATGTCATTAATGTTTTTAAAGTCTTCTTTATATCTCGAATGCCGGCAAAGAGTTGCATTCCACTGCTGTATGAGTTCTAGGATCCTGTATTGGACTGGCCCCACTCCTTGCAAAGGTCTTTCCGGAAATCGACGAACGAGCTCATTCAAAAAGTCCTTTGTCCCAACGATGAGGTGGAATGGGTAGCCACAGTTCTTGACGCATTGATCCAGCAGCTAGAAAATGCAGCAAACAGCGTCAGAAACTGCGAAAAGATGATCAATGACTACGAACTGTGCGAGACAGTGCAAAAGGATGATCAATGACCATGAACTGTGCGAGATAGACATTTACATTCAGAGCCAGAGAAGCACTGTTTGGATTCCGATCGTTGACCAGCTTGACGATGGCGAGGGCAGCTTGCCGTGGACTGTTCAGTAAAAGGTATTAGTTCAACGTGGATGTATTGACACGTCCACATAGACACATGGCCTATTTGGATACATTGGCAGCAATACAGCAATAAATGAGCATGAATAGACAAGCAAACACGTACAATCCTTTGGTAGCCCGTTGGTTTATTTGGTCGACGATTTCCATATTCAAAGCGAGATTTGGCTCATAGAACTCGGGATTACATGCGGACTCTGCATTGAAGCAATATTGAAGAAAGAGGTAGTCAGTTCATCATCAGAAGATGCAGTAAACAAGACTAAACAAAGTGATCAAATAGGTCATTCACAAGCACGTACGGATCATCATTTCCAGCTGGTTTGGCTGCTGTTGCTGAAACATGGCTGCCTGGTATTGGATTTGACGAGTCCAATGTGAGTATATACGTGCCTAGTCTATCTATTTGCGTAGTTTTTGATTCTTGATTTGACGGTGTGTCTTGACAACAACACAGTATACCAACATTGTAATTTTACAACCAAGGAGGAAAACGTAGATAATAACGCGTTATATAATTCTCTTCATTTAGGTATATCTGCTACCTGAACATCATGTCTTCTATCTCAGTCAAGCTGGACAATGAGGCCGCCATTGTTGGTGCCATCAAGAACGTAAGCGGGCAGCTGTTGGACGTGATGCTATCCATGCGCGAAGGTCGAAACGAAAGTGATCATGTCATACGAGTACTTGAATTGAGGTCCCGTGATATATATGCCCGGAATCACCTTCAGATCAGCTACACAACTGCAACATTTGCAACAGCTCTGATTCTAACTGAACTTTCCGTGTCTACAGGTCCGAGATGATGCCAACCCAGCACAATGGTGCATCATAGGCCACTTGAATGATGATGTAAACACAGTCACATTACAAGCTACCGGGAACGAAGGAGTCGACGAACTCAAGTCCAAGTTTGCTTCAAATCAAGTCCAATATGCTCTTATTAGAGTAACAACAACAGTGGATCTGTCAAAGGTAGTCAGATTTGTCTATATATACAATCTCGGTGCCGATGTGTCCTTCGTCAAACGGGGACGCATGGGAATAGTTAAAGGATCCGTGTCAAAGCTTTTCGAGCCATATCACGTCGACTTTGAAATCAACGAAGCTAGAGAAATATCCGAAAACATAGTCATTGAGAAAGTCAACCAGGCTGCAGGTGTCGCCAATAACGTGCGAGAAAAGAACTTTGTGGTTGGCAAGCAAGAACGTGGATTTACTGGAAGATCTGCTCACGTATCTCCCACCAAACCAACGGCGGAAGGTGCCTCTCTTTCCCCTGGAAATGATCAACAACAACGAACAAGCACGTCCGTATCTCCTACTGCTAGAACAAGCACCATATCCAAGTCAGCCAACAGCAGCAGTGCAACATCACCTACAAAACCACAGGCCGCTACTCAATCAGCCACTCTACAGATCGCTCCTGAACTCGTTGACGCCATTCGAGCAGTCCGTGATGATAAAGTTGAATGTAGATGGGTCGTGGCTTCGTACAAGGATGGAGATATTGCTAAACCAGTATCGCTTACTGCCAAGGCTGCTCAAGGTGAAGGTGTTGACGTCTTGAAAACACATTTCAAGCCTGATGCTATATCTTATGCTTACGTCAAAGTGGTAAGTTGAAGAATTCGCGTGTGGGTGAAGCAAACACAGACGACAACGCGACTAACTTAACATTGTTTAGATCGATGTCATTGAAGGAATCGCCACAATCAAGTTTGCTTTCATTACTTGGATTGGACCTGAAGTGTCTGGTAAGTTTCCTTCTCGTGTGCCTTGTTGCACGTTGGGAAATTAATGTCCTATGTTGGACGTTTTCGGTTGGACTCTTTTGTACTCTGCTAACTGAATATCCTAACTCAACTCTAGTTATGAAGAAAGCTAGAATTGGCGTTCACCAAGGTGCCATCAAGGAATACTTCAATCCATTCCATGTTGAGATCGTTTCGTCGGAATTAAGAGAGATCTCTGACAACAGCATCAACAACAAGGTCTCATCATTCTCTGGATCCAAGTCATTTGTACGTTAGTACGTTAGCTAGAGAAAGAAACAAGAATGTTTGGGAGTGAAATTCGTATGTAAAAATGCATCATCAAATATGAATATGTATGTAAATTGGTGAAAGGGAAAACAATGGAATGTTATAATTAAGTGAGATTCACGTGAATAACGCGTGGGCTGCGCTTGTTCTGCCTAGTCGAGTCGCAGTGTCGCTTGAGTTCCAAACATTGCATCAGAGCAACCGGAACCGACAGCGTAGTATTCAGGATATCAAAACATAGTAGTGATAATACTCTTCTCTGGGAAATCAGCAAGGCACTATGGAGGAACATTTATTATCTTTGAAAGTGATGCGACTGTCACGACCATCATTTGTGGCATCAAATCCATTATATTTTGAACCAGCAACCGATCCATTAACTGTAGCATTGGAAGCTGCAGCCTTGAATGACTTGACTCTGCTATCCTCCGACTCAGCATCATCATCGCCATCAACAACATCAACAACAGATCCATCAACGGTGAGGATTCGAGATGTCGCATCATCAGATCTATTAGCACTACCAGCCGCATTTGGAAATATACATCTAGGAGAAACATTTATATCTTACTTATGTGTCAACAATGAATCCCCAACTGCTGTACAAGATGTCGGGATCAAGGCCGAGCTTCAAACTGCATCCCAACGATTTACATTGGCAGATACAGTAGCTATAGCTGTTACTCAACCAAATGCTGCTATACAACCTGTAACGTCACCTGGTAGTACCATGTTTCCAACTAGGACGGGAGGTGCCTCACCGCCATCGTCACCTGGAGGAAACAACACATCCCCATCTAGAGTCTCGTTACTACCTACTCAGTCCGCCGAGTTTATTATACAGCACGAAATCAAGGAATTAGGTGTACATATCTTGGTCTGCTCGGTACATTACACTGCTGGCACTGAACGACGGTATTTTAGGAAATTTTATAAATTCCAGGTCTTGAATCCACTAGCTGTCAAAACGAAAGTCAATACGCTTCAAGATGGACGAGTGTTTTTGGAAGCTCAGGTACAGAATGTGTCGGCTGGTGTCATGTGTCTGGAGAGGATGAAGTTTGATCCGTCAGAGCTGTTTGAGTTTAAGGACTTGAATGGTGTTATACTAGCAGATAAGAGTAAAGGGGCTACGACGTCGAGTAATAGTAATAAAAATAGCACCACAAACACCACAAACACCGAACGAAAACGAGAACCAACGGCCACACCAGTAAACGAATCCCCAATGGTATTTCAGGATGCCCCATACTTGAACCCTCAAGACACCCGTCAATACCTATACATGCTAACCCCAAAAACCACAAACGACCCATTGGCCAGAACAACATCAACACTAGGCAAACTAGACATTATGTGGCGGACTCAAATGGGTCAAATAGGTCGCCTCCAAACATCCCAACTATCACGCAAAGTACCTCCCGTCGAACCATACGATATATCCGTAATCACTCTCCCAAACATGGTAAAATCCGAACAACCATTCACACTACATTGTCGAGTACGTAATAATCTTGCTGGTGAAACACTCAAACTGAGTGTCGCTGCTGTAAAGAGCAAGATGGGATCTGTGTTGTTGTGTGGGATTGCTGAAAAGATGGTTGGTGATGTGCCGCCGTTGGATTCAGTTGATTTTGAATTGTCGTTTTTTCCATTGTTGGCTGGTTTGCACAAGATAACGGGGTTGAGGATTAATGAGGCGAATTCTGGGACTGGAAGGGATGTTGATAGTTTGGCTGATATACTCGTGATATGAGGTACACCGATGAAAACGGTATGAGTCATGGGTGTATGGAAGAGAGTAATTTATATATAATGTAGAAAGCCGTCAACAATACAGATGTAAAATCCCTCAGACTGCTACAGCCTCCATTCACGTTTTGAGTGTGCAGACCAACAGACAAAGATCCTGAAAGATATCGACACAGGGCCGTCAGTAGGATTCCTTAGCAATTTAAGTATCGGGCAACGCGTACTCGTCTCATTCGTATTGCACTCCTCGTCCTCGCAAGTGTCAGTGTTGTTTCATATCAAACTAGCTCCAAACAGCTGCAGAAAACATACGATAGCTAGAAGTTATGTCGGAAGGTTTTAGCGTACGTATATGTCATCAATGATTTTCTCTTTGAGGGTTCATAATAACCCATTATTCACTTTCAAACAGCATGGAATATCAAAAAGTAGCATCCAAGCTGTGTCAGAAGAGGCCGAGAAGGCCCATCTAGCCAAAGAAGCTGCTAAAATCAAGGAATTCCTGACAATTGTCGATGATATGAATACTAGAGTTGGTCTCTTTTTGACACGTTGGATCAACATTTCATAAGCTCATCCCACGCTGCCGTCTTTATAATAGAGAGCTGCTCAAATATATGATCAAGGCTCTTTGGAATTAACGACACATGCCATTATCATGAATTCAGACTATTACACCGCATGGAACTATCGTCGTGAAATCCTAGTGTCGTGGTTTACAAGTCTGTAAGCTTGATGATCTTTATATGTTAAACCGAACAGCTGCCAATATGGTTGATTTAGAACGGACGATGAAAAGCAAACCAAATGTACTGCAGAGCTGCTTTTGACTCAAGAACTTGTACGTCATCAACCAAAATCGTATTGGTTGTGGAATCATCGACGATGGACTTTGAGCGTCATGCCTCGCCCAAACTGGGGTCGTGAATGTGATCTATTAGATGCCATGCTTAATCTGGATTCCAGAAACTGTAAGTGGTCGACGGTAAAACGTCAGCCCTGGAACGACATCGAACTCAAAATATGATCCTGTAGTTCACGGTTGGGATTATCGTCGATACGTAATGCAAGCTTCGGGAGGCATTCGCTCACCTCAAGAGGAATTCAAATACACGTCGAAAAAGATTGAGCAAAACTTTTCAAATTATTCAGCATGGCACTATCGCAGTAAACTCTTTCCGAATGCTTTTCCTGATGAAGCCGATAGAAACAAAGAGATTTCGAAAGGCAGGTTCATTAATAGTCACTCGGGGCCATATCACTAACGAAGCTTTGCAAATGCTAGATTTTGAAACTGTTCGAAGTGCTATATGGACAGAACCATCAGATCAAAGTGCATGGTTATATCAGCGATGGCTTCTCGGAAAAGGCAAGGACGAATGCTCTATCTGGTATGAGTTACGGTTGCTCACATTTGACTTTTAGCTCCCGAACCCGTCGAAATGAGTGGAATGTATTTCTTACGGACTCCCAAAGATCCTTCTATCGAATTATATGCCGTACTCGTATTTAATCAACCAGTCAAGGTATGGAGCAATTTTTGCGATCTCGGTCGGCCCTTTTTTGAGTAAGCTCATACCAAACCGATCTCCAGGTTCTGTCATCATCGGCTTTCAAACTGGTGATTGACGACGAAGAGATACCGATACCACCTAAGATGCCATACGAGTGTGTGCAACTCATCAAGCTCACACCGTCTGCTATTCAACACAAAGTGGGCCAACGGTCTGTTGATCTCTACGTACAAGCTGGATCTTTAGAGGGTAAACTTGGTATTAGGCTGGAACGAAACATTCATAGAACGGCTAAATTCAGTGGTATGTATTGCTTAACCCAAAGTTTGCATCTTCTACAACAACGGATATGTTCAATCATTTACTTACGGTATCTCTAGCCACAATACATTCTCGAGCTATCTCTGAAGTAGATAGCAATCTCAATGTGATGGAATTTGACGAAGTCATTGACGAAGATGGGGCTGTAACTGCCACAACTCAACTAGCAGACTCGAGTTTACCTCAGCCGCGAGAAGTATGGGAACGAGAGTATGCAAATCTGAAGGAGCTTTCTGAAATTGAGCCAACAAGCGACTGTAAGTTCATATGCTTTGTCGATCTCAACGATTTTTCTAGTTCTCACTTTCGTGGTTTTTAGGGTGTAAGTTGACAATCGTCTATATACTGGACGAGCTAGGTGATCGTGCTGATGACGCCATATCACTTTTGAATGAATTGATTCTATTGGATCCCCTGAGGCAGCACTACTTTGAAGACCTTCGTAAGAAAATAAAGCCTTCATCCAGTTTGTTCACGTATCTCTCCAACCATTCCGCATTCAGCGAGATAGCTCAGTTGGTTAGAGTGGTGGGCTCATAACCCACAGGTCGAAGGTTCGAAACCTTCTCTCGCTACTCTTGACCTTTTTTTCCCCTCGATTGACAATTTGGATGAAAACTGGAAAATGGTTGACTCATTTGAAACTCCAAAATTTAGGTTCCAAATTCATCTGGAGAAAGTTGACAGCCAACATCTCGAAACGAGTGAACAATGTTACATTGGCTGATTACTCGAGAGCTATACATGCTGCACACGTATCATACCCAAATCAGAAACTGACCACTATACCGCAACCGTACCTGTTGACACTCCAATCCACAATCAACCTTTCTCAAAACTCGTTAAGGTCGATGGCCTCTGCAAGAGCTTTTGCCTTTGTCAAGATTCTAGGTCTTGATGATAATGGTATTGAGCGTATAGAAGGACTCTCAGGTATGCCACTGTTGGATACCTTGTCTCTAAAACGAAACAAGATAAATAGGAGAGATGGGTTGTTGGGTCTCCGGGATGCTGTGAGATTGGACGAGCTGTATCTAGAAGGTAATGAGGTGGTATCTGAAGGGTTGCTCACGTACGTTAGGACTTTGGCAAAATGTATCCGAGTACTTGATAAAGAAGAAGTAAGGCCACAATAAATTTTCGAGTGTTTAAATAGAAGAATAAAACATTAGGATATCGCTTGGTTCGTCCGACTGCGAAATCCAAAGATCGGCCGTCACGCACTTGACCGCGTTTTCAAACAAGTCCAGCGGTTTGTAACATAGTTTGAACAAGTCTACAATACGGTCGACCGATAATATGTCGACACTATTTGGCAAGAAAAAGCCGTCTCTTAAACCGGGAGCGCCAATAGTAGTTGGCACGCCATCTGAAGTGGTGTCTTCCACAAAAATCTCAAATGGTGGCCTCAATGAGATCATGCCCTCTGAAGGAGAAGTTAATGCAGCCTTTGAAGGGTTCCTGGTACGTGGTACTGGTTTTGATCGCTATTTCAAGTTTAAATGATACTATGGTCGTGGACAGTTGGGTCAACATCAAACAAGTTGTTGAGAAAATGTGAATGGAAATTAAACGGCTGAACTGGCCGACGATGAAGCTAAAAGTGGTCAGATCAAGTAGAATAATCGAATTCATATGGATTTACAACGTTGAACGATCCGCTGCTGTGATGGGTCAGGCTAGAACTGACGAGAAAGAGGACTTTTTTTTTGATCGATCACCACGGTTAGATTGACCTGACCTCTCTTTATAGGCTGAAATGGCGCTACCAGAAGACAAACTCAGCGCCATGCGCTCAATGCCTCTTGACCGCAAATGGGTGCTCTTGCTTCAAGAAAAGAGTAAAAAGGCAAGCTTCTAAGTTCACTCTCTGGACACTCTGTAGACTCGAATCTGATATATGACGATTAAACTAGGGTACTGTCGATGGTGAAAAGTCAACGCCTAAGAAGTACGTAGAGGTCCTAAAGGGTAGTCTTCAAGCTAAAGAGTTGGCTCGAGAACTGCAATCCCTTGAAGTGGATTTGAGAGGAGAACCTATATCTTGGGTCAAAGAATTTGTAGCTGAACAAGGACTGCCACTATTATTGGATTTACAGAAAAAGTTGTTTACAAAGTCCAAGTAGGTTAGATCGTCACAAATTGATGCTGATCATAGCTGGTTTTGGCTCACGCACGTTTCCAGTCCATCAGCAGATGAAAAGGAAGCACAAAATCATTGTGTCCGTTCTCTCAAAGCTATGATGAATAACACGTACGGGTTGATCACGACGATGCAATACCCGGACGGTATCAATAATATCGCCCTCGCGCTGGCATCACCATCTCTAAAGGTCCAGACATTAGTACTTGAAGTTCTTGCAGCTGTTTGTTTTGTGACAAATGGACATGGCTTGATCCTCAAAAGCATGCATTACTACGCAGAGGTGATGAAACACAAGTATAGATTTCAGAAGTTGTTGCTCAATTTGGACGAAGACAGTACTGAAGTCAGTGACGAGAGTTATGCTTATCTTGAATGTCAGGTATATATGGCTTATTCGTCAGGTCGCCCGTTACGTCGCAAAAAAATTAACACTCATTTTTGAAAAGATTGGATGTCTTGCGCTCATCAACGCTATAGTGAATTCTCCTGAAGAATTAGATCAGCGGGTCATATTACGAAACGAGTTCATGGATCTAGGAATTCTTGATAAGCTACCTGTTAAGCATTTTTTCTAAATCCACCAATGTGTCAATCACCTAACATTTAACATCTGATGATCATGTAGGCTTTACGTTTGATTGACAATTCCAACGTCAGGACTCAGTTGCAGATCTTTGAAGATGAAGCTTCCGCTGATAATGAAGCGATCGCTGAAGCTCTGGATCTCCAAGAGGTCGACATGCAAGATCCTGAAGCTTTGTTTGATTCAATTAAAGCTCACATCAGCGATCCGGAAACCCATAAATGGTTTCTGAGAGTTTTACAACATCTCTTTGTCATGCCGTTGGATAAATATCGCGGGTGAGAAACAAACAAGATTTCCTTTCGAAGTCGATCACAAATAGCAACCTCAAACGCGTCGCTTTGATTAGACCCAAACACTGGCAACTGATTCAAATGGTGCTTACTCAAATCATGTTTCAACGACATGGTCTGGTTCCAGATATCCTTCGACTGAATCTCAATATGGAAAGTGTAGTCAATCAACTTGTCCGTCAAGATGAATATGATCGTGCCATTAAGAGTGTCAAGGAATCAGCATCACGAATCAATGAATGGGAAGCCAGAGTCACTCAATTGGAAGGCAAAGATGTTAAGAAGCTAAAGGTTGACGTGGCACCAGATTCTCAGAATAATGATGCACCTGCTTCTCCAGTCAAGACATCAGGAGCCAATTTAACTGTAGCCATCACAACCGAGGTACGATTTCGTCATTGCAGACTCGGATCAAAGGATATACGTTCAACTGTTTTTGTCAATTTCCAGGTTGCCAACGCACTTGGTCAAGCAACCATTGATCTGAGTGCAGCTCCACTTCCATCAGGTGTAAATATATCTCCAGAAGCTCGACAAGCTTTACAACAATATGTTGATCAAATTGTCAAGAAGGCCAAAGAGGTTCGTTTAGCTTGTTTGAATTTTTTTTGTTCATTCAAGGAACTGAAGCGAACCCTCCAAATATAGAGCTCACCATCTAGGGCTGCTCCTCCTATACCACCCAAGAGCGCAAAAGCACATGGTACTGCAGCATCAGTAAAGTCTTCAGACGACACACTTGCTACTCACGCTGAAATCGATGCTTCTGCTCCACCACCACCTCCCCCGCCAATGATGGATGGTGCACCGCCTCCTCCGCCTCCACCACCTGGAATTGGAGGTCCACCACCGCCTCCACCACCACCGGGAATGGGAGGTCCACCACCACCACCGCCGCCGCCTGGAATGGGAGGTCCACCACCACCCCCTGGTGCTACAGGTATATGTCCTTCATTCTAATGCTGCTTTCGTAATGCTAATCTCAACCATATCATCTAGCTGAAGCATCGCTTTTCCCACCAAAACCGAAACTACAACCACACACGAAAATGCGTCAACTGCAATGGTCCAAACTACCACCATCTCAAATCCAAAATACTTTCTGGCGTACTCTTGCTGAGAAACCGCAATCTGAAGACAGACTTCGTCGAGAAAAAATCGATCTAGACGAACTGGAAAAGATGTTTGCAGCAGCTGCTCCTGCAGCGTCTTCTTCTCTGGGCTCTGATGGTGCATTAAATTCTGCCAAGAGTGGTTCAAAGGAAGGTCTTGCTGGTAAAGAAAAGAAGGTGGTTACTTTATTGGATTCCAAGAGGTCAAATAATATCTGTGAGTAAACTTTTTCGTCTTTAAGTGTCTCATTCATCTAACTCTTTTGTCACGTAGCAATCATGCTTGGTCGTGTCAAGATGCCGTTTAAGGAAATCAGAGAATCACTCATCCACATGGAAGGTGAAAAGATTTCTGAGAACTTGATCAAGATGTTTTTGGCCTCTGTGCCTACTGCTGAAGAATCAGACATGATACGAGACTATGTTGGGCATGATGAGAGCAAACTCATTGAGTTGGGTAAAGCTGAACAATTCTTCTGGGAGGTACTGTAAAGCTCGGGTCAGGTTTTTTGTTGTACTTGTAACTAATGTCACACTTTCCTCAATAATCTCTAGATGCTCAAGGTTCCAAGATATGAAGAGCGTCTGAAGGCTCTCGTATTCAAGTTCAGATTTGGAGAAAGAACTTCTGAAGTCAAACCTCAAATCAACTGTATTCTGCAAGCTTCCAAGCAGATCAAGGAAAGCAAGAAATTTGCTAAAATATTGGAGGTATATGCATAGAGGATTTATGTGGGCTATAGAGTCGGCTTGCTGACGATATGGGATTTAGATTATTCTGGCTGTTGGAAATTGGATGAATGCTGATAGTTTCCGTGGTGCTGCCTTTGGGTTCTCTATCGACACTTTGCAGAAGGTAGAAGAACAGTGTTCAGGAATCTTACGTGCTGGAGGCTTGCTCTGACTTCTACTATCAATATATAGTTGGGAGACACTAAAGGTGCAAATGGCAAGAGCTTTCTGCACTACTTGACTCGCATCGTCGACAAGAAATTCCCAGAAGCCAAGGATCTTGCATCAGAACTCACTGGAATAGATCAAGCTTCAAAAAGTGCGTACCCACTTTTTTTGTTGGAAACCGGACAACATATGTTGGCTAACCGTAAACTCATAGCCTCCTTACAAGGTATCAATCAAGAAATCGGCGAGTTGCTCAAGGGCTTTGAAGATTTAGAACGACTAGCCAACAGCCAGGACAGTCTACCCAAAGAAGACAAGTTGAAAGAAGTCATCAAGGTCTCTATTTATCTGCTAAGTCCAAACATTTTTTTGGGTTTTCAAATTCTCACACCTATCGTGGCATCACAGAACTTTGTCACAGCAAACAAGCAGAGTATTGATGAGCTCAAAAAGCTGAAGACTGATATGGAAACTACATTCAAATCTGCACTGGAATTCTATGGAGAAGAGGCCAAGACTACACCAGAAGTATTTTTCGGCATGCTATCAACTTTTGTTCATAACCTTCAGGTATGTGGTGGGATGTTTTGGTAAGAAGTAAGAAGAGGCTAAGATACTCATCATTTTGACTACATCTATCAGAAAGCACAAAAGGAAAACGATGCTGCTGATGAGGCCTTGCGAAAAGGGGCACAGCGAGCGCCTGCATTTGGAGTAAGTGTAGTTTCTAAATTTGAAATAGCAATGTTGTTCTTTGAGACACTGACTGCTACTATTCTCCAGACTCACGAGAAGCAGTCTTCTCATGTTGACTTAACGACTCAGATTGAGCGTAAAGGGTAAGATTAACTTCCTTCAGTGGTTTAATTTAATGTGTCATTCCTAATGCCATTTCTTGTCAATCACAGAGTCATGGATGACTTGATAACGTCTCTTAAATCAGGAGATGCCTTCAGAAGAAATGAAAAGAGTCGGGCAGTCACACCTGGAAAGGAAGTGAAGGCAGCTACTGGGCTTGCTGTTCCTGGATATGCTCCTCCGGTCCCTCCTAGAATGGATGCAAAGGAATTATTACAGAAAGTGAAGAGAGATCCTGCATACTAAACAGAGACTATGTTATTTGAGCACAGATTAATACTACTTTAATTTAAGAGTTATGTTTGCTGGTTATTCAACGACTCTAGAATGAATTGATGCAATTCCTTCCCTTGAAAAAGAAGTCTAAAAAATGATAGAGGTTAAAATGACGAGTGACTTCGTGAGCAACAGAGGAATGGTGACCCCCGTGGGCTTACCACCTATGCCTTACAATACTGTCGTGTTTGCTATGCCCCTGCGCTCTGGCTCGTCCTTGCAAATTACTAATTTTTATTCCTTAAACACAGCACTCGAATGCCCATTCAGGAAATCCTCAGGAAGTACCGAATTGGGTAATGAAACTTCAGCCGTGCACTCCTCAACTCGTGCAGGTCCTTTTCAAGTGGTGAAACATCAACAACTTTCCAACGAATCGCTCAGGTGGGTTTCAGAGAAGAATGATTCAATTCATCATTCTCATTAGCCACTCGCTTCCGAGGCCTTCCAAGTAGATGCTCTGTGCTTGAAACATGTACCGTCTCGTGAATTGCAGCTAAGCTTTTGAGTTTGAGTGCGAGGAATCATCACTACATAGTTCTTCGTTGATGACATGATGCTCAACACCAACATACGCTTGTTATAAGCCTTGAAGAGTGGTAGCTTTGACAAACAAGCAATAAGCTGATTCCAATTGTGTGATGCTGATGTTGGTTCCAGTGGTGATTTCAATCCATCTATGGAGTGGAGACCCTCCAAAAACATGTCAGATGATTTAGGATATGGACGTATATAGCAGATGAAATGAAAATATTCTGCCTCGAGATGGTCCGCTTGAATGAGTTTCTCCTGACTCGATGCTCACAGCATGAACTCTGCCGTAGAGACCTGGAAGATACGGAGTCATCCTGGTATTAGTGATTCTGCTCTACACGAGGCTGCTAGGCTCTACACGTGTTGTTGTTCCTCTTTGGATCCAAGTCAGTTCAGCTCTTCGAACGAGGCAAAACGACGTGCTCTTTTTTGACCAAGAGAGAGTAGAACTTGACAGACGTGAGTCTCGCGTCAAGCAACGTTTTCCACTCTTTGCACGTTCCGAACAAAGCTGTGTCAACAGTCTAGAACTTTTTACACTCACACTCACATCTGATACATTTGCTGCATCCATAGCGCTTCTTGTTCTTTGCTTGTTACAACGGATACCAGTTCAACGAATACAATGTCCTAGCCCCACTTTGTTCCTGCTTGCAGAGCGTCAACATATAGACCCGTTCTAGTATTGACAACAATGTTCAATGTCCCATCAAGTGTCCAATGTGTAAGGTCATCTGGCTGAAGGGCAACAGGTAAGCAAATAGTCGCAATCACAGGGGGCGGAGCAATTAAGTCACCAATATCAACAATACACTCCAATTTTGATTAAATACAGAGGGCTTTGGTGGCATCAACTCAGTGCTAACGTTCATTTGGACGCAGAGGGAGATTCAGCAAAAGGAAGGCACCAAGATGACATTGTACTACCTCGTGGTAGCCGAGAAATTTGACCACTGTACATTGGTGGGATTGAACGCTGTCTGTTGGGCTTGGAAAAATGTCCTGTCTCCGAGTTAAGATTCTTGGAATTATCCACAGAAAGGGAGATACATTCATTTGCAGAAATAAATGGGCAGAATGTAGATAACTTTGAAGTGGCCATAGCAGGATTTTTCACGCTTTCCAAAGAAAATTCATTTTCCAAATTTCAAAAAGACGAGTGACTTTGTGAGCAACAGGGGTGTGGTGAAGCCCGAAGACTTACCACCCTAGCCTTACAATAATGTCGTGTTTGCTATGCCCCTGCGCTCTGGCTCGTCGTTGCAAATTACAAGGTTTTACCCCTTATGAAGCTCACTATGGGTGACTGAGCAAAATCTGACGAATGACAATAGGCCTGCTTCCATGGGAGAAGCGCTGGATCGAATCTTGAAAGCGACGAAATGAACAGTCGAGGTTTCTCTCGCTTGAGAATAAGAGATCGTGTAGATGCTTTCTTGGGCTGAAAATCATGTGTGTACTGCAAGAAACCACATCAAAGAAGTTGGCGTTTGTTGATGCGACCTCTGCTGATGAACAACGCCATGCGTCGGACTCATTGTCATAGGAAGGCCTGACTTTGAAAGGGTCTTTTTGCAATTCTGAACGTTTGTGTTGTAGTGATAATCATACCAGCAATCTTATTGCACCTTGACAGACCTTATTACAAGCAAATATGCAACAAGCAATACATTGACAGTGTACGAAAGCAAACTATATTTCTACTATGTTCTATATGATAACTGTCCAAAACCTGATTTATCCAAACACCACAACTATTCATTCGGATTCCATTCCGGCTCTTCAACATTCGTGACCAGCGATGCTCCATTCGCGCCTTGTTGTTGAGCATTATCATCGTCATCTTCATCTTGTGCCATCCTCATTCTATCTAAAGCAGTCAACAATCCACTCATAGCATCCGTAGGGTCAGCTAACTGTGGATCGTATCCGACTATAGCCTTATTGTCACGACAATAGTCGATGAGAGCCTTCCAATGCTTGTCACTCGACAAGACAACTGGGTTGCTGTGGACAAAACAAAGGATTAGAACGGATTCGAATAGTTCAAAACATCAGTCGTACTCTTTCCAGATCTTAAAAACTTACCCAATCACAACCAAAAGTGCTTTGGCACGAGTGATAGCGACATTAAATCGCTTTGGATTTCTCAAAAATCCAAGATTGTGCACCGAGTCATGCTCAAAGTATTTGGCTGAGGATCGTACTGTGCTAATGATGATGATACGCCGTTCTTGTCCTTGAAACTCTTCTACAGATGCCACTTTGATGGCGTCACCATGAGATGGCTGCAGTCTGTTACGAAGGCGTTGTACTTGGCGACGATATCTAATTGAGTTGATAATTACGATCAGCCAGAGGTACTTGCCAGACCATTTACACTCCAAGATACTTACGGTGTAATAACACCAATTTGGTCCGAGCTAATGCCATACGACCTCGGAGCACTTCTCAACTTGTCAACCCACTGATTAACCATGCTCACTTCATCAGGATTGTACCACGACGGAGAAGCAGCTTCCTGCATATCTACATTGATTGGATTAGAGGTGCAAATGACAGCAAAAACCCCCCACCAGATACACACCTTTGCCATTCACACCGACAAATACCAGCGGGAACTGGTTGCGATTAGGCAAAAATGGAAGAGTCGATAAACTTTCTCGCATCGCTACATCAGCAGCAGGTATCAAATCACTGTTATAAAACAGCTGGTTTGGCAACGTCAGTAAGGCCGGATGAGATCTATAGTTACGAACGAGCTTCGTGACCAGATGTGGGTTCTCGTATTGTGCATGAGAACCGTCTTGAGATTGCTTCGGTTTGTACACTGGAAGCTCGGTTAGACGTTCAAGGTACGAGCGGTGAAGACCAAACTGTTTTACGATATCACTTCTCAGGACTGGTCCCAATTGCATTGGATCTCCAGCAAGGACAATCTGCGAGCGTCCTGGAGTCGTATCCATCAGACCAGCAATACCAATCCAGAACTCTATAGTGTGAGATGATTCTGCGTAAATAACTACATACAACATTTGTAGATCAGCACAGACGACATACCTGGTTCAATACAATGTCCTGCCTCGTCAATGAAGAAATGAGTAAAATGACCCCGAGGAAGGCCCATCGAGTACAGCAACCCGCCAGAAACGGCTCTACACACGCGAATTTCAGCGATATGTTCTGAAAAATTCTCGCAAATAACAATGCTTTTACACACGTCACAACTACCACGGTGTACGCCATCATTTCTTGCTTGGTTGGGGTGTCAAAAATACCAGTGGACTCTGAGTACCGCGAGTACTCCATAACTTTTGCGGAGAGTTCGGCACGTTCTCGACGATACGCGTTCAGTCGGAACATCTACAGCGACAGAGAATTGTGAGATAGTGTCGTTATCAAAAAACCAGCTGAAGCGTACCATAGAGCGACTAAACATTCCAGAGATCCGTTCACAGATTTGATCCGCGGCAGAGTTACTAGATAAAGCAGCATAGTGAGTCAGCACTTTCACATTGACTGTTTCGAAGCAATAGTACCTTGGAGCAAAAGCGAGAATGTGCACTGAATCGCTCTTCCTGTTTTGATACGTTTGCATGATACTGACAAAAGTTGTGTGAGTCGACATATACAGGGCCAGAGGAATTCGTGACTTACCACTCTGTGAGAGTCCTAGTTTTGCCAGTTCCAGGAGGGCCGAAGATAACGTACTATTCAAGGATGTCGAAGGTGGGACTCCAAACCTTGCAGCGAAATGTCATCGCACTTACTGGCAAGTACGAGCATGAATTTTCCACCACATTTCGTACGGCGGCGGTTTGCTCTTCATTCAAACCACGCAGGCCACTTAAATCAGCCGGTTTTGCTGATGTTGCTCGAGGTGGTGCAATAGAAGGAAACAGCACTTCTCTCGGAAGGGTCTTCGTCAAATCAAGAGCTTGATGCTGACGTTTGATTGGAGTTCGATTGAACTGAAACATGATGTTAAATCTAAGGCAAAACGTAAGTTAGATTTTAACAATTTTCAAGCTCAACCGGCACGTAGCACTTACTTCCGTCCTCTGACGAACACCCGTTGACGGAATCTGTCGTGAAACGAGAGTAACACTTGCTCCTGCTCTACGCGATGTGTATAGCCTTCATAACGAGTTTCTGTGGGATCATCCGATGCCATTACAGTAACTTTGTCTCCATACATCACGGATGGTCTCTTTTCTGCCAATCCAGGTACTTTTTTTAAAAAAACGGTTGAGATTTAGTTCAGCTTCTTCTGACTTCAGGATGTTGCATTTCTATCTTACCCTTTAATTGATAAAGAGGCCCAGCTTCAATCAATTCAACACCATGCATATCATATTTGCGAATATCAACTTCCATTTGAAGTTCCTCCAACCAACACAGTGTGGCGAATGTGGCAGAATACTTGTCATATGATAGACTAAAGGTCATATTGTCGAGTTCTTTATATTCTCCCAGGTCAAACCTCCTTCTCATTTCTTTCGGAACATGATACTGAAGAAGCGGATTTTCAAAGGCTTGGAAGTTAGGTCTCGGCGGAGGTCGCCCGCGCAATGGTGGATTGTTGCTATCTGCGACGGGTCTGACAGCACGGAGTTTCCTTCTATTAGAAGAAATAGCAGCGGTAATAGGAGTTGTGGTGACTGATTCAGATGCTCGAGGTTCGTCTGCTGGAGTAATATAAGCACCGTCCTGTACATGCACATTTACATAACGGCAGATTACAAAAGTTCCGAACTCGAAACAGATGACCCCCAATAAGTAGCCTACATTACGAGGCTTTAAGGTCAACTCCAAAAAGGTCATCCTACGTGAGGATACGACTAGAGGATCAGACTGATCATCTCTTGACTTAACCGTTATAGTCAAATCATCACCCATTGGATTCAGGAAGTATGGGTGTTTCGTAAGAGTGACGTCGGGCCTTCCCCTATCCACTCGTATGGTAAATGTGATTTTGATGACTTCGTCAGACTGTTTTATAGTAAGCGCATCGTCTTCTAATCCAATAAAGCGTGGATCGTTCTCACTGAGCACTGACAACGCCTCCTGCGGTTGACCAATCTTTACACCATTCTTATCAGCTTCAAGTTCAGCCCTGGAGCTATTCAATATGACCAGATCTGTCCTTCGAATGCGTTGTCCTGGACGATGAAGAGTGCCGTTACGACTAGGACTGGAAGCTCCAGTTTCGTCTCCAGCTTGTGGGCCATATTGCTCCAAGTTGGTAAATACAAGCTTGTGTCTTGAGGTATGTTTGAATACTTTGAGCTGGTTCATGTGATGCACTGCGGAGCCAGGAGTTATCCCAATGGATTTACTAATATATGTTCTAAAGTATCGGAACTTCTCTTTGATTTCATCACCACTCTTTGGTCTGGCATCATGAGGTAGACGGGCGATATATGAAATGAAGCTACGTATCTAAGACCGAGAAATTTAAGAAGAACAAAAAAGACAGCGAAACCATGGTTTACGTACATATTGATCAGCTTCAGCCACGTATCTCGGCATACCGTTCGGATAGACACCATTTATACAGTGTGTATAGTCCTTGACACCTTCTGGGACGGCACTGCCGCTCAAGACATCACAAGGATTTACCGCTGGTGGTTCATTTGATGGTGCAGCTAATCCGTCCGTTGCCGTGGCCGCGGATTGTCTGTCTACAAAGGAGAAGGAGTTTGCTACTGGTGCTGATGCGGGAGGTGGTGTTGCCGTCGTATTGTATCGAGTCTGGCTTCGAGTTACACGATTAACAGGTGTCGAGCTTCGAGTTATAGGTATCGAGCTTTCAGAAGATGGTCTACTAGGCAATGAGAAGTTTATTGATGCTGCTGATGCAAATCCTCCTGGACTACTGCTGGTAATAGGAGGTGTGAAAGAAGCTGTACATCTAAACTCGTTCATGATTACGAGACCTTGCTGGACCAGCATGACAGCGTGCTGTGTGTTTGAAAAGCGAACTCTGGCATAAGAGCGTTCATGGGGCTATGGAGAAAGAAGAAGCGTATTGGGCCTCTAGCGTGATGGTGAAGTTACAAAACAAGGTCTCGGCAGTGCTTACGTTTTGAGCTCGAAGCACTAAACAGGACATTGGCTTCAGTCCAATCGCGTTAACAGCAGCCCAGACATGACTTCGCTGGATGTCGTATGGGATGTTTGTGATGTCTACAAACACATTGTCTTCTCGCTCTGGAGTTGATGCTGAGTTCATCACGGGAGTTCTCGACTGGATATCAGTTCTACGTATGAAAAATATTAGCTTTGAGATTAAAAAAAGCTGCGTTCGATAGACTTTCCAACTGCATCGTCAACCGCACAACTTGAAATGAGTTGCAAGATGTCTGACAAAACAACAAATCAAAGGAAAAGTAAGAAAATGGATTTGTTGCCACACACCAGGCAGCTTACGATGTGCCCTCGTAGTGAAAGCCTCCCGTCGTCTGTTTATTGGAAGTTGGTTTTGGTTCGTGTTCTTGAGTTGTTCGCTGGAATGAGAAGGGACGCGCAAATTTCTCGAGACGGCGAAAATACGTGTTAAATCACGCATTTAACTGGATTATGTTCCGGCTTGCAATTTCGACTTGCTGTGCTGCTTGCGAAACTTTCCCACAACATACTAGGTACATCGTTAAAGATGACGGGAGGTACAAGTCTCAGTAAGCGCAAGTATCCCGAGGATGTGACCAGTCAAAGATCGGGTCTACCAAAGAAACAGTTCTTCAGACAGAGGTATGTGCGTGCTCATTGTCCCCATTCAAAAAAAATGTTTGATCGACGCTGACTGGCAAAACTCACTTATTAGAGCCCATGTGAATCCATTCTCGGATTATGAACTGAGCTAGTAAGATCTCCAAATCTCTCCCAACTCTTTGTCAACGACTAGTCCAACAACATTGACACCGTTTTGTTAGTCCTAGCGCTCCTGAACAGTATGACTGGCATAGTTTCTATCCAGCCCACTTCCCAAAGAAGGAAGAAGAGTCTCAATCTGCTGGAGAAGCCAGCTCGAATCATGTCACTGGTCAGAAAGTAGTGGAATTCGCAGATATTGGTATTTGACATGCACTGCATTCTTTCTCGCCAAACCGCGCTCGAACTAACCCTTTATTCGCCAAATCAGGTTGTGGATATGGAGGCTTAATGATGTCCTTGTCGCCTCTCTTCCCAGATACTCTCATTCTCGGCATGGAGATCCGCGACAAGGTCGCAGAATACGTTGATCGGCGTGTACAGGCTCTACGAGAACAGAATATGGACAAGCAACGAGATGAGACTGGCTCATATCAGAATGTTGCAGTGCATCGTATGAATGCTATGAGGTTTCTGTCAAACTTTTTCAAGAAGGGACAGGTATGCAATGTCCGTCTGTCACTTGATAGAGAAATATGACTCACGCTTCCATTTGATTTTATAGTTGACAAAGATGTTCTTCCTCTTCCCTGATCCACACTTCAAGGCCAAAAAGCACAAACACCGCATCATCACTCCCCAACTACTCGCCGAATACGCATACACTCTCCGCATCGGCGGTCTCCTATACACATGCACAGACGTACGCGCACTACACGAATGGATGGTAAAACACATTGACGCACACCCACTTTTTGAACGAATCCCAAACAAGGATCTAGAAGGTGACCCATGCATTCCTTGTGTCATGAACGATACCGAAGAAGGTAAAAAAGTAGCTAGGAATAACGGAGACAAATTTTTGGCTGTGTATCGACGTATCGATGATGCTCAAGATCCAAATTGGAAGGGGTTTGCACCATTGTTTGATAAAGGTGACAAGAATGATAAGGAGGGAGGAAATGAGGAGGATAGTAATGATGATAATGATGGGGAAGGTGCTGAAGATAATGGTGGAGAGGCTGAGGAGGGAGGAGATAAAATGGTAGTAGACCGCAATGCAGAATAGAATCAAACAGTAAAGTCAAATAGATTATTGAGTATGTTTGAATCTTTGTCGGTATCGGTGCTGTGGTATCATCATGCTAATGCTGAAAGATTGGAAAACTCGTCGAATTTTACAAAAAAACGAGTGACTTTTCGAGCAACAGGGGGGTGGTGACCCCCTTGGGCTTGCCACCTATGCCTTCAATACTGTCGTGTTTGCTATGCCCCTGCGCCCTGGCTCGTCCTTACAAAATACCGGGGTTTACTCCTTAAAAGCTTCACCTTTCGTGACTGAACAAGATCTGACGAATGACAATAGAGCGGCTGTGACGGGAGAAGCGTGGGATCGAATCTTCAATGCTCCAAAATGAATATACGGGTCTCTTCTTGTCGTGAAGAGAGCGATCGTGTAGATATATTCCTGGGTCGAATGTCTCGTGTTATGCTGTCACAAACCTGTTGGATGTTTTCTGTATATTTCGCTTCCGCTATATATTCACGTGCTTGCCACTAAATATAACCGTAATACATGAGGTACAAGTTGATTGCTCACAAAAATCTAATGCTACTCGCGAAAAGTCTCGGTCGTTGAACTGGTATCTTTTGCTTTACATCCGTCGGCGGTACATCTACCATCTACCGACTTATACGTCTATACGAATTAATTACAAAGATAGCATTGAAAGCCATATTTACTACTGAGCATGAACAGAGACGAAACAGGCTCAAAGATACTAGGTTCTTTGCCTGTCACAACCGATACCAGTACAACGGGTAAAGCGTGGTGGCCTCAAGATAACCTGCTTGTGATCCATATGATTCATTTGTGGTAGTATCACGATCGGATACTGGCTCATCATTCGTCACCAGATCTAAAAAAGTCACAATGTAAGCCGATGATCGAATTCCCTATATGCGGAGCAAAATCAACCCACCTGGCGTCAAAACATGCCCACTATCCTTCAGTGGACTTGGAGAGGTATTCGCCCCAAGCATTTCTTTTACAGAACGATGTGAGATCGTCGACGTTTCTCCAACTTGGAGTTTTTGATCGATGTGGTTCATGTCAGCTAACGAGTACAGCAATAATATCAGTACCAGTTTCTAGACCTTATGAATGTTCAACATTTTTTCCAAGTTTCTTTACAGCAATCGGTCCTTGGCATTAACTTTTCAGCAACGCACATTTGGACGCAGAGGGAGATACAGAGAGATTGAAGACAACTACACTATCATACAGCTCGGGGTCTTGAGGCATTTCAGATAATCGAAAATACCTATAAGTTTGCCTATACCAGTTTCTGAATGGAATTTCGCTCATGTTGGAACTCGTGATAGTCAAAGCCTCATATATGTAAACAAGCAAAGCATTCCAAGCAGCACTGCCTCGTCGTACTCGGGAAGCATTGCGACCTTGTATCGGTGCGATGAAGTTGCACATTCAACAACTTTTAATGTTCATGGTACGTAAGTCTGGATCCTTTGTATATGCACAAAAAGGGATATGTACAGATTCATTTGTAAACAACAATTATAAACAAATTAATAATAAACAAACAGGATAGATGACCTCAAGTCTTTCTGCTCGTTGTGGTCCTACTTCCAGTACTTCTCGAATGCCTAATATGAGCAGCATTACCACTACTGCTGCTGCTACCATAACCAAGTCCAATATCTTTAAATCGATCATCAAAATCAAGTCCCGACTTGAAATTCTTGTCATGCTGGGATGACGGAGTCGACGAATAGTGATGACTTTCGGATCGATACTTTACATCATTACCGTTGAGTCTCAAATCATCGTGATCTAGATTACGGGGACGAGAGCTACTGGATGTTGTCGCGGGTGCTACTATGTTTGTAGACCTAGATGCTTGCCTATTCGATGAGGAAATTCTTGAAGGGGAAGAAGATCGAGCACCACGTGGGCGAAGTTCTTGTTCATACTGCTTTTTCAAGTCGTCCAACCTATTTGTTGTTCGCAAGAAGTATTAGCCAACTAAAGGCCTGCAAAAAAAAAGAATTTTATTGATTTGCAAACCTTGCTTGCCAGTCTTGCTCCATCCTCTCCTTCCTCTTCCTCCATTCATCTTCTAATCGATCAACACCACGTTGTTTACTGGCAGCGACATCATCTCTCATAGTTCGTAATGTTGAGACATATTGCTGCCTTGTCTGATTAAGAGCTTCACGATGCTCAGCTTCTAATCTAGCTTGGATCTCTGATACTGCTCGTTGGTGAGCTTGATTCAATTCGGAAGTCATGTTCTAATCGTCAAAAGTTGTGTGAGATGAAAAAACGTAACAGAGGCGCCTTCGTAGGAAGTAACTCACTTCAAGCTCAATAATCTTCTGCCGTAGACGAGTAACATCACCTTCAACATCCCTTCTAGCCTCTTCTCGGGCTTGCCTTCTACCCTCTTCACGGCCCTCGTGCCTACAAGCATCACGTTCCTGCTTGAAATCACCTCCCACTTTGTCGCGTAGTTGAGCTTCTACTTTGACATACTCTTCCTTCAGTCTCGTGACGGCTGTCTCGTAAGCTTTAGCACACCGTTCACGTATCTTCGTGGTAGTGCGCTCGGCTTCTTCTGATGCTAATTGTTTGGCTTCAGCTACATCTCGAAGCCGTCGATTCTCAGCCGAAGCTAGTAGTGCATCGGTCTCAGACTCGTGCTGCTTCGTCAAGCTGGACTTGAGACGACTGATCAAACTCGGGAAGGCGGTTTCCAATTCGTCAATGGTGGTTGGCTTTGGACTAGAGCTAGCAGCGGCCTGTTGGTTACTGGTAAGACTATGAAGCTGGAAACGTGCATCATCAGCCTTCTTCCTTAGCTCGGCAACAAGGGCTTCATATCTAGCCTTGATACTCTCAGCTTCCGCATTATGAGCATTCGTGACATCCTGTATAGATTTACGATGCCTTTCTTCGAGTTTAGCAGTAAGCTCACGGGCAGCTTCAGTCTGATCTCGTCGATCCTTATTCAGTGCATGAGCTAAATCACCCCGTGTCTGTAAGATGGCCTGTTCTGTTGATTCGACATATGCACGGCATCGATCAATAAGACGACGAGTTCGGTTTGTAACTAGAGTATCATTAAATCCCGTCGAAGATCTGATGGAAGCAGCGTTATCGGCACCAAAAAGGGTATCCAATTCACGATTTAAGAATGCTAAATCATTACTAGTGATGTCGGGCTGACTATCCACCTGTGTGGCTACTTCCAGAGAGACAGGACGTCTCATTACTGCATGTTCACGTTCAATCAAACGTTGTTCCATACTTCTAATCTCTTCTTCCTTTTGTTCTACCAGTCGTTTCGTACGTGCCAAGTCTGATTCGAGCCGCCTTCTTTCAGCTGCTCGTTCGTCCTTTTCATGTTCAATATCTTCTCTCAGACGTTGTTGCATTTCCTCTTTGTCTCGTTGCATTTCACGTCGAATCTCCTGCAATTGACGTTCTTTTTGAGACATGACCTCCTTTTTGACTTCTAGGATGTCCAATTCTTTTTCTCGTTCCATTGTTGCACGGATTGATGCTAGTTGAGAAGCACTAGCTTTGGAATGATGTAGATCCTGTTGCAGTTGCTCAATACGTTTCTGTAGAAGAGATCTGCGATCCTCCTCTGACCGCTATGAGCAAATGTTATGTCAATTTGTTTTGCAAGGAGTTTGAAGCTCCACAAGTAGACATACCTGCAAGGCTTGCAACATGCCTTCAAACTCTTTCCGAGTCTGTTGGGATGATGCCTCATGTTCCAGCGTTGATTTGGCTATAAAATTGTTAAACTTAGACATGAAAGTTTCACACCAAAAAATATAGAGTCTCATTCTTTAATGAGCAGCTTACTTTGGCTAGTTCTCAACTCCTCGTTGGCATTGAGCAATCTCTCATTCAAAGCCTTGAGACTCCTACACTCATTTCTCATCTCTTCCACCATCTGATCGAATTGTCCAGGTGTATCATGAGCGAACGACGATGACGCCGTTGTTGGTGCGTAATCAGATCTAGGAGTACTGGAATAGATATCTGCCGATTCGGTTTGAGTAGCTCCTGCTGCTGATATTATCGGTTGATGTTGATGTGCGAGAGCTCTTCTAGCTAGCATATACGGAGCTGGAGTAGGTGTATTTACGAGCTTGCCGTATAGCTGAGTCTGAAGCAGCGGATGCACATCCTCATAGTCATGGTTTATAGGTTGATGGTCGTTGATACCGTTGATTCCATTCGTTCCGTTTATATCATCGATACCATTCATACCACCTACGAGTCCACCTGGCGAGTCTTCGCTCATAACAGGAGAATCTCCGTGGTTCTGCTGGTCTTGTTCGTCCTGTTGTTGTAGTGGTGAATCGTATTCATCATCTTGGTATTGAGCCCATTCGAATGGGTTTGGGTGTGATGTTGGTAAATACGAGTTTGTAGCAGCATTATCATGATTGGCATCTATGCGGCCTGCGTCATCTATTTCTTGGTCACTAGCTATAGAGTCGTGATCGTTGGGATGTTTGCCGACAGTTCCATACTCTGTAAGTTCTAGATCTGTGAGACCTTCTAATCTAGAAAAGTTTCCCAAATGAGTATCATCGTCGTCTTCACCGTTTAGATCTTGTTCGTGATCCAAGACCCTGCTAGTGTTGTTGTCAATAGCCATATTTTGAATATTCTGGATTGCCCGTTCCACGTCACTAGCTCCATCATTAGGATCATTGTTTTTGTCGATATTAGGATTAGGACCTTCTGCATCATCCAATAGATCTAGTTCGTCCTGTCCAAAGACTAGATTTGACTTGTTTGATGTTGATTGATTCAGAGCAGTTCTAGAGTCAATATTTCTCCAATCCGACTGCAAAGCAGCGCCCACAGCAGTAAACTCCTCAGCATCTAGCTGATCTACCAAGTCCTGGAAGTCTCCATCCAGTAGTTCATCGCCAGTTGCATTGGTTGAAAATGAGGAATTGCGATGGTGTAAAAAGCTGGTGCTGCGCTTGCTACTACTATAGGGCGTCCTTAGACCTGTCAACATTGTCTGCTATCTTAGATTCAATTGAAGCCTGTGGAGAAGCTCTCTTGGTCACTTCACGAATCTTGTCACGAAGTTCGACAATTCGACCAGGTGAAATATAGAGAGATGGAGCCGAGACCTCGATCAACATCACCTACAAGGCAAAGAACGCCATTGCAACTACCCCCTTCACGCCCTTCTTCGTTGATTTTATCATCGCCATCTCCAACATCAGCTAAACATCAAGAGTCGCCAAGTGCCATTCTCGCAAAGGAGCTCACTACCATGTTTTCTAAAGATGAAAATATGGATCAAATCATCAAAGTCCAACAAGACACGTAAGTCTTATCGTTTGGGAGCTGTGACATTAAAGCAGGCCAAGCACGACTTTGGAACATCATCTTGCGCGACCGTTAACGTGTATTTCTTTTCTCACGTTTACATAGATTGGAGAGATTAAGAACTACCAATGATGCTCTTGATACATTCAACGAGTTTTCCGCAGCACGGTATCTTGTCGAGGCTAAAAGTGTAGAAGGATACACCAAGTTGCTACGTGAAATCAAGACTGACTTGGACTCTATATTCAGACGTGTTCGGTAACTGAACATGTCACATTATCGCAGTCTAAAGCTTCAAACGTTACTCACACTGTTCTTCCGCAGAGTTCTGAAAGCGACAGTGTCTGCAAGACATCCGAAAGAGTTTGCAAGAGCTGGTGGAACATTAATAGATGCAGGTGATGACGATGATTGATGTTGATTATACTATGAAAGTGTATATATTGTGTAGGATATGTGTGTTTGTTACGGTCTCAGCTCTAGTATAATACAATTGTCCAACAGCTCATGATACGGATATCCTTTATTACTGGCTTTAGACTGTGAATTTCTATGCAGACTTGTTCCTAAAGGCGTCTATGATACCCGGATCTATACTCGACGTGTTTATCGTATTGACAGTCGGCTGTACAGGAGCCGTTGCAGGTGCCGCTTCTGGTGATGACGACAAGGCAAACACTTTCTGTAATGATTGCTGAGACATTCGACGTGAATGCGACGATACCATAAACGTGTTCGTCTTATGTGATTGTTGCTCATCTTCCGGTGAATCGTGAATATGTGATGACTTTGATACGAGTTTAGTCTTGATTCCTTTTGTATGCATCGTGGTGTGTCTCAGCGGAAGCGACACTGCAACGTTCACCACGTGCAAAACGGTTGAATATGTAAATGTTGCTATTGCAATCATCAATAGTATCGGTAGTCCTATCGTCAGCATCACGGCAGATACAGCCCATGACTAGTTTTGAATGTATGTGTTAGTCTCGCAACAAGAAACATCAGTCAATTCCAATGCATCATCGACAAATCTCAAGTAGTTTATAGATTAGATAAGATCAGACTGCGAACTCACCACAAGAAGCAACGGTGTGAAGGACATACAGACGATCAAGAGCAGGACCGGCATCCAACCGTCCTTGGCTGCATGTGAGTGGGCCATCAATTCAAATTGTGAGAATTGGAGTTGCAAACGTTGGGGGTGAACTTTGCTGCAAAAATGCCTTTGCAAGTCATCTTTAGGACTCACAAGTACTTTATTTACAAGAAATTAACGTCTACTGCTACAATGACAAGTCTAAAAGGTCTAAAAATCATTCTCGGTGCAATGCCATTTGGCGAAGGAACTGGAGGTCGCATCACGTCTCCTACAGAGGTGGAACGAATAATCAACCTACTGTTCCAGCACGGTCATAACGAAATTGATACGGCCCGAATGTATACTGGAGGGAATAGCGAGAAATTGCTGGGCTCTTTGAATCTGTCACGGACGAAGTACAAAATAGCCACGAAAGCCTTTCCGTTTGAACCTGGGATGCATTCTAGGACTCAAATCCGAACTCAATTTGAGGCTAGTCTTACAGCTTTGAATATGACGCATGTCGATTCCTTCTATTTGCATGCGCCGGATCATGCAACACCTTTTGAGGATACCTTGGCCGAAGTGCAAGCATTCTACAACGAGGTACGTGTTTTATTGATAGAGAAACTGGTTTCGACCTCGTGTTTGCGATCTTTCTTGTAAACATCTCTGCAACCTTACACGGTGGATTCTGTTTCCATTCAGAACAAATTCACAGAGCTCGGAGTCTCAAATTATGCTGCTTGGGAGCTCACGCATCTTTGGCATATCGCCAAGCAGAACAATTACGTCTTACCAACGATTTGTCAGGTAAGTCCAAACAATTTCAACACATAGCTGTGACCTACTTGAATCGACCATTCTTAGGCAATGTACAATCCATTAACCAGATCCATCGAAGACGAACTGATACCAGCATGTCGAGCACTAAACATATCACTATACGCTTACAACCCGTTATGTGGAGGTCTCCTTACAGGAAAATACTCATACACATCTCCACCGTCTGAGGGGCGTTTTGGAGAACACGGACAAGGCGACATGTACAGATCTCGTTTCTGGAAACGAGAATACTTCGCAGCTATAGATATCGCCAAAGCAGCTTGTGACAAGGAGGGAATATCACTAGTGAACGCATCTCATCGGTGGCTGATGCATCATTCTCAGTTACGTGCTGGTGTCGATGGTATCGTCACTGCTGTATCGTCGTATGAGCAGGCAGTTAGTAATCTCAAGGATTATGAGGACGGGCCCCTGCCGTCGACGATTTGTGATGCTTTTGACGAGGGATGGCAACTCATCAAGGGTGTGTGTCCCACGTATTGGCGTAAACATACAGGGATGGAGGCTAAAGCTGGTGGTATTAAACTGTAACAGTAATGTCAGCAATCTGATGTGTCCACTTCGGATAGTTAAACAATGGTAACTTTTCATGAGGATTATTATGGTGTTTTTTGGCAAATCTGTTGTTGCAAAATTGGCGTACTATATCAGACTACAAGTGTCCTCCAGTGGTTTGTAAAGATCCAGGATTGGCATCAGGATCCGTATCTTTGCAACATCAGCATAACCACTACAGGACCTTCAATACCACTCACCACAGGACCTTCAATACCACTCATTGTCGCCAAAGAGCATATTAGTAATACACTAGTCTGTTCGGAAACACGAAGGACGTAGTCATCAGCGTGGTGATAGTGTGAACTACCACCACAGGACCTTCAATAACAACTCAGTGTCGCCAAAGAGCGCATTGGGAATACACCTGGCTGTTCATGAGAAACAAAATGGACGTATGTATCGGCGTAGTGATATTAAAGTAAACCACCACCACAGGACCGTCAATACCACTCCGTGTCGACAAGGAGTGTACTGGAACATCTCGCCATTCAATACAGAACAAAGCGACTTGGTGTATTGATGATCTCAGAGAGTTGGCATTCAACCATTCACATGAGACAGAAATTTATGCTAGCATTGGTCGTAGGGTCCTCGATGCACTATCGATATCACGCGTTTCCTTCGTGTCTTCGATGTTGATGAGGTCAAGAAGCTCGTGTTTAAGTGGAGGACGCCTGGTGAGTACATTCTGGTGGTTAATGCTATAAGCCAAGGAACATGTGCGGTCATGTTGAAAATGTTTGCATTTAGCCTCTTCTCATTTCATATGCCCACGTTAAGTTGAACGAGCTCTGATCATTCGAAATGCAGATCGTTTGGGTATAATATGGTCAGAGCATTTTTCATTGGTGATGGGTTTAAACACGAGAACTTGTAGGTATGCTGACAAAGGACTCAAGTTTGTTTGCGACTGCATTTGATGTCAAGAAACTGGGAGGTGTAAGTGCTGATTCGCTTTCAACAATATGTCAGAACCTAACGCCAAGCAATTTTTAGAACAATCCACCACAACCAGCCATACCAGAACATGAAGATGAAGACCAAGCTGCCCCAGCCGAAGAATTAGGTAGTGATGCTGCAGAAGAAATCTGTGATGGAAAAGAGTTTGGTATAGGTGCGGGTCATGTTTTGGGAGAGGGGGTTGAGTTTCATACTTTTGAGGATGATCCGGCTCCATTTGAAGAAATAGTCGCTCAGGCTCAGGACGGAGCTGGTGTCGTTGATGAAGCTGAACTTGAACCTTAAGATGGTGATCTGGAGGAGGACCCAGATCCTCTTGGTCTGTACTTCAACGTCAGTGATAATGACTAGGAAGTCAAAGTATCGTGTGTGGATATGTGGGTGTTGTGCGTTGGGTCGGCATTGTACGTATTTTGCTGCAAAATATAGTTATAAGAAGGCCTCTACCAAAATCATCCAATCTCAGGTTGTTCGCGATAATGTATCATCTGCATTTGTTTTTCGCCGGATTGGGTTCGCTATCATGAAGGGTGTGGGGCTGCAGCTGACAGCTCGCATGAGGAAGGGGGACGTGTTTTGAGGGTTGTAGTAGTACTTTAGATGTGCTTTCTTCTTTTCAGTTTAATAAATAATCTCTAGTTTCGTTAAAAAAATCATCTGATGTTTTGACTTGTACGGTTTCTTGAGAGCTGTTGATCTTAACAAACGCAAATCAATCTTGCTTGACACGTTTGGCTTCTTGCTTTGGACAAGACGGCGAATCCTGAGTCATTGAAAGTGCTGATTATTATTCCAGTCAGCTTGCACTATTCGCACGAGGCATGGCAACAGGTTGGACAAAATCTCACTTTGTCGTAAAACATCTTGTCTTCGGTTTCTTGTCTATTAAGATCAGGTATAACATTCTTAATGCTGGATTTTATAGATGCTACAGCTTCTCCTTTACTGCACAAGTTTACTGAAATCCTGAAAAGTCAAACATTTGGACTTGATGATTTCGATCGCATCTCTGGATTGGAGCTCACGGTCGAATGGATTAAACGAACTGGTTTCAGAAGGTACTTTCTTTTCACTGGACTCATCTTTCGATACCTTCCTTGAGGCTGATTTCGCGTCCACACTTAGCCCGATCGTCATTGACTCTCCAGAGGGCCTCGATATGATGATGCCAGAAACTAGTCTCAATGCTTCCCAAATCGCCGATCTGGTTGGCCGAGACGTCGTGGTTGAAGCTATGGAAGTCTCTTCTCAAAGCGAGATTCTGATGAATCTTGGTCAATGGGCCGTTTACTTTGACGCTCCAGTGAACAGAACTCGGATACTCAACGTAAGGCAGAGTTGCCGAGGCATTCGACCTATGCATCTCGCTAAATCGCAACCCCAATATAGCTCATCTCACTGGAAGTTTCAAAAACACGACTCGGAAATATGATCAAATTGCCTCGAATAGTTCGAGAAATCGATTGGATGGAGACGGTTTGGCCGTCTCATAAAAGGGAGACTAATTATCCAAAAGTTCAAAGATACTGCCTCATGAGTGTCAAGCACTCGTACACGGAGTAAGCCTAATCGCAAACATTTGCTCTATTTTCGAGAACACGGAAACTTGACACCAAAACAAACCAGCTTTCATATCGATTTTGGAGGCTCTTCTGTATATTATCATATATTGAGGGGTGAAAAGATATTCTTCTTTGTCGAGCCAACTCCAGCAAACCTGGAAGTCTATGAAAAGTGGTCTGTCAGTCCAAATCAGGCCGATACTTTCTTTCCTGATTTGGTAGACAAGTGTGTGAAGGTCCGTATCAAGGCTGGAAGCACGTAAGTTGTAGCAGTACTAGTTGACATCGCTTCTCCATCTGACTGGTGAAATCCATAGATTGATGATTCCAACAGGATGGATTCATGCTGTGTATACACCCGTCGATTCCATAGTTATTGGCGGAAACTTTCTACACGGCTTCAATATCGGTGGTCAGATTGAAGTCCGGAAAATAGAGCTCAGAACGGCCGTGCCAGTCAAATTCACCTTTCCATTCTTTGACAAGATGATGTGGTATGCGTCGCAAAAGTATGCCCCTATTCTTGAAGGTACGACGGCCTTTTTTGGTAAATCATTGCGTTTAGCATTCATGGTACTGACTTCATCAAATGTTCTGTAGGTGATGCACAAAAGTTATGTATATTTGAGCTGGACGGATTATGTCACTTAGCTGATTATCTAGAGCATCTTCTGGCCGTCATTGAATCGGACGAACCGTCGCATGTCAATGAACGGAAACGGTTGACTGCTGAGATTCCAGTCGCCATTCAATTGCGGAAGCCGTTTGTATATGTACAGGATATTCGTCGTATGGCCAGAGATGAATTGTCTCGACGAGCTGCAAGGACGTCGAGTTTGGGACATGATAATGTCGTTGAAATTGAGACGTCAAGTGTCTCGAATACAACGGCAACAGCGTCACCATCACGTAGTACTGGTACAGCGGTACCCGCATCAGCACTACAGATACCTAAATCGATAAAACTTCGTCTTTCTGCAATGAATCAACCATCTCCCCAAATCCAATCTAAGTCGGAGCCAGTCAAAGAGGACAAACCAAAGCTTCTACTTCGACTTCCGCCGCCTGGTGAAGCCGTCTCATACGAAGATCCAAACGACGTGGAGGACAATGATGCCGACGAGGACTTTACCGTCGACGTAAAAGACAAAGATTATTCTACTAGTGATGAGGAAGCTCTTCTTGAGGAGGTTAAGAGTAAGAGTGTTGCCAGCAAGTCTCACGGCAAGAAACGAAGGAGGAGCTCGGAGGCTAGTAGTGACAGTGACGACGATAGTGATGATCAGAAAAGGAAGACTGGGTCGAAAAAGTCTGTCGCTTCCAACAAGAACAGCAAAAGTACTAGTAGTAAAACTGAAGCAGTCAAGAAAGCCAAGAAACCTCATGTAATAAATAGTTTGAGCAAGAAGCTTGCAGCTCTGTCTAGGAAACGTAACTAATCTACAAATTATATAAGATACTTGTAAACACGGCATGATTTCGCATAAAGACATAGCATCCATGATACTAGTATTGTTATTATTTAAGTAAAAGTCACTGGACTTGGAAAACTACACTTTACATTTTACTACTACTGGACGTACTAGGCGTGGAGCTGCTGCTGCTTGGAGTTCCAATCTTCAATGTCAAAGTATCGACGAGCTTCGTCTCTGGACGCTCCATGTATCCTATTCCGTCGCCATTCCAGTTCTCATAAGATTTGGCCGTATCTACGACCCGTCTCGCAGCTTTGATGTATATATTCTGAATTCCGTTATCGTCTGATCCGTAGAGCTTTTCCTGGAAGGCAAAGACGCTTACGACTAGCGAAGAAAACGTACGTGGTTACTTACAAATAACGACTTATGTTGAAACCGCGCTGGTACTACCTTTTGCGACATGATCATCCTCAGTAGCTATAGCCAAATCGAATATACTCTTCCACTCATCACCCCTGCTAATCTTCATCTTGGGGCTCAGCTCCACATTGCTGACCCTAGATACATCAATTATAGGCCTCCCTTGAGTAACATAAAGGGCGATGACGATCTGGAAGTAGTTTTTCAAGAGCGCGATCTGGGATGATAAAACTAGGTGTGGAAGAATACACCTGACAGCATGTAGACCTGTCTGATAGTACAAAGCGTTAGGCTTCTCGTGGTGCAGAATGAGTTGGATATTTGACATACCACTCCATGAAGAAAGAAGAAATCCAGAAGATTCGGGTAGGGCGAGGAGCACACAAAAGCGTGCAAGACTAGCAGGGTCAGCTCGTGCAGCCTTGTAGCGATTATAGAGGGATGTATACTGCCGTTTACTGATGTAAAAGTCCATTTCTGGGCGTACAGAGAAAGCGCATATCCACGCTCTTGACCTAATATGCGAAACCGTTGCTGTATTGGTATTCTCATGACTGGGTGCCTTCCAAATATCTACGAGAAAGACAGCAGTTGAGTACACGTTTGCCGATTGTCAAAGTGGTTCGTCCGTATACTCACTCCAACGAAATCACCATCATCTCTCACTTGCATCAAGATCTGGTTTAGACTCAAGTGATTTTCGGCCTTTTCTCTGAGCGGATCCGGCAGATCTGAGAGCTTCGTATAGGATATGGCCAGATACGCTAGTCCTTCTGCCATCAGACTATCATTTAGGAATTCACAGGCAAATCCAAGATGTATCATTGGATGTAGGGCTGACCCAACTATACCGGGTATGAGTGCTGGGAAGTACTCTTCCAGTGTTGTCAACATGCCCTTGTCTGCGATTTCAGCTTGGAAGAATGCGAGATAGTCGGGATAATATGTTTTTTGGCCGAGTTTTAACATCCAGTTCTCTAAACTAATCCTTCGAGACCTCTTTAAAGCTGGTTCCATGTATCGAGCATGGTAATCGAATGCTGTTTTGAGTCGTTCTGGAGTTGCTCCAATCTTGTACAGGGCGTATATGTGATGACTTAGATGGTTGCTCATGGTTGATTTGTGCTACATCGTAGAAACAAATGTAATCGTTAGATGCTATAGTTGATTTGTGCAGCAGCTGCTAAAACAGTTTAACAGGTGGCCCAATTCGATGAGTTCAAAGACGGATTTCGAGCCAAAAAGTACTTTACACAATGATTACATTGGCCCTTACCTCTACATTGAACCGTTCGCAGTTCTGCTGAACCAGTGATTTTGCCATCTCCCATGATTCGACTTCTAACGGATGATTTGACTCGTATTGAGGAAACAAGCGTCGTTCATACAAGTCTGCAGCCATACTGGAGCCTGGGTTTCTTGGACTCTGCGACAATTGAAGCGTGTGTGGTGTTTTGAGCTTGCTAAAAGTTGCAGCTGCAGGAGAGAAACACGCCGTTGTGCTAGCAGTCGCTGAAAGCAAATGGGGCAATCTCGATGCGAAACTTAGTGAATTAGGCGATCGGCTGAATCGAATTCGACGGGAACTACTGTGTTGGACGCGACTTTCAACACTTTAGACTGCATCAGGTTTCCGTGACGTTGTCCACATCAGAGTTGGATCTATTGGGTTTCAACAGCAGCTAACTAGCGTTTTGGGACCACACCTTGACATGTCAGTGCTTGTGGTTCCTGATGTAGTCCTGCTTGATGTGTGATGTTCCACAACATACATTCAACACTCACTGGAGCCAGCAGCCGATTCAACTCGGAAATCCCACCATGTAAATCTTCAAATGAATTAATATTTCAATATACTTCCAATGCGTAGTGCGTTTAAGAGGTGGTTGTTTTACAATTTAGCTTTGTTGGGGTTAACAAACACCTCAGCTCTAGGTCCACTGTTGATGAACTGCCTAAAGGTCAGGCCTGATACCAGCCATTTCCCGTCATGCTTTTCAAATGCAAAGAGATATTTGCCTCGAATAATGTATTCTTGCGAGGCACCTTTCCTAAAGACAGGCCGTGGAACGTGAGTGTTTACAGCCTCAATTCAGTGGCAAACCACGAAACCACAAAGATCTCACCTCATGTGCGCAGCTACAAAGTACACGTCTGCACTTGCAGCTACGCGTTCTTCTTCTTCCGGGAACCAGATCATTACATTGCCATAAAGATGTTGGGTTGTCACGTTGCTATCTCCCAAGGATCGTGGATGAGACACTATTCTCGCATAGCCTTTAGGGTCCGTAGTCTGTATTGGCACGTTGAGCTCTGTGTAGTCTACCAAAATTCGTGGAGCAATGAGTGTTTGAAGCTTTTCCCAGTCCTTTGAGTCGTAGCTTCGTGAGAAATGTCCCAGTAGAATGTTAATTTCGGACATATCATCGTGTTTGCAGGCCATGACTGAGCAGTCAAATGCAGTTCCCTATATACAGCGAATGGTGTCCAATGTTTTGATCGCAAAGTGCTGATTTCGCAAGGTTTGGAAAACGCAGCAACAGGTTGACAAAGTTGGACGATATTTATAGCAATTGCACGTGTTTTCACACGAATTTCAACACGCCTTTGTCCTTTTAAAGCACTTCAAACACCCCACTCCCCGCTTACCTCTTGTTGCTCCTCCCACTGTCACTGACTCTCCTCTCGCCTTCACATACAAACAGCCTCGAACGACGGAATTGACGAGGCGTCCTCTTCATTGTAGCTCTCAACTGAAGGGCATCGAAGCTTTTGGCCAAGACTCTGCCTCAAGGTAGTGTACAGAGAGCTGCAACAACAACAACTTATACCTATTGATTTGATGACCCTGACTTTTTATTGTATTGAAATAGCGTAGCAAAGATTATACCCTGGAAAGATGGACGATCTACAAGCACTCTTCCCTCATCATGAGGAGGACCTCCTTCGCAGAGCATTGGCAGAACATCAAAATGATGCTGATCGAGCTTCAAATGCCATATTCGACGGAGATTATGATGATTACGGATATGCTGCTGGTGATGACGACAATCATAATGCTGACGGTGAAGATGAATTTGAAGATCCTAGATTCTTTGATCATGTCATCAAGAAAACAGCTCCAACACCACCCACAATAGCAGCACCAGCACCAACTTTTCCTCGACAAACTGTAAATGGCCGTGATATCATACTTCTAGACTCGCTTGTAATACCTGATAGACCCATTCTTGCTGCTCGAGGCCAACATACGATCATCACACCAGCAGGTGGTGCTGTGAGTGGAAATAATGCTCGCAACAACAGTACGCAATCAACTTCAGCTCGCAACAACAGTACAATATCTTCAACCGTAGATGATGATGGTGATGAAGTCATTCTAGAAGCAGAATCAGTCACTCCAGCAGACAAGGAACAGAACGCAAACGTTCAGGCCCTCAAGGAAATGTTTCAAGACGCTGATGAAGAGTGGCTTGAATCAACCTTGAAAGATTGTGATGGAAACGTATCTCAGGCTTTAGATGTTATCACAAAAGAAAATGGGAAATATCCGAAAAGGTCCGCTCAAGTCAAGAGGAAGAGAGACGAGGAAGAAGCTGCTGAGAATCAAGAGAAACGACGCCGAAAGAATTATGCCGATGTTGATCTCTCGTTCACCCCATCGACGGCCTATCTACAATCATGGTAATGCGAGTAGAGGTACTGCTAACTTAACCGAACGCTCATAATTTTTCCATTATCTAGTCGACTTCAATTGCAGACAGACTTCCCTAATGAGCTGGTACGTACCTTTTGCAGTTTCGGCTCTTCAAATGCACTATAGTTTGAGTCTAACGCATTTGCTTATCAGCACAAGGACATAGATGTTGCTCTTGGAAGGCACAATCATCAATATGCACCAACCTATCAAAATATTCAAGACCATGGCGCTGCAGCTAGAAGAGCCCCGCCCTCGAAACGAGATAAGAAGCAAAAGCGTCGCAGATATGATGAAGAGTTTGAAGAAGAGTTGGCTTGGGTTCTCACTCAAAAGACAAGTGGGCTTTCAATCTCTCTATCGCAAGGCAAGTTTAAGAGTCGATGTCCTTATAATTTACGCTCGTTTTATTGAACGTCAGTGACATGAATTACAAAATCCGTCTTTAACTAGCAACCACAGCTGATAACGAGCCTGAAGAAGACGAATCAGCAGACATTGAATGTGGATGTTGCTATGGAGATTTTTCAATGTCAAAGGTGAGAAATTGACGCTTAAAAAGGAATTCCGGCCTCTAATTCTTACCATGAACAATTCTGATTTAGATGACTCAATGCGAAGAAGCGCATCTGTTTTGTATGGATTGTGCTCGCACTTCATCTGAGAATAGGATTGGATTGAGTATGTGTCAGACTCTTTTCACGAGTAGAGAACCACTTTACACATTGCTCATATCCATTTCTGATTGTTAGGGCAATGTGAGATGAAGTGTCTTGACACGTCTGGCTGCACAGCCAAATTCCCCGAGTCTGAATTGAAGAGATTCCTGTCGCCCGCTGTCTATGAAGGCTATGAGAAGATGATTGCGGAGAAAGTTCTTCAAGACGTAAGACGAGTTTCTTCCCTTTGGTCGAATGTTGCAGCGATGTATTTGAGACCTTCGTTGATCTTCGAACTCAATAGGCGGATATTGAAGGTCTCGTCAAATGCCCCTTTTGTGATTATGCTATCGTTATGGAGCAGACTCCTGAAGAAGACAGCTTGTTCAGATGTCAAAATCTGACTGGGAAGAATGCATGTGGAGTCATCAGCTGTCGAAAGTGTCAAAAGCCCAATCACCTCCCCAAAACATGCAAAGAAGCCAAGTCTGATGATGTATTGGATGTCAAGCATGTTATTGAAGAGAAAATGACTGAAGCCTTGTTGCGAGTATGTCCCAGTTGCAAACGTGCTTGCTACAAGGTATTATGCAGCGTTGAGCTTTATAAAGAGGCCGTGTTTTCTTCGTTCTTTGTTTTCTGAAATACTCCAATCGTGTTCAGGAAGAAGGTTGCAACAAAATGACGTGAGTTTCACAAGCGTAATATCAGTATCGGGGAATACAAAGTTTGGCAAAAGTCACTACAGTCCTAACGACAAACTTTTTTAGTTGTCCATGTGGAAAGGCTTTCTGCTACGTGTGTGGGAAGGGGCCAATCGGTTATGAACATTTCGACCAAAGACACATTCAAGAAGGCCAGTCCAGCAGTACGTAAACCTGGGCTCTATCGTTATTTCCGTCGAAAGTATTGTAACGTTACGTCAGCTAAAGATACAAATATTGTTTGCTAGGTTCCAAAAAGTGTCCTCTACATGATGATTCAATGAAACGAAATGCAGAGAATGTCAAGAAGGCAGCGGAAGAAGCTCTAAAGGAGGTTGCAGAGGTAGGCGAACAAAATTGTGACCAAAAATGTGACGCGAATCGTGCCAGGCTCACAGACCTCTCGTGTTTGTAATGCTCTAGGAAAATCCGGAGATGGCGCCAGAAATCAAGGTCGATATCCCTGACATCCCAGAAGAAAGGAACGGGATACCTCAATGGCCATTCTATGGAGCAGCTCAGGGCGGTCTCGTACGACCAGCTGCTGGAGTGTTGGGTGGATTGGCAGCGTTGCCGGGTCAAATCATGATAGGAATGGGTTTCCAAGGTGCAGGAGTACCAGGTGTGTTACCAGGTGGTGGCGTTTATCCGCCCCCAATATTCTTTAATGATATCGCTCCCATACCTCCTCATCATCGTCGCCGACATCGTACCCTTACTGCCCGACTTGCTGAAGTGCCACCTCAGCCAATGCCAGCTCCACTCATATTTGGCGGTCCACCTCCTGCTGCTCAAATGCAAGCCCGGATTCAAGCAGCTCAACAACAACTTCAGATTCAACAACAACACCAGCTACAAGCTCAACAAATGATTCAACAACGAGCTGAACACCAATTACAACTAGCTCAACAACGAGCAGCCCAGCTACATCTACAAGCACAACAGAGACTCCAACACCAGCAACAACAGAGGTTGCAACAAGAACAACAGTGGCAAGTCGACGCTGCTCGACTCCAACGTCAGAATGTAAGCAGTGTCGTCTCTGTTGCATGAGCAATTCGTATGACTTGCTGCTAACACCCAAATTTTTATTCATTCCGTTCAAACAGGAGGAATTTGCCCGTATGCAACGAGAACATGGCGTCCAGATGGAGGTAAGTTAGTTTTGATCGTTGATCTTGAAATAATTACCTATGATTTCAGCAACTAGAACTTCATCACTTATACAGGAACAACGAGCTCTTCATGCTGAACGCCAGCGATCCGCCACAGCAAGAGCTGCTGTCGCCAAACTGGTAAAACGGGAGATGTAACTCGCAACATAATTATAAAAAGTATCCCTCATTGTACAAAGGATGAAGATGTATTAATAGCAGAAGAAAATAAAGACTACATTAGGTTGTAAACCAGCTCGTCTTGTTGGCCGTATTGTTGGTTGGACATCACGTTGCGAAACACAACTCACGTTCTAAATCAACATGTCTTTTAAGATCAGGATCAGAAAATATGCAGCGAGATTGTCTTTTCGCTTTCCAGCTCAGCAAGTCGTTCGCAACTTCCAAACTTTCCAAGACACTGAACATAGCAATGGCGTGGCAGAGACAGTTGGACACATGGGAAACAGGTGGTCGCAAGTCACTGTAAGTCATCGTCGACTGTTCTTATTCCTTTTTTGATTAAGCTTGTGCAGCTCTACCAAAAAGTACTCGAAGAAGCTGGTCAAGCCTCTTAAATTCAAGATTAACTAACAAGATCTCTGATTGACATAATTATTTATAGGCTTGAGACTGCTATAGAATACAGCGCATACGAACCATCTCCCGAAGTCGCTCGAGAAAATCATCTCGGAATTCTATCCATCATTCGTGACATATTTCGCGCTGTAGTAGAACGACGACTAGCTCCTACATCCGCAGCGTTCTTCCTCTCTGAATGGAATAAACAAGTCTCTCATGGCCAGGACAATGATAATAGTGGTGCTGGCTCTAGTACAGCTGCTAACCCTACAAGTACGAGTCTCGCAACATCGGGCAAAGGATTTGAGCTTGGAGAAGGATTGAGTATTGGATCTCTTGTTGTGGATGCGCTGGATACATTCCATGCTACCACGGACAAGTCTATGGCCCAGATGTACGGATTAATGGCCGAAAATAATGATGGTGACGAACGGCTGAGTGATGCTCCTAGAGTGAGGCTTGAAGAGTTTGCGAGGGCTATATTGGTAGGTTATTTGTAATGCGACCGGTCTTGCTTTTTCGGACTAGTCAGGTTCACTTGGCCGTAGTGTTCTGTCTTGCGGAATCTAACATCACGTCCTTTTTGTAGAAGGAGAACTTTGTCCCAATCGAAAAGTTCCTCTCAGTCCTGGAAGGAGACTTTATAGAGGCGCTCGCTGCGGACTTTGGTGTTCGAGTACCACCAAACCCTCCAGGATATTATGGCCTCTTTAGCAGACGCGCCGTCAAATACTCTACAATGACTTCTTATAAACAAACCAAATTCAATCTATTACGAGAAGAATCAGAAGGGTATGCCAAACTGATTACCGAATTGACGACAGATCTACCACCTCCAGTCGACTCATGGACTGCTGCATATATTGCACCCGGTGAATCATCGCCACGTGAACGTCGCATCAAAACACGAGTAGCCTCCATGCTAAAAAATATAAAGGCTATTATCGGATACTTTTATCTAGATCCAAATCGAGTACTGGATATCATACTCGATGTATTTGCTATGGATGTCAAGGACCAATGGGATTTCTTTCTGGAATTACTTCTGGCTAGTCCTTGGAAGAGGAGGACGCCGGTACCTGAACCGCCTAAGCAGCTGGAACCTCAAAAGACTGAAGAATCGGAGAAAAAGGATCCTGCTAAACCAGATAAAGGAAAAAACGATGCAAAGCAGCCTGAACGTGATCGTATTGCTCAAATTCTCGGGTTCAAGTTTCTGCATTACTCTGTAAGTCGATGGATGGACTTGGATGTACATACAATTACGTAGAATTTGTTGTTGGGTATTAGAGGAGCGGATACGTGGCAAGACCTGCAAGATGATAGTTATGATGGTGTATGGGCCGATGGTTGTATCAAGTTTGATGACGGGGCAATTTGATGTCACAAACACTCACATTTCTAATTTTTATATAGCACCCAGATACAGTGCAACAGACCATACGATCGCTATATCAAGTTGCTGCCTTGTTGATTAAATACAGGGTCATGGATTTCGCAGAGTTGTATCCGTATCTATCACCGGCTGATACAGACTTTCAACAAGAGCGACTCGCTTACCGTAAGGATTTGGAGAGTCGTCGAAATTCAAGATTCGAAAATGCTCAGGTATGAGAGAGAATCATCCTACGATTTCAAGCCCTGTATCTTTGTTCTCAACCCTTAATCATTTAAGGACAACGTACTGGCGCTGGCAGGTGGATTAGACGAGCGAACTAGTATAGTAGATACTGGAGCAGGTGGTGTCATTGTAACGGCAGAGAGAGTGACTGAAGAGGTAAGCGTCGACATGATGTGCAGAATTGCAGTCCAAACATGCTAAACTGATATACATTGTCTCGTACTATTTCTAGAGAGCCAGAGCTTTGAGACGAAATCAAAAGGCAAACTTAACAGAAATATTGCTGGGAATAGGAGCCCTCCAAGATGCAACCCGCGTGATGCATCGACTTCCAGATATGGCGGCCATCTTTCCTGATGTTGCTCAAAACTTTCTACGATGTCTACACGAGTATATCGAACCTTATTACCGACCTATATGTCCTATATTACTATCACAGACAAAGGTTCGATTCGTGCCAACGAAGGAATCTGTTGCCCTATTGCAGGCTCAGTTTCCAGCTGCAACAACAGAGACAAGGACATCACCTTTGGCAACCAATGTATTTGATACTCTCACACAGGGCAAGAAGCTGGTCGCACCCAAGTAAGTTGACTGTGAAGGCAGTTGATAGTCGCGTATTTTGTCACTGTGCTGGGTTTGACACTGTTCATCTTCATCAGGTGGCGATTCTTCTTTCCACATTGGAGGGACGAGATAAAGCCACATCCAGAAACTCCTAAATTTATTAAAGATCTTCGAGCCATGTTGACTTATATTGGACCGGGTTTGAACAAGGATTTGATGTTGGCTGTGAAGATTGCTAGGATGGGAATACACTACACCAAGGTCAGACTTACATAGCAATTGGTCGAAGGTCGAACTTATTCCAAACAGTTTACTGACATTTTTGGTTCCAAAGGATGATGCTCCACTAGAAATGAAGCAACAATGGTTGTATATACTCTCGCAACATCTTTTACCTGCATTGTCATTGAGCGATTCAAATCCAGCCTTCTCGTCTGAAATATGGAAATTGATGGCTAATTATCCGTATCAGGTATTTATCGAGTTGTCCTGCGTTGTTTATAGCATGGTTAATTGACACTCCTCTGAAATTAGATTCGTTGGAACTTGTATCAAGATTGGGATGAGAGAAGCCAGGATAATATTGTCTGTCCAGAATTATACAATGCAAGAACCATCTGTCTGAATGACATTCGATTCATCATGAAGTAAGGACACATTTCTCACCGGATACATCGCTTTACGTATCATCTTACTCATTATCTTGTTAAACTTAGGCGTTTGTCAGCTGAGAACATCAAAGTGTATGGCCGTGGTATTGGTAAAATCGTTCACTCTAATCCAACCACAGCCTTGAACTATCTCATACAACAAATATCTGGTGATAATATGGATAATTTCATCAATCTCGTATCCGATGCTTCACGATACTTGTCTGAACTGGACTTTGATGTATTGGCCTACACTCTCGTTCGACAATTGGGTGATAAAAGCTTGAAGAAAACCATTGAAGACGGTTTGACACCCACCACAAACTTTGCAGCCATTGCCAAGTTTGTGGGTACTGTGTATCGTAAACATCAGCAAACCGAATTAGCTGGTTTGCTGGCATATCTCAAGAATCGATTCGAGGAACCTGAATTATATGATATGCTCGTCTTGTCTGAAGTTGTAGGACAAATGAGTACATTACGATACATCGAGAATCCAACAGATAAAGGTCTGGAGGGTTTGGCTGGTGGTGAGGCCTTGAAACGAGAGTCATCTCAGCTCGAAAGACAATTCAAGAAGCATTCTGTACGATTGGCGTCAGCATTGAATGAATCGAAGCTGGCTGATCAGTTTGCAATCTTGCTTGCACAGCAATTACGGGATTTGCCTTTCATTGGAAGTGCATCGTCAACTGATTTGAAGACTGTTGCTGTCAAAGTCGATCAGGTGGGTTTGAGTACCAAGAAGTTTTTTTGTCTTTTGAAGCTCACTCATCATCTCTTTTCTTGCATAGATCAAGAAAGTCTTTTTGCAATATACAGAATTCTTCGCTACAAGTGCAGATGTTGAAGCCTATGCTAGAACATTTCCCTCACTGGAAGAACTGGTTGATAAATATGGGTTGGAAATGGATTATGCCTTCCATCTGATGAGACCGACACTTGCTCAACTTGTCAAGGTGATTCATAGAGCTCTCGGTGTTTTTCGACATGCTGCTTTAACAAGGTTGTTTTCTACATTTTAGAAAAATCCACATCCTGACGAAGTTGCCAGAGCTGCCGAAGTAATGGATGTAGATCAAGACACAGATCCAAACATACCGCCATGGCAGCCTGCCTTACTACCAACCATAGAAGCAGTCACTAGACTACTTCCAAAATCATTCACCGATGCACTCCCAGTACCATTTTTCGTCACCTTCTGGCAACTCTCCTTGTACGATATACATGTGCCAACCGAACGCTATGAAGACGAAATGAGAACACAACTCGGCAATTCCAAGAAATTGATGGCCGAAGCTTCTAGGCCTGATGTTGATAGTAAAGACCGCTCAAAAAAGACATCAGAAGCAAACAGAGCTTCTTCTGCTGCTGATGCGTTGAGGAAGGAACTCAAGATACATACTGAACATAACGCTGTTGTCAAGCAGAGGTTGGAACGTGAGAGGAAATACTGGCTTCCTGACTGTAAGTACTGGCTTGTTTGGCGCCCTTCTCTTTGTTCAAATGCTTATTTTGCCGGTGTCTTTCAAATCTAGATGAACGAATTAGAGCCACAGAACTCTTTTGCGAGCAATGCCTGCTTCCAAGAGCCATGATGTCTTATGCCGATGCAGAATATTGTGCCAAGTTTATATTCCTCTTGCACACTCTTCCAACTCGTAACTTTCCCACTGTTTTCGTTTTGGAAAGGGTAAGCCTTTAGATTCGTATGTGAGGTGAACAACTGTATGGATTTTGATGCTGTTTCTCCTTAGATGTTCAACGCTGGGGCACTTCGAGCGCTGCTTGCGTCAAGTACCGAGTTGGAAATACGATGTCTGGGTAAGCATCCTGCAGTGTTTAATCAAGCATATATTTGTCGGGGTTCAGTTTTTTGGTCGTCAGGCTCTTGATTTAACTATCTGATTATCTTAGCGGTCTTCTACAAACGGCTGTTACAAGTCTGTATGGGATGGATGCAAGACGCCACGTCGTATACCATTAAAGCATTAGGAGACGTCGGAAAAGGAGAAGGTAGACCTGGTTTTGTCCGCAAATGGACTGGAGAGGTTCTCCATAATCATGATGCGGTACCAAAGGAAAAGCTGGTTCCTTTAGAACAATATCGTCTAGCTGTGGGTAAATGGCATGTACGAATCTCCTTGGTAAGCCATTGCTCTGTGAATACTTTGTGTGCATGAAGTTCACAGAGCTAAGTCATCTCACCTTACTCTTCTCAATCAAACAGTCCATTACTGCAAGTTTGCAAACAGGCATATATGTACAGCAAAGAAATGCCTTGCTATTCGCCAATGGGCTAGTTGGCCTATTCCCAGCGTTCAATCAACAAGGAATCCCGTTGCTGGATGTTTTGAAAGAGTATGTAGCAGAAGAAGAAACTCCTGATCTCAAGCAGCTGGCCATAAGTTATCGAGGCAATATCTATAAAGAGAAGCACACTTGGAGAGGTAAAATTCCGATAGTGCCAGTGAAGCCACCAGCTGTAGTTGCTTTAAATAATGCAGTACCGATAATTGTTGAATCTATTCCAGATGGAATCTTGGAAGCAACGATGAACTCTGAACTACTAACAAGACGATCTACTTCAAGGACCAACAACGGCGTGGCTGATGTAGAGATTGTCTCAACCAAGCCAGGTCCGACACCCACGCTATCTTTAGTATTCCCAGGTTCATCAGCAGTCATACCAAATGAAACGGACGTGGACTCGATGGCACCACCAACTGTACCAGCAACCAACACCGTCCGTGGTAGACTAGAAGGTAGTAGCACCGCATTAGGGGCGACAGGAACGGCTAGCCCTAGACAAGAACCCCCAATGCTTCCTCCTGGAACTTCCAGTTTTGCTCGACCGGAAGGTACTCCAAGTGCCGCTACTCCGTCAGCGATGCCTAGGCCAGAAGTGAGACGTACTCCAGCATCCGATCTCCCACCTCGACCATCAAACTCTGCCTTGTCTTCACGGTACACTCGACCTCCTATTCAAGCCGAAGATAGTCCTATGAACAACGGTGACGGTAAACGACCATCTATGGAAGACAGCAGTAGTGGTGGGTCTACGCATCGTCGTGAATCGGATCATCCTGATGAGAAGTCTAGTACTGGTAGAACAGATTCACGAGATGCAACAGGCAAAGCAGATACAAGAGACCACAGACAAGAATCTTCCCGAGATCCTACTGGACGTGATGAACGCAATGCTGAACGAGAATCCGTGCATCATCGAGAACCGCCATCGTTCAATAACAATAATCGGGATCGTAATTATGACCGTGATGCGATGTCTCATCGTAGTGATACTCGAGGTGACCGTGAGCGAAGTATACGTTCACCTTCACCTGGTGGTAGTAAAAGTAGCACCATCAACAAACGAGATACTCGAGATACTCGACCACATGGCATCAATATTGAAGATGATCGAGATGGTACACGCCACAAAAGGTCTACTTCGCCAAAGCATCATCGTAATAGATCACCGTCTCCACGTCGAATAAATACTAGCACAACGAAAGACAAAGATGCCGCTCCCCCATCATCAACCAAACGGGATGTTTCAGATCGTCGTGAAAAGACATCACGATTCAGCACTGTAGATGATCGTGAAAAGACTCCCATATATTCACCTGGTGATTTCGACGTATCTAGTCCAACACGACGAGATGCTCGAGACACGAAGGACACTCAGTCTACAACAGGAGGTGAACGTAAAATGAATATCTCTGATAGGCTAGGTCCTCAGCCGAGGCCAGTCGAATCCGAGTCTATAACAACACCAACAGTACCGATAGCAGCAACACCACCAACAGCAACCGACAGTGCTAGTCGACGACGTGACGCTGAGCGAAAAGACAAAGATGCCTCATCAACATCTGATCGTAAGGAGGATCGCAAAGAGGATCGTAAAGATGATCGAAGGGATAAAGATGTCACGTTTGAACGTAAAGACGAACGACGGGATAAAGACTTGGATAGAAAAGACAAGGATGATGGCAGCAAGAGTCGCAAACGAGATGGAGACTCAGATCGTGGTCGTAAAGATCGAGAAAAGGATGAACGACGAGATCGTGGTGAATCCAAGGAAAGAGAACGTCGTAAGGAACGTGAAAAGGAACGTGAACGAGATCGTGGTACCAGTAGTACCGGTAAAGAACGTAAACGAGATCGGGATGGTAAGGATGACCGAGACACTGGTGTCAAGCGGAGCAGGAATGGTGATGGTGAGTGACGAATGGCTGCATTGTACACTTTTCACGTCCATTTTTTTGTCGGTGTGTCTGGACACAGATACGATCTGTATCAACCCTTCTGACCTCTGTTCTGTTTCAGATGGACCAGCTGATTCACCAGAGCCTTTTGCAGCTGCATCAGAGAGTATTCCAACTCCCAGCATTCCAGTTGCCGATGTACAACGTCAAAGCTTCTCGATCCTTGGATCTGGTACTCGAAACTCGTTGAAAAGAGCTGCAGAGGGTAAGGAAGTGCTGAAAAGCAAATTAAAAACTCAAGTTTGGTTGTTGATCAAGATGCGTTCTGTTTTATTTCACATAGAAGCCGCCTCTTCAACACGATTCTCACCCAATCCAATACAAACATCAGTCAATCCTGGCATTCCTGCGGGTGGAGCAACGTCTGCTACCACACCCACATTGCCGCCGCCACCACCAAATTCAGCTAAACGAGCACGTACAGAGATTCCTGATGCTGGAGAACGATGGGGAAACAGGAATAATGATTCAGACCGTCGTGGTGACCGTGATCGACGTGATGGTGATCGTAGACGACGTTATTGATGGGTGGTGAACATAAAAAAACATTCGAATAGGTTCCAAATAGCAACCAATTTATAGCAAAATCGCGTAAATCATTGTAAGCATAGACATGAATGGATGATTGCATATCCAAGTATGTTTTGCTCCTTGCTTTGACGAGCTTGGCGTGTTCCTGAATCAGAACGCCTGTAAACTAGATTCGTTCAACCAACATACATTTACGGCCGTCAGTATGAACAAGTTCAATGCGAACAAGAGCAAGGTGAATTTGAAGTTGGCGTCAGGCCGACTAAAGCTTCTCCGTCAAAAGAAGACTACGCTAAATGAGCAAATGAAGCGAGAGATTGCTGACTTGTTGGGCAAGAAGAAGGAAGAGAGTGCTCGTATCAAGGTAAGCTGTGTTTTAGATCACATCGGATCGTAGCAAATACTCTATATTCTCCTTCTCGGTCTATCTTACCGCGAAACCCCTCATCAAAACAAGAACTAAGACATTTCTTATTTGTAGGTTGAACATGTAATAAGGGAGGATTTCAACATGGAAGCTATGGAGATCTTGGAATTATATTGTGAATTGCTGCTTGCCCGTTTCGGATTGTTGGAAACGATGCAGTACGTTCAACGTGTTGATTAAGGATGTGGCGTCTTAAAACGAGTTTCTAACTTATTACCTTTGAACTGTCTAGACATTGTGATCCTGCTATTGCTGAAGCTGTAAATACAATCATATACGCTGCACCACGATCAGAAGTCAAGGAGTTGTATGAGGTGGGTAAAAATTCCCAATAAGTTTCGAATGCTGCTTTTTTAGGTCAACTAGAATTTTGAGTACTTTTCTCAATATTTCGCTCCATTCCTTTGTCTAGTTGAGAGACCAATTCGTCAAAAAGTATGGCAAGGACTTTGCTATGGCTGCACAAGAGAACAGGAATGATGTGGTCAACAACAGGGTATGAATACACGGGTCAGATCGGGTTTTTTTTGCTGATCGACTCAGTAACACATTCAAAACACTACTCAGATAATAGCCAAACTCAAAGTTCAAACGCCAGATCCTTTACTAGTCAACCAGTATTTGAAAGCTATAGCTGAGAGTTATCATGTTGAATGGGATGGAGATACAAGTAACTCGGATGCTCTCGTTGGGGTACGTTCTGACCGCAGGTTTTCGCTTCTCTTTTGTCCGCTTTCAAACAATTTCTTCCCACAGATTGATTCAGCATTACTGAATCCAGAATTGGGCAATGCTGAATCTGCATTCCAACATCCATATACCTTCCCACAACAATTCCCTCAACAGCAATTGAGACCTGGTGTCCAGTACGGTGGTCAACAACCACCACAGCAATTCCAGCAACAGCCGCAACAACAGCAACAGCAATATTTCATGCCTCCACCACCAGGAAACTACGGACCACCTGGGTTTCAACAACCAAGGGTTCCATCGCCCTTTGGGAATGATGGGTATTCGCAAGCTGGTATACCTGGACAACAACAGCAACCACAATATGTGGATCCTAGAATGCAGCCTGGGTCGTCCAATGTGAGTACCTGATTCTTCATGAAATCGATGTGTCTCCATTGTTTGTGGCTCATTCGTATCTCATGGTCTTCATTCTCCAGGCACCACCACGACCAGAGAGTCCCAGTGCAGGATTACCAAACTTCCCCAACATACCTACAAGTAAAGTTGGTGGAGATGGAAATGCAGGAGATGATTCTGGTGATTTGCCAGACTTTGATGAACTCACACGAAGTAATCATTATCATGCGTTAAGTGATACATGGTGTGTGTAACTGACGATTTTCTACTTTTATAGGATTTGAAGCTCTGAAGCGGAAAAAGTGATTGTATGTAAAACGAGTTCTGAAGTTGATGCAAATACAATGATATAATTAAAGAATCCAATGACTTCTAAGGCTATTGCAATTGAGTTTCTAAAGCCTGCCCAGTTTGGTTTGACAATAGCTAGAACAGCCCATGCAGTTTCGACCAAAAACCACCAGCTCGTGCGTATGCAAACCGATCTTCGTCTTCAAATATGACGGGATCTATGACCCCGACTTCGGAAAAGACGATTTTGACTGGAACTTCAGCCTCGTTGTCGTTGCCTGAAGTACTTCTCACCCAATACGGATTTGTTCGTTGACGGCGTTTGAGGCCTTTAACTTGCTCATACAAGAGCTTTCTCCTCGTGTGAGGTTCATCCGAATCCAAGATACCTTAAGGAAGTGTTTGAGACTCTCTGCCAACAAAAAACTTCAACTAAGACTAGAGCATACCAATATCGTCCAGCGTCATATCATAAATATTCTTCTTGCCCCTATTCATCCATCCGAAGAGAGTGTCCCATGCATGCATTCCCGATTCCAAGTCAAGTAACAGTAAACTCCAACCTGGACGAGAAAATTAAGGTAAGGTATTCTCAATGATATCTTTGAAGTCGGAAGTACTTACGCAAGTACCATCCCTGACTACCATCTTCTAGCACTCGAGAGTACGCAGAATTCAACAACGCAATCAACATGTTGATCAACAAAATTGATGACATGGCGGCCCAGTACAAGTACTACAGACGCATGTATGTTAGTTAATTTGAAGACTTGCGGTTGATAAAACTGCAAAATTACGATTAGTTGAGCCTATGGACGTAAGCATTGTTAGTTAACTTGAAGCAATTGTGATGAAGTACAAAATACACAATCACCATCCAAGGCAAGACCGCATCGCTCATTTCAGAGAAATCACCAAGTTGAAGAGTAATCCTGGTTGTGAGGGAGAAGGATGAGAAACGAAAGAAAAAAGTCGACAACAGAAATACATCAGATCATATAAACAGTTATAGTCCTCACCGAATGGCATAAACAAACTGAGCAGCTGCACGATCGAATCCACCGCCCGCCCCTGGATTAGAGTTCAGCCTGACGACGTGAAGTGATAGGGCAGACCCAATATAAAATACTGCGTACAAGAGGAGCCAGAAGACAAAGTTCTTAGCGACGACGTCTTGTAAGGTAACAACGAGTGGTCCAAATCGACGGTGCACTGCTGCGAATCCGAACAGCAAGTATAACCATCCAATAACAACACAAAATATCAGCAGAACATCTTCTCCTCGGGCCTTTGCAGAGATTCTGAATGGAATACATAGCAGGATGGCACTGCACCAAAACAATTGGATTGTGTCTATTCAGCAAAATAGTGTCAGCAGGGTCCAAATAGCAGTTCATACATTTCTCTCCGATGAGAAAACCAGGATTCACGTACTTCTTGCACCACTCCACCCTCTGAAATACTGCCATGTTTTGCTTGCCGCTGCCATAAGACCATGTTTATGTGTTGGCTTTGTTACAAGCTCAACGAATTCCGTCACCATCTGGATACTAGCACAAATCACTACAATCAGTTCAAGGGCGAACCGGAAACCTCCTCTGACTGTCGTAAACCACTCGACGCTACGTGCGGCTCCGTCTACTGGCAAAAGTACTAATGAAAATGAGAAGAGTATCATGACCATGAGGGTCAGCAGTAGTCGTGTTCTGAATATCTTCCAGAGATAGACTTCCCACTTGACTAGAAGCAGCATTTGGAACAAGTGGTGCGATAGCTTTTTGATAGTTTTTGTAAGTATTTTGAGTTGCCAATTGCGAACAACACAAACATACCATTTCCTTGTCCGAGTTCTCAGCAGCAAGGTCTATGGCCGAATGTGTCGGCTTTTGATACGCAAAGTGATGATGCTTCCTACTTCTCTTATTCTTAACTTCATAAAACCCATCCTTCTTGTCCACATTTGGAAAATTGGCATTGGCTCGCTTCATCTCAATCTCTTTTTTCAGCTGATCAAGATATAGATTCCCGTCCATGACTTCCGATATCACACTCTTGTTGTCTATCTCATTGTCTTTTAGTTTATCTGACAGCTTCTCTCGTAAGGCGTCTACCTCGGCCTCCAGCCGATCAATTGAGTCTCGTTCTTCTAATTCCGACCTGACACGATTTATAATATCTTTGGTTGGGTCGTCGTCGAACAATCCACTATCGGCACGTCGTTGCACATCGTGCTGCAGCTTCAGTAGTCTCTCTTGTATGTGTCTAGAATTGGATTTCTTTGGTCCACCGTGATCTTTCGGTGCTGGGTTGGTTGGCCAGAGTGCAAAGTCCTGAATGTGGAAACGGTTTAGACGCAATTCGGTCCACTTAAACTGCAAGACTGGACGCACCTGAATGTCATAGATATAGGCACTAACGTGCCCAAACGTCCAAAAGTGCTCACGATGATGCTCGATATACTTGTATACAAAATCATGATTGCCCCGCTCGACAGCAACCAGAAACGGATTCAGTCGACGCGATGAGCCCACCCAGCCGTTGAGCATACAATCGTTCGGGTAATGGAACTCGTCACCGTGGTCGCCTATATGAAGCACCTTTCTGTACATGTCAAACATGTTCCAATACGCCAACATGTGCAAGGTGGTGTTGCCGTAGGAATCTTGGGCGTCTAAGTCAAGATTTGGATATCCTGGTTTCTAAACGGAGGTGAAAATGTTGGTAGCGTTCCTTCAAATAACTTTTTTATTGAGCACGTACTTGACAACACAGGTATTTCACTAACTCAAATTTTCCAGCCAGAGCAGCAAAACACAAGACCGAATCACTGAAAGATTGAGGTCAGCTATGAACTGTAGGAATTGTGTCAAGCATACGCACCCCATATACGCATTCCCGGTATCTTGTCTGAAAAACGTTCCTTGCGCAAGTCGTCGCATTTGGTAATATAGGTCTTGCTTTGAGTATTCTTCAGGCTTTCGAGTCCAGCCTAACACGGCACCCTTTTCGTACTACAACAGAATTGGTCAATAGGAGGTCTCTTCTCAGCACATACATCCTTCACCTACCAATAATGCTAAAAGTTCAATGGCGTCCTTCTCAGGCGCATTACTGGCGATCAGGTGGGCCGCGGTTTCACCAAGATACCTATACTCTACGACTGGTCCTTCACCATAAAATCGGTCGATGAACGCCTTGCAAGCTTTTGAAAACAAGGGCGCGTTAGTTCTTTTTGCCTGTATTCAATTTTGGTTCACTTACAAAAGCCTGGCAGAATGCCCGCCCGTTCGACAGCTGTGGCCTTGTTTATCAGATACCTAGCACACAACAGATGCTGTGGCGTTGCTTGTAAGCATGCCGTATGAAGCAAGCTCTCGTGCTGTGTCCCTGACTCGTTCAGTAAAGAGGGATAGCGCTCAACCATGGCCCTGTTTAGCATCTGGTTTGAGAATCACTTCCTGCCAAATCAACTTAAAGAGAGCATTCTTACATCAATTTGAATACGTCCCCGTCGTTGACTGCCTTCCAAATCAACGATATTTGGTACTCCTTGTACTGCAAAGGGGCAGGCACCTCGTCTAGCTGAATATTGTTCATGTATTGAAGCTCTGCCAGTATTGTCCTGATCTTGACATCTTTCTCGTAGGGATTCTTCCTTGTAGGTGTGAATGGTCTAGTGTTGCGGAAGAGTCAAAGGACATGTTAGAAAAATTATTTTGAAGATCAAATTTTTGGTTCAAACCTGAAGATTGGTGCTTGATATAGTCGTTCTTTGTGTTTTCTTTGTCTGAGGACTGATCGAAAGTCGTCAATGGACGGGTCATCGTTCTATAGCAATGTAATAGAGTTAGATCACAGTGACCACACTTAAACGGGGTATATGGTTAGAGATATGAAACCATTCATATAACGTATATGATTAGATCAGAATGAAAACGTTCGGCAAAATCAGCCCCTGGGTGTTGTAATGTGCTGTGCAAAGGGGTGACATTTACCTCCACTGGAGGGGGTGGTTTGGCAAAACGTTGAAAGACAAGAGATGAAGCTCTCGTTCTTGGAGATCCAGGAGTCGAAGATTGTGCAGATTGTGCCCGACTGGCCGTTGGAGTTCGTTGTGGGGTATTTCCAGCCACAAAGGTGGTTGTGGTAGTGGTAAACTCTTGCATCTCTTGAGTTTCAGTGACTCGCAAGAGGCGATCGGTGGAAGTTCGGTTAGCCATGCCGAAGGAGGTGAGGCTTTCACCGCTTTGGTGTGTGATGCGCTGTGGGTGCTGCTGGTCAAATAAAGTTGCGAGTTTTGACAAAATGACAGCTAGAAAGAGGCATTCTTTCAACAATCGGTCGCTTAGATTAAGGATTATATAATGACTTCAACGCTTGATTTAAAGCCATTTCTGACTGTACTTTTCACCATAAACCGCTAGATCATTACATTTGGGTATACCGTTACTGCACGCATTTTAAACCTTTTGGGTCATTGTCCCCCTTTCACCAGCAACCAGCCGAACTTTAGCCTGCCAAAACCTCTGTGATAAACAGACAAATCAGTATCGTCGCATATTTACAACAACAAAACTTCTCCAAACTCACCGTTGCTATACGCTTAGCCTGTCGAACATCTGTGGTAGCCTTCTCCACCGCCTTGACCTTGGACCCACGAGTACCAACTCGTTGCAATTCTGCATTGACCTGGTCCATTTCTTCTTTGATCTCTTTTTCCATAGTGGATGCATTCATGTCTTCAAACCACGAGCTGTTGGCACTTGCATAGTGGCAGGATATGGCTTTACGGAAGCCGGTTGTCTATGATGGGATTGAAATCAGTACAAGCAGCAGTTGGGTATCGAGATGATACAACAAGACCTTGTTAGCTCCAGAACCGTGAATCAACACGGGGTGGAAGAAGATCGTGTCTCCAGGTTCCATTTCAGCATACACCTGCAGAAACACATCAGCTTTTGTGTACCGTTGTGACTTTGGCAACAGATATTTCCAAACTACTCACTCGTGTGACTTCTTCAGGCTTTATTCCTTTCACTCCCAAGTACTGATGATTCACTCCTCCTTCCGCACTCCAATCTGGATAATCGTGGTCTAATAGGCTGCCTTTGTGGCTGCCAGGTATAACCACAAGACACCCGTTTTCACGGGTTATTTTTTCCATTGCTGTCCACTACGATGATTGCCCGTTTTGTTGAGTATTGTGGTAGAATACTCTGGTTGTAACTGAACTTACAGAACAGACGGTTCGATCAGCAGGGCCCCTGTGGTGGTTGCAAATCTCGTCAGTGGGTTTTATTGTTCAGAGTTGCATACAGACAGAGCCGTAACAAGAGGGGTAAACGAAAATTCAATGCCATACCAAGGAAAGTACCACAGGTCTTGATGTAGAGGGTGTCTTCCAGTTGCCCCAACACCCGGTGCTAAAGTAAATCAATACAATCAGCAACACGGCCAAATCTTCTTTCACAACAAGACAACTTTCACCCACGTTTATTCACTAGCATCGTATGAACAGCCTAATACGAATCGTTAGAACCTCTTTGATCGATGCGTTCGTAACCACACCCAAAGACACAACACAAACCCCAAGCACACTAACCATAATATTCGGCCCACTAAAAGCCTCCACATATCTCAGCACCTCCGGTGTCTTGCAGTACCCAAACAGCACCGGCTCGTCCTGAAACCCCTGCATTTTCGTTATAGCGTGTTCACCCCACGAGTTCTTACCACCAGGCTGCCTCACAAGCGAGATATCCCTCATCATTAACAAATTCTTGGGAGCGTCCACTTTTCGATCACATAGCTCCACGAATCGCTATGTTTATTCGGGCGGAACGAATGTTAGTAGAGATGTAGATTCCCACGATGTGCTTGATCATCACGTACAGTCTTGTATGCTTGCAGGTCAGACTCTGGAACGAGTTTTTTGATGATTATGTAGCCGTTTTCTTCATAGAATTCTCGCTGTGCGAGTGTGAGGACCTTGTCAGCGTACTTGTCGACTGTGTAAAGGAATCGTTGGGATGAGGTTGGAGCTAAATGTTCGATTGTTTGGGCGATTCTGACTTGTGCTGTGCCAGACATTGTTGATTAAGCGTCTCGAGATCGAGAACTAGGTGGACTATGGTGTTGTTGATCCAAAACGTGACAAGAATCCAAAACGTGACAAGATGCTGAAACTTGTTAGCAAGTCACACATGCATCTGTCAAGGGTGTTTTGGAGGGGACAAGCGTCAGATCCAGCTAATCTTGTATGCCGATGAGACGGTCTATGCGCGTAAGCAGCGACCGCATAAGATTGACATGGTGTTTTTTTCAGAGAACGGTTATATTTAAAAGAACTGAATTTCGAAACAAATTGATCTGCTGCCGAATGCAGTCGTTCTGATTTTCTGTCCTCGATAGCAACTAATGGACTCATCAAAGCCCGAGCGAATGAAATTACTTTGACAAGACTTGAGCCTCGCACGATGACAACCTCAACGCTCAAAGCATTCAAAATTCAGTAGGATTTCAAGCACCTTCTAGCTTGACTAGAAATGCTTCGCCTTTGTTATACAGTTGATGAGGATAGACGCAGACGAAGCAAATCGGCAGCATCTGAAAAGGTCAAAGTAACGGCGCCCAAACAACTCCTCGCTAAGGTAACTACTACCACTCATGGACCCAGCAAGGATCAAAAGTAGATTAACGTTTGGAGCATACACGTATTGCCAACTTTCGAAGTTATGGAATGTTGGTGATACTATCTAATTAATTATTCAACTTCTACACGTTTTCTTAGCCAGAGCCTATGAATGTACCAGCTTCTATATTGCCATCCTTGAAAGATCATATGAAGCTTGCTAATTACAATCACGAAGGAGTCGAAATCAGTCCGTTCGATGGCACTCACAATTATTGAACTGTGTCTCCACACATGGGATACAGTACGAACGCTGAGCACAAAAGTGAACGATTCAAGATTAGGCGTGCTAATTGGCAGTGAAGAAAAGCTGGAAGCTTTCCTGGCCCTTATTCAGAAATTTGGAAACCTGTGGATTGACATTTTTTGCATTCACCAGCACAGTGATGTTGATAAGGAAGCACAAGTTAGCATCATGAATAAAATATATGAAGGTGCCTCCAAATGCTATATGGTCTTGGAGCCTGCCACTATTGAAACCCTGCATAAACTGATGGAACTGGTCCAAGAAATTAGTGAATACCTGGCTACAGTGGTGGATCTTCGTATAGACACACCGATAGTTTAAGCTGAATTAGTCGAGGGCACATGCATGGAATATCAAAAGACGTTGCACAACCTGGTTGATCAGATCAAGTCTACCGTGTATTTTGGTCGCGTGTGGACCTTCCAAGAGGCCTTTCTCTCTCTCGAAACGTGGTATATATTGCCGTTGGAACCGACACGACATTGGAAAGACGACACATAAACCGCGTCATTGATGAATTGCAAGTTAAGGTGTCATCCTTGGAGGAAGAATCTGTCGCCAATATAAAGCCTATTGCAACCCCAATTTCAATGGAGCAGGTACTCAATACGGGGCCTATGATAGACCCTTACTTAATGGAACAGATAGTCGTGGCTGTTCAAATAGACTTTAGAAGGCTGTTAGCGGGGATGCATGAGGATTTAGATGTGGTTATGGCTCTCATTGGAAACGACTACTTATCGGACGATATTTCGATTAGGACTGTTGACGTGACAGATGCCTCCAAAATGAGTAAGGAGTGTTCCTTGAAGCAGGATTTAATATTTGGAGCAATCAAGCTGGTATTTCCCCACATAAACCTCCCATATATTTCCTCCAAGCGTCTTGATAACGGTGAACCGGACCCAAACGATCTGAAGCCCTTCGAAGTAGCTGTGGAGCTTATGATGCGTAAACTTATAGAAGGAGGCCACTTGATAATCAACTACCAGTCTTCGCCTTCCACAGGAAGATCCTGGTTTGACTCTAGTCTCCAAACCAAGCAGCCAAAGTGGTCGGAACTTTATCACTATCTACACCTTCGCCAAACTAAAACAGAAGACTTTGTCAAGTATGAGACTGTGTCTACCGAGTACCCTAGAAAGCATATGATGTCTGTGATCTTGAGAGGTCAGACTTTTGATCAATATGGAGGTGATTTTAGTGAATATGGGTATACGGCTATTTGGCATCAGAAGAGAAACAATGGTAGTGAGCCTTCGACAATATTCACGAGTGATGTGTCTATCTGGCCAGACAATCTGGATATCTACCGTGCCAATTCACATGCATTTATAGCTATTGAGACGACAGGAGCCTCAAACGACGCTGTGCTATTGCATACAAACGCAGGACTCTTAGTAGTGCACAAACCAAATGAAGACAATGTGACTCGTATTTTCCAAGAGCCTGTCAATCTGTATCTTATATGCTATTTCGATGAACAGGAGCTTAGCGACGAGCCAGTTGATTACAGGTACTACATCAGTCCCAACACAACATTGCAGGGAGTTGTAGAGATCGTATGAGGACTCTTGGCGCTTTTGCTCAATTGGTAAATATACAGCTCGAAGATTCACTTTGGATCGAACCCACAAATGACTTTTCCTTTTCTTTGCGAGGTCAAAGTGCTCTGGGAGTTGTTGGGTGTAGCCAGTGATATAGCACTAGCCAATGTTTGGAATCATCGCTAATATATTTTAGAAACATTATGTGCTTAATCTTACATCTTTAAACTTGACTTCGCCGTATCAAATATATCATAAAATAGATCCCCAACGTTTGTTTTTATTACAGAAAGACTTGTATGAAAATGTTCACATCTAATAAGGACATTATTTACAGAGGATCCACATATCTAATCCAAAATCAGAGTTAGAAACAAATTTGGATTGTGCCAAATACTAAGAAGCTACCCACGTTTGTGGAAAGACACCACGTTTAGTACCATCCAACGACTCTCCGTAACTCCAACCATTACCATACTCCCAAGCAACAACACGTATCGTTTCACCCGCTACAAGAGCCATCTGTCCCTCACCAGTAGCATCATAATCAGCTAAAGCGACAGCCATGTCTTGTCCATCACTGGGAGGTTGAAGTTCATATTCCTGTTCTTCAGCAGCTGGTTCAGCATCTTGTACGGGAGATGGGTTGGCAGCATAATCATCAAGCAGATTAGACGGTGATTCGATTTGCTCGTACTGCTGCTGCTGTCGTTGCGATACACTAAGTCGAGGTTGCTCTTGTTGCTGACTGAAACTAGATTGTCGTTCTACTGCTTGTTGAGCAATACTAATTCGTCCAGTGATAGATGGACCAACACTGGTTCGTTGACCGACAAGAGATGTTCGTTGATTGACAATGCTGTTTCGAGTTGGTGAAGTATCGGCCATGTCTGACGAGTTGCCCAACGTAGACATGTCATCACTATGGACACTAGCAGCGTCACCTGACTTTGTTGGTGATGGAGTTGCTGATGATTTAGCCTTGATTTTAATAGTTCCCCCACCAGTTATCTTCTTTGATGGACTGCCTGGAGCAGAAGTTGGAGATGGTTCCTCAACAGGTTCGTTCGGGGACAATCCTGAGGGTTTACGAGACGCAGGTTGACTATTGGAGCTGGATACTGGTCTGAGCATGGCGGAGCGTTGTGAAGAAGGTTGATCTAGAAGGTATATAGAGTATGTGTGAGAAATGCGAACCAAACGTTGAATTGTCCTCGGTCAATACCTCTAGGTGGGCTAGTGTCTGTAGCGGACTCAGAGCCTTCAGTCGCTACAACATCAGCAGATGGAACACGATTCGCCAGTTTTCCTTTGAGTTGGGACTGCCATTCAGGTACACCCGAACGAGTTGGCGAAGTATCCTTGGATGGAATATTGACTTGAAATGATCAATGTTAATTCACTATTCTGTAACTATGGTCATACATATTTGAAAATCGTACCTGGCTTGGAATCACCACGAGATTGCAAACGCATCTTGAGTTGGTCTTGGAAGTTGCCACCACCTGTAATAGTTGCTCCTGCAGATCCAGGTGAATTCGACTTGTCTGGTGATACGGCTAAAACCACGAATATGATTAGATTGACTGTTTCCTAGGACAAAACAATCGTCCAGCAAACATTTCGAATACCATTGTCGCTTCGTTTCTTGAGTTTGACACCACCAGAGAGAAGACCTTTTAATTCATCTTGAATGGATACAGCACTTCCAGACTGAGGTGTTGAAGGACTGTTGCTGGCCGAGGGTATTTCCAAGCTTGCACCATCTTCTCACAAGGAGTTAGAATCTGAATCAGAAATATCACAACTTCAACTACATACCTGAAGGCTTGTTCGCACGTTTCTTGAGTGCATTCCGTAACGCGTCTTGTAATTCATTACCACTTCCAGCGTCTATTGACATACGTGAATAATGATGCACCTGCACCAACGTATTTAATCACTCATACCATCAGAAGCACCTTCAGAATAAGATGCAGCCTTTATCGGACCTCCGAACGATGGAGGAGGAGGTGGAGGTGGACCACCCATTCCTGGAGGTGGCGGCGGAGGTGGAGCGAATGGAGCAGAATCTCTGTCAGGTTCCTGCGGCGGCGGTGGTGGTGGCGGAGGAGGAGCTCCAAAGACATTGTTTCCACTCATTTCAGCTTGTGATCCATGTCGAGACAAGGATGATGTAACTGTGGGAATAGGAGGAGGTACAGGAGCGCCGGTTGTTCTGGCCTGTTTATTTCTCAGTGCATTTCCTAATGCTCGAGACAGAGAGGACGAACTACCGAAATCGTCAACTGATGGTTGCTGTCGAGACGAAGCCATACCTATTTTGGAGATCAAGGTTTGTCGTCTTAGAATGAAGTCTGTTTTGTTGCGAACATGATTTGAAAATGTACCACTTTGGATGCTTGGAGCAGGAGGAGGAGGAACGACATCTCCAGCTTCCTCTTGTTCAACTAACAGAAACGAGCGGTGAGTGTCGCGGACTTCAACAACTTATATTCTATTGTTGGACATACCTGCAGCTATGGATCTGGACGACACACTTAATGGCATAGTTGACGACATACTCTTCGGCAAAGTTGCCTGTGGTTGAGTAGGAGGAGGTGGTGGCATAGGTCCACCGCCTTGAGTTCCTAGCAATTGCTTAGCTCTAATGGTACCAGCTAGATGTGCTAAACTTCCAGTGCTTCCAACAGGAGCAATGCCTTCCTCTGCGAAGAAAAGATCACAGAGAAAAAGAAATTTAGAAAACGAATGGCGAGATGTCCAGCAACAAGAAAATTCTCACCTTTGGCTGCAGGTCGTCCCCGAACCGTGCCCGTGGCCAAGAACGTCGACAGATTATCTGGAGGAGGTGGTGGAGGCAAAGCAATAGCTGATTTTTTCAGAATTTATGTGAGAATTTTGTCAGAGACAGCAACAAACGAGATATCCCACCAGCATTGCCCTTTGCACGAACAGATGCAGTCGCTTCCAAAACTGGTGGTGGTGGAATAGCACCTCGAATGGTTCCCATACCCATAGGAGAAGGTCTACCGGGCGATGTGTTTGATCCTGTAGGAGATACATCGGAAAGGGAGGATGGGCGTTCGAGTGTTGGTGGTGCCATTGCGGGTATTCGTTGGAATCCACGGGTGGTTGCTGATGCTGGTGAGCTGGAGTTTGGTGTGCCGGGAGATAAGGAAGGATTTGAAGTGGCAGCCAATACAGTATCTTTGGCTAATGTTGTTCCACTGTTCATTCGTTGTAAACCACCAAATCCGAATGGCTGCAGTTGTGTTCCGATTGAATCGAGTGCATGGAGGTTTATTACTGGTGTTGCTTGCCGAGGTACGTAAGCTGCAGCTAGATGTACAAGTAGGGTTAGTCGAACGAAAGATGATCATACACACGATAGAGACAGTACCTTCAACTTTGGCAGTTTTGGCCTTGCGAGTAGTAGTAGTCGTTTGATAATTGTATTGTCCCAATGCCTTTCTTCCAATAGCTTCTTGAGCCATATCAAATCTCTATGAAGACATGGAGAATCAGTAAGGGGTAGCTTTGCCATGATGAACGACAATAGCAAACAACACATCCCAACCCCAATAGAGTAGATCTTGATAGATCCAAGTGTACCTGAGTAGATTCTTCCATTTCTACGACAGATCTGCCCAGTTCCGCATTCATAGAGTCCATGCATTCTTGCAATGTCGCGCCCGCCACTGACAATTGGTATGCCAGAGCCGACAATCCCTTGAGAGCATACTGCGAGGTGCTACTGAGTGCTTCATCGTAAGCACGTCTGTCTTGATTGAGAACGGTGGATTCGTCGTGAGAGTACTGCTCACAATGGAGGGCAATATCGCCCAAATTCTTGTATGATTTTGCGAGTGGAGCAACTGCTGCTGGCAGGATGTTGTCAAAGTACTCTTGTAACCTGACTGGTGGTGCTGGAGTCTGCATCGCCATACTATCGATCGACCGTCGTAAGTTCTCCTTGTCCTCCGCTTATTCCTCGTGTTGTCAAATTATGAGCGTTTGAACGATGATTTGAATTGTTTGCAGATTACTAGAAAATAGGTCGCAGAGGATGATTAAATTGAATTATATCATGTACCAATGTCGTTTGAACGTTTGAAAACGCGTAATCGTGACTAACTGATTTCTGATGATTCTACATTTGAACTTTTGGCGTTTGGCGCTTCGAGATACGCTTTCAAGGCACCGTGACGCGACATTGCGTATTGCTGTATCTTCCATTCGTTATATGAGCATCTGAGCCCATACATCTGACCTGTCTTGTGATGCTGATTGATCATTGACATTTTCTGCAAGGAGCGAGCACATGTCAGATTAAAACCAGTTTTTTGTAATAATAGGAGCCGTTGAATCAACAATGGAGAAGCCTATAATACCTCATATTCGCACGGAATCTCTTCCCTCTACTGATCATCACAATCCGCTACAACTCAACGACGAGCAAAACTCTCCCCCGCCGATCAGTCCCATCTCTCCCTCTGCATCCATACTATTTAGACGACCATTTAGAAGCAGGATACTCTTCAAAGCTGGCCACAGGCTCTTTAAGAGAACAAAGTCTCATGAGCACTTGGCATCACATTCACATGCACACACCAAGAGGACATATTTGTCCAAGGGAATCAGAAGATTCCTGATCTGGACTGGAATACTCAGCTTTGTTAACTGGCGGTACTGGACAGGTGCCGTTAATCAGCCCTTGGTCTGCAACATTGTTGGAATGCGTTGGTAAGCGTCATGTATTTGGTAATCCTGGAATGCTACATACAGGATTTAGAAGCTGCCGTTGTTGCTTGTTCAGCTGTTACCATTTTTGCTGTTTCTGCTGCTATTGACAATTTGATCTACTGTCATCGCATGTCATCCTACAATTGCTAATTTCAATATAATCTTAGTCCTACTTGGCCTATTGGAGGTGTTATCAAGGAAGGATTCGAGAGTGTTGGTGAAGCATTTTGGCAGAACTTTCAGGATGGTTATGAAGTGGGTGCCAGTTTTGTCGCTTATGGTATGTGGTTTTGACCGCTAGTCGGCTATCTTTCTTCGTTGAACCAAGTTTTTGACAGACTTCCTCTCAATTCCTAGTTGGAGAAGAACCTGTGGTTGACTTGTTTGGAGGTTACCACTCGCGTCTCTTCAAGAGAAAATATACCAACGAATCTCTTCAGATCGTATTCTCATCGTCCAAAGCCGTAGAAGGAATTGCTATAGCTTATCTAGTAGATCGAGGAAAGCTAGATTATAATGAACGCATCGCTGCATATTGGCCTGAATTCGCCCAAGGGAACAAGGAAAACGTCACTTTAGCTCATCTTTTAGGTCATAGAGCAGGTGTCACTTACCTTGACAACGACAACCAGCCTACTCTCCAGGAAATATCTGATCTAGATCAAATGGCCGAACTACTAGCTCGTCAACCTCATAATTTCAACGGAAGTGTGGTGCAAGGCTACCAAGCTGTCACCAGAGGTTGGTATCTCAATGAAATTGCCAGACGAGTAGATGGTAGAACGTTAGGTCAGATCATTAGGCAAGATATAATGCCAGGACTCGATGTCGAATTCTATCTTGGTCTGCCACAAGACAAAGAAAATCGAGTATCGCCCATCATGGGTTATCCAGCTCTACGAACTATGGCCAAACTCTTGCTGCCGTCTCGATTCCAAACCGAACCACTGCCACCAACAGTTCGTCGAGCTCTCTTTGACTCGAGCAGTATCAGTTATAAAGCTACCCGTGGCAGCTCACCTAAACAGATTCGACCATGGCCGCATTCTCATAACCGTAGAGAAGTGTGGGCTTCGGAAGGTCCGTCATATGGCGGAATCACGAACGCGAAAAGTCTGGCCCGTCTGGCTGCGGTTATGGCTAATGGAGGTAGTTTTGATGGGTTTACACTGATTAAAAACCACTCCACAATGAGGTCTACCGAGATACCATTGCCTCGACTGCCTGATGTTGTATTGCACCGTAACTTGACTTTTGCTACTGGAGGTTGGGCTCTTGATGTGCGTTTTCCTGAAGCTGAAGACATTGGATGGGTAAGCTTTTCGTTTTGAAGTTTTTCACAGTGCCTTGTCGACGAGTACTCACTCTTATTTCTTCATTCTGTTTCATCTCATTCGGACAATAGTCAGGGTAAGAAGCTTGTCTTGTTTCCATGTCATACGTATACATTTGCCATCTGTTCTTCCGTCGTCCAGTACTCACTCCATTTCACTCTTTAGATGGGCAGGTGCGGGTGGAAGTATGATTTGGTGGAATCAAGAACGTCGTATTGCCTTTAGCTATGTCATGAACTCTGCCGAGTTTGGAACTACTGGCGACAAACGCTCTCATCGTCTAATTTCCGAGCTAGTCAAATGTCTCAAAAACATATCTGATGGTAGAAAGGCTGGTGGACAACTGAAAGATTGGGATGAATTCGAATTTGGAAAGCGGCCTGTCAAGGTTGCGCCCGTGGTGCCGCTTGAAGATGCTTCCCTTGACAAGATGCCTGTGGACGTGCTCAAGGAACTCTGATACATAAATATATAGAACAACTACAAAGATATCCTCATACTATGAAATCACTGCAACAAACAAACTGTAATTTTCTTGTCAATGAACAAATAGAAATACCGATTACTTAACCTCGACGTGTCTATATCCAGTTTGGGACGCGTTTCACGTAAGGGGTCTGCATTCTGTAGCCTGTCGCCTATGTCTTCAGCCATTAAACATTTGATTTGCAACTCCCCACTCGCACTTCTTCGCAAGCTTGAAGACTTTCAAGACGCGTGCTTGAACAGAAAAAACAAGGATGAATAATCAGACGTCCAACTTCCTATCAGTGGACTTTAAGAAAACAGAAAGTGTCCCCGTCTCGTCGTCTTTAAGGAACTACATTGCCCAGGCAAGTAGAGACGGCAACGATATTGACAGTTTGATCATCGACGACAATGCTCTATTCACTTTGACAAGTAGTAAAGAAGTACTTTTAAGATGAAGCCCTCCTCTATCTTGCTTCCCTGAATACTTTGCAATGCTACAAATCAGCCCTCATTAATTCGACTTTTGCAATCTAACAGGCATACAGTGAAGATCCTGAAGTTTATCTCGACGATTTTCGCTCCCTGGATAATTTAAGAAATGAGATTATAACACTAGAGTCTCACTCGGCCTCCTTGGCTAGACTACAAAAGTGTGTTTGCTCGTATTTCTGTTTTTGAGGACAAGCTTACGTACGCAGCCTTGTTACTATAGATATTATGGTCAAATCATCTATTTGGGCGCAAAGTTTCCCATCAACGAGAACTCGGTGAGTTGTTTCTTAGCACTCTTTGTCATAGCGAAAATATCTAACAATTCATATCTGTCTCATTGATCAGATTCGAATATGCTTTCCGTGGTATTGTGTCTTTGGGAAGGAACGCAGATCAAGTATGTGTGCTTTCTCGCGTCTCAGACTCTATGGCCGTATGAATGTTTTTAAGCCTCTTTACTTTCATAGTCTCGTCATTCAGTTTATCATACGAACGAGCTTGCATTCTCTTCAATATGGGATCCCTGTATTCTCAATTGGGATTGGCAGAGTCAAGGCAAACGTCAGAAGGGCTGAAGAGGAGTGGTAAGGTTGCAGCTGCTATGTGCAAAATGTGTGACCATCGTTGAACGTTGTTTTGTGCTCACAGCTTTTCTTTATTCATAGCATTATATTACCAAAGTGCAGCTGGCGTATTCAAAGCCATTCAAGATCAAATCGCAAATGGAGAGCTCAAAGTTCCATTTTGCCCTGATTTCCAAAACACTACTCTTACTGCTTTGATGAACTTGATGCTCGCTCAAGCACAAGAGTCGTTTTGGCAGAAGGCTGTTGGAGGTAAACTAAACTTAAGGTTTGCTGTGCAGATGCAGTAATTGACGCAACTTCATACCTCTTTTCTTGCCTATAACAGACAAAAAAACAGATGCCACAATAGCCAAATTAGCAGCCAAAGTCTCTGATTTCTATGACGCAGCTCACTTCTCTGCAGTCGCATCAGCCGTGTTCTCACAACAGTGGATTATACATGTGCAAGTCAAATCACTGCACTTTAATGCCGCAGCTCAATTCAGAAGAGGATGTGAAGCATTAGCTGCTGGTAAATATGGAGAAGAGATTGCGAGGTTACAAATTGCTGAAGGACATGTCAAGAAGGCCATGGAATATCAGAAGCAAATGGCTCCTGCAGTGTTGAATGATCTCAAGGTATTTCTTTAGGAGCACATGTCTTTCGCGTAGAATCTTTTGCTGACGAATACACATACTTAGGGCCTTGCTGCTGTACTGCAAAGCAATCTACAAAGAGCCGAAAAGGATAACAATATTATATACCTCGATATCATACCCAAAACTGATGCTCTAGCTGCAATAGCACGTGCCGAAATGGTAGCTCCAACGTCTCCTCCGGATTTGGGTAGTATGAGTGAAGTTGTTGGGCAGCCATTCTTTGCCAAGGTTTGTAATATTTGAACTCGATACAAGATTCGGCCAATTTTCTTGATTCCCCTGTCTGACGTACTTGTTGATGTAGCTCGTGCCATTCGCAGTGCACCAAGCGGTATCATTATATTCAAGCCAAAAGGAGAATCTTGTCAATGGTGAAGCAGATAGAGCAAAGGAAGCAACTGCTACATGCCACAGGTATTAACGCCCTGTACGATCTGGGTTCTTTTTCCCTCATATACTCAACCGTATGCGAACATAGCACATTGCAATCACTCAATCTGCCTGGCGCTATTGAGGCTTTGGAACAGCCAATAGGTATACCACCTGCTGTTTTGCAACGCTCAGAAGAGGTTCGAAAAAGCGGTGGTGTATCAGGGTTACAGTCAACTTATGAGACAGTGCTAGCACTATCTGTCGCAGATGTCGCGTTGCTAGACGAGGTATGTTAATTGAAAATATGTTTGTTGAAGTTATCTTCGTTGATTTGCCTGGTCAGATCCACTTTTTGCATCTCAAAATCCCATTTACACGTCTCACTCTACTCTTTTGTTTTCTTCAGGCTATGAAAGCGCTCGATAATGAAGCCAAAGAAGACGATGAAGCTCGTCACCAATTTGGAAAAGATCGCTGGACACGAACACCTTCCAGAGATTTGACAGGCAATCTCCGAGACACAGCTCGCTTATACCGTGAAAAGCTCGACATGGCTCGCAAATCAGACATGGTTGTCAGAACCAAGATTGACAACAATTTTGCAGTCATGACCTCCTTGTCATCATCGCGAGATGAGCTAGAAGCTGCCATACCTTCTAGCAAAGTATCGACGACGGTAGCTTTAACAGATCCAACAGTCAAGGAAGTTAAAGCTCTCTTGGCTCAATTGAATGATATTATAAAGAGGAGGGCTGTGTTGGTTGAGGATATCAAGAAACTTTCCAAGGATGATGATGTTGGTGAGTAAAAGAATATTGTGATTGAGAAAAGTTGGAAATCAAGTAGATGTCTAATGCCAAAATTGTATTGTAGCTCCCAAACTCATGGAAGCTACTAGCAAACAAGAGCAAGTAGACAATGAAGCATTGTTCGCTCAACAGCTGAAAAAGTATGACCCACTAGTGTCACAGATAAAACAGTCTATACTAGAGCAAACCAAGCTATTGGAAGATGTCAGAGTAAGTTCAAAGCATGTAGAAAAAAATCACTTGGATCAGATGATCACTAACACACAAATGTTAGGTTGCTCACAAACGATTCATGGATTCCAGACAAACAAATGACATGATAAAGCAACGTGAAAGTGCCTTGAATAATTTAGAGGCTGCTTATCGAACATTCAAAGAGATTTCTGGCAATTTGCAAGAAGGAATCAAGGTATGATGAAAAAACAGACGTTTGTGAGTTTCCAAAACATGACTTCGCTGAAATCTTTTTATTTCTAGTTCTATACAGATATACAACTAGCATTGACAAGATTCAAGGACAACTGCACAGACTTCGTTTATGCTAGGAGCCTTGATCGCAGAGATAACCTGACCGCCATACAAAATGCTATAGCTGGTTTATCAGTATCATCCACATCAGACCAGCATCCTCTACCTCTACCACCGCGACCAGGAACGAGTAGTAGTAGTGGTAGCAGTGGAAATAGAACCCCGCCAGGTGGTCATCAACCTGGCGTTTGGCAACCAGGTACAGCATTGAATTATGGTACTTCGTCTCCTGCACCTCAGCCAGGAGTCTGGCAGCCTGGTTCAGCATTGAATTACGGCCCGCCTAGTGCACCACCATATCAGCCACAACAAAACCTGCCTGGTGGGTTCTCATACTCGAATAATCCACCACGACCTGGTCAATACTCGCCTTATAACCCATAGAAATTCTCACACACTTTGTTATTTGCTGCTTCTTTGAAGATAAATTCATATACAGGTCTTGTAACTTTAAAGGTGTGTCAATGCGAAGATGTTTAGTGCAATGTGTTACAGGTAGTATTATATTAAGTTCAGTCCATCTTCATATCCACGTAGCACCGAAGTAACATTCACACCAATATGTTCAATATTATAACCCCCTTCCATCACAAACAGACATTTTTTTACATTGCTTGCTGCCAAACACTGTCCAATCTTAAAGTACCCTTCTGTAGTCAAAAAGAAGCCTCCTATCGGATCTTCTTTAAACGTATCAACACCCAAGGAGACAACAATCACATCCGGATTGTCTAACCGTGACAGCACTGTTTTAAGTGCTTCTACATACTCTGGATCTTGAGATCCTAACGGCAGTGGATGGTTTATGTTGTATCCTTCGCCGTCACCTTCTCCTGTCTCTGATGATGCGCCCCAGTAATATGGATAGTCGGGAAGGCCATGGATGGAGATGTAGAGTGGATTCTTCCTGGTGTAGAAGATGTCTTGCGTGCCGTTCCCGTGGTGGTAGTCAATGTCTATTATTGCGACCTAGTGATGGTGTACCATTAGAGAAGTGGTTCAAGTTCCAAGCAAAGCAAGGAAATCATTTACTTTCTGCTTGTACTGTGTAATTAGGTATTCGACAACAACTGCCACATTGTTGAAAAAGCAGTATCCCGCACAAATGTCTGGATGAGCGTGATGACCTGAAACAATAAAAAAATTCTAGTTAGCAAGCAGTATTCAATATTAGCTATAGCATTATCACCTGGAGGCCTCGTCAAAGCGAAAACAGCTGAATCACCCTCCGTCATAAGTATATCAGCAGCTGTTAATGCAACCTGACATGCCTGATATGCTGCCACTGGCGTCCCTTCAACGATGACTGTCTGCAGGTCAGCACAAAAATAGCCAAACTGGCCAAGCGTTCCTCCGTATACAGTCGGATTAACAGCACTTATAGAACTGATGGTTTTCTGCCGCCGCAGATTCCCAAATTCTCTGACAGCGCTTCCATCTGGGAATACACCGTCTGGATTGCCTTTGAGCTTTAGCCACTAACGTTGGAAGATGTGTCAGTATGAATGTCTGTAGGCTCTGCAAACCATTTCAACCCAAAGCACCAACGTCATGATAAGCTCTCTTGATATACTCGATATATTCCGCCTTGTGGACTTGCTCTATAGGAGTCCAGCCGTGGTCTAAAGGTGAGAACACCTTCCACTGAAGCTGCTTGACATGTTTCAGGATGGCTTCGATTCGTGCTGGAGTCTCCTGGTATGGAAGGAAATGTCCAAAAGAAAACTCATGTTTCGGGCTATGCAGACTGTGAGATTCCGTATAAACGGTCTTCATTTGACCAGTTGGGACGATGAGAATCGTCAAGTGTGATGTTTGGATTGGTTATGACGATCCAGTAAGCCTATACGAGCAGATTTCGTTAGAGATGGCGATGTAATCATAATTGAAATGTGTATGCCATCTGCAATTGCTGGTTCTGATTATGCTCGAGACACGGATTTCTACTTAATGACCAACCTGATTGGCATTAGTAGCGTGGATGCTGTGATGCTGTATAGGATAAATAATCAGCACGTCCAATGTTTCGATATTCTCTGTCCAGTCCAAAGGAAACAAGTAAAAAGTGTCTAGTAATGTTGAATTGCGTTTATTGAAGTTAACGAGAAGAAAGTCAAGAGACGTGCAGACATCAAACAATTATCAGAAGAGGTTCTAAAGATATCATATTTTTGCAAGCTGTTGAATGTTGTGCTATCTACACATTCTACATTTGAGTGATGGTCCTCTCTTACTATAGCTAGTCAATCGAGTTGTGTGCTTATGTCCGAGCCTATGTCCTCAAAAACACTGATGGCACTACCAACAACAATCACACCTAGTCCCAACACAGTTATCAACAAGCAGGAGGAGGCATACCTCATACGACATGGATGCATACATGGCCAACATATTCCAGTCATTGCCAGTCAGATCCATCTGCTGGTCGGGCTTGTTTCAAGCATATTCTTCGAAACAAGCGCCAAGTGAAAGTTGGCCTTTGCTGAAAAACGGTATGTATTCTTGTGACTGTAGCTTGAAATGGACTCTAACCGATACTAATATCATGCATCCACTACATAGGCTTCTCCTCCTCTCCATCAAGAACCTGTCATGGCCTGGATCTCCCAACATCAACCTGACGCCTTCAAGTTTCAACTTCGACCACGAACAATCCAAGAGACAAAGGTATCGAGTCTAGTATCGAATTACAATCATTTGCTGTGTTATGAATCTGCATTCGCCCTGTTTAGCATGCTCCTTTCAATATTTTCTTTCACATCGAATGCTAACATTCCTCAAATCGTCTGCTAGATTACCTCCTGCCATCACCACTCCCATGTTGTTTTGATGAGCCTTCTGGAAGAAACTGGTTTTGCTAGATGCTACTGGCTCTCTCACTGGGCTCCTTGGCAACCTGGAGCAAAGGTCCTTTGTCTTGACATCTCTCGTGATCAAAGACACTGAGATCATCAATACACCGAGTCATATTGTTCTATACGGAATGATGAGGTGTTCCAATACACTCTCTGGTCACTCACTGAGTCGTATTGACGGTCCCGTGGTGGTAGTTTACTATCTTCGCGCTGACATAGTATGCCCGGTACGTTCTTGAACGGAACGGCATGCTTTCAACACATTCTTTCCTACTATCAAGCTCTTCAACCCAAGTGGTACATCGAAGTGGTACATTGACGTGAGTTATTTTAGTATACTCTTGATCCACCAAGGGAAGTTACTGATTGAGCTGCGATATCTTTGGACCTTGATGTAGATATTGCCAATCTCCAGCTGGATCTTCATCAAACACGCAGAGACTTAAAATGGACAGTTGTCGTAGTCTGATATGTACCCAACTTTACAATGATAGAAACGCAAATAAAAACACATAGCAATTTACCTCGAGAGGTGTCTTTATTTCGAACATCCAAACCTGAAATGATGTCTTTAGGCACACATCAAATCGTGATCATTACTAAAGCAGTTTAATACCACTGACTTCAACCTCCATCTCGGTTTGTGTTCTCTACTTTGTAGGATAACCGCCACTGAGGAGTTGCCATCCCGCTTCAAAGACATCGCAAACCGTAGACAGCAATGGCCCATCTCAAAACCTTTCATATTCCCAACCTCTTGTTCATACGACGATACATCAGTGAACTGATGTATCAGCCACCGATCAGAAGCATTAACCAGTAATATTTCTTCCTGTCACAAAGCAGCTTTGGAGACATATGCAGCCACAAAGTATTCTCGATTCCACAAACGAGATCTGTACATATCTCCTTGTCCATGCTCTCCAAGCCAGCCCTCGGATGGTGGAGATGTGTGTGAGTGTCTTCGTTGCAACGAAATGAAATGAATCCAAAGGACTCGTATTTACAGCTAACAGACCAGCTTTGATCGCATATTTCTTTCCCGGTTCAAATGGAAAGGCCTTTGTAGCAACTTCGTACTTGCGCAGTGAAAGATCCAATGAGCCCAACTGTTTCTCGCTATTTCCGCCAGCACAGCCAGCACACATTCGGAGAGCATCGATTTCGTTACGGCAGTGTTGAAATAGTAAGTTGAGTATTAGATCAACGTCGGTATTAGACGTGATGCCACTCCAACTGATCAACGTCGGTATGAGACGTGACCTCCAACTCCTTTTCGCAACACTTTGGTTGGAAATGTCGACATAACAGTAGGTGGCAGATTTTATACATGTACGCTATCTGAATTTGTTGCTTGCCCAACTGTCAACGTTTGTTTGCGTCCGTCAATGATTTCTTAGGAAACTTTGAAATTAATATGTCGGTCGCCATAGTTTCAGGAGCATCTAAGGGAATAGGAGCTAGCTTGGCAAGACAGTTATTGGCAAGGACGAATTTTCACGTCGTGGCTACTTGCAGGGATGTTGGTGTTGCTCAACAGAATCTTGGAAATGAAAATTCAAACAGGTTGACCATTTTACCTTGTGATGTTACTCGGGAAGAAGATATCGCCAGTGTCGCCAGTACGGTCGGCAAAACATTCGGTCCTGGATCTGTTCGTTTGGTGGTCAATTCAGCTGGGTTTGTCTTGCATCAGAAACGCGATATTTTGTAAGATACTGTCATTCACGTGGTTTATTCCACTCTACTAGGTATCTGAATCCAGAAAAGAGTTATAAAGCTCTTGAAGAACAGAATATCATGAAGCACTTCATGATCAACACTTTCAGTGTCATGTACATGGCCAAGCATATTACTCCACTTCTTGCTTCCGTGTCAAAAGAATCGGCTACATGGTCAAGGTCAATTTTTGGGTCGATCAGCGCTCGAACTGGAAGTATAGCTGATAATAAGCTCGGGGGATGGTATTCTTGTAAGCTCAGATCGTGATTTTACAGTTTTGACGAGAGTGTTTTATAACACGATGGAATTTTAGATCGAGCAAGCAAAGCAGCTCAAAATCAAATTACAAAAACTTTGGCCGCTGAACTGGGTAGACGTGGAGTCATAACTGTTGCTTTACATCCTGGTACGGTCGACACTGATTTGAGCAGGCCGTTTGTGAAGGGTACCCACATGTCCCCTGATCAAGCTGCTGAGCTCATGTTCAATACCATTGAATCTCTCAGGGTATGAGCTGCATAATGTCGTCAACATGTTATGAACGCTGCGCTGATCAGTGCTAATACACGCCATGTATAGGAGGCGGATAATGGGACCTTCTTGGATCAAGATCGTAAGGTCATTCCCTGGTAATATAATTTTAGTTGAATGTAGTTGCACCGCAAATACACATAGCATTTCATATCTGCGTCGCTTTGTCTTCTACTGCAAAACCAACAGATCATGAAGTCGCTGAAAGCTCTCTTTGGCGATAAGAAGCACCTCGCAGAAAAGGCAGATCGGAGTGCTAAAACTGGCAAGTCAGCTCTTTATTTGCTCGTTCTTCGCTTCGAAGTGTCAAACTTGCTCAAATCTTGACATTTTTAAGGAGTTCTTGCTCTATCAGGGCTCAAACTGAAAGAATGGCCTTCGGTCATATCAAATCTTGATCCAAAACTCCTGAAATCAATCCTCGACCTGTCCAGCAATCTACTAGAAACGTTGTAAGTTTCAATGACATCTGAGGTGGTGTTTTGGGATGCCTTGGATCACACTTACAATGATGATGGACGGCCCGTCCAAGAACCGAAATCATGACTATTAATGAATTTGCAATTGCTCTGGGAGGAGGTTTCTAACCAATTCCCTCAAAGGCCTCCTGACATTGGCAGGTTTAACTCGCTTAAGACTTTAACGTTGGCAAACAATCTACTATCGACGCTTCCCGACGAAATATGGTCTTTGACAGCACTACAGACTCTGGATCTTCATAGTAATCGTTTGAGAGCCCTCTCTCCCTTAATCGTACAGCTATCAAATCTCAAGACGCTGGACGTCTCAAAGAATCAGCTAGCTTCGATACCACTAGAACTGGCAGGGAACAAAAAACTCGTCACCCTCGATGCTTCCTACAACAAGCTCAAAGAGCTTCCAATTACACTGGGAGGTTTGCCTGATTTGGAAGAGATTAATGTATCAAATAATCAGATTGCTGAGCTTCCTCGAGAGTTGGGCCTGGCCTCTAAGCTCAAAGCATTACGTATTGCAAACAACTCTCTGGTGGTGTTTCCCGATATCTTGCAAAACACTTCGCTGACATGGATTGAGGTCGAGGGGAATCCTTGCTTCACCAAGTTTTCTGAATTGGCTGGCTATGAACAGGTAATTACTTTCATTGGAGGTTGCTGTTTTGGTGTCACTAACGACCAACTATCTTAACAGTATGTGGCTCGTCGTAAAGGACGAATCGACCAATTCATAAAGACGTGAACGCCGTGATACTTGACTATTTTTGCCATAAACTGACCTCCTCCATAACACTGAATGTGTTTCTCTAAGATATTGCGCCTGTAATAAATCATCATTCTGACGCTGAACCGTTCAAGAATATGTGGTACCCACATGTCCCCTGATCAAGCTGCTGAGCTCATGTTCAATACCATTGAATCTCTCAAGGTATGAGCTGCATAAGGTCGTCAACATGTTATGAACGTTGCGCTGATCAGGGCTAATACACACCACATATAAGAGGCGGAAAATGGGACTTTCTTGGATCAAGATCGTAAGGTCATTCCCTGGTAATACAATTGTAGTTGAATATTGTTGCACCACAAATACACAAAGCATTTCATAGCTGCGTCGCTTTGTCTTCTACTGCAAAACCAACAGATCATGAAGTGGCTGAAAGCTCTCTTTGGCGATAAGAAGCACCTCGCAGAAAAGGCAGAAAAGGCAGATCGGAGTGCTGAAACTGGCAAGTCAGCTCTTTATTTGCTCGTTCTTCGCTTCGAAGTGTTATGTCAAACTTGCTCAAATCTTGACCTCTTTAGGAGTTGTTGCTCTATCAGGGCTCAAATTGAAAGAATGGCCTTTGGTCATATCAAACCTTGATCCAAACATCCTGAAAATCCTCGACCTGTCCAGCAATCTACTAGAAACATTGTAAGTTTTAATGACATCTGAGGCTGTGTTTTGGGAAGCTTTGGATCACACTGACAATTATGATGAACGGCCCTTCCAAGTCCCGAAATCATGACTATTAATGAATGTCCAATTGCTCTGGGAGGAGGTTTCTAACCTATTCCCTCAAAGGCCTCCTGACATTGGCAGGTTTAACTCGCTTAAGACTTTAACGTTGGCAAACAATCTACTATCGACGCTTCCCGACGAAATATGGTCTTTGACAGCACTACAGACTCTGGATCTTCATAATAATCGTTTGCAAGCCCTCTCTTTCTTCATCGTACAGCTATGGTATCTCAAGACACTGGACGTCTCAAATAATCAGCTAGCTTCGATACCACTAGAGCTGGGATGGAACAGAAAACTCGTCACCCTCGATGCTTCCTACAACAAGCTCAAAGAGCTTCCATTTACACTGGGAAATTTGCCTGATTTGGAAGAGATTAATGTATCAAATAATCAGGTTGCTGAGTTTCCTCGAGTGCTGGGCCTGCCACCTAGGCTCAAAATATTACGTATTGCAAACAACTCTCTGGTGGTGTTTCCCGATATCTTGCAAAACTCTTCGCTGACATGGATTGAGGTCGAGGGGAATCCTTGCTTCACCAAATTTTCTGCAATGGCTGGCTATGAACAGGTAATTTGTTTCATTGGAGGTTGATGTTTTGGTGTCACTAACGACCAACTATCTTAACAGTATGTGGCTCGTCGTAAAGGACGAATCGACCAATTTATAAAGACGTGAACGCCGTGATACTTGACTATTTTTGCCATAAACTGACCTCCTCCATAACACTGAATGTGTTTCTCTAAGATATCGCGACTGTAATAAACCATCATTCTGACGCTGAACCGTTCAAGAATATGTGTCAGATCGAACCTACAATCGCTCAGATATCACACTCCGCGTCACACGTTGGAATCGTCTTGCGAGGAAAAACTGGAAATGCACTGAACATCTTCATGAAATACGTGAATGACTGAAAAAGGCAAGCCCATTCTATATTTGCACTGTTTCAACTGACTAGTACTATGACTGGTACTATAACTGGTAACTAAACTACTATTAATGATCAACTGAAATACTGTTTCCATGAGGCGGTTGCGTGTGCAGCGAGATGAATTATTGAGTATATGAGGTCTTTGTTGTAGCCCGATACTTGCACATCCGTTCTCATATTTGGTTCAATATCAACCTCATGGCATTGGAGAACTTGAGGCCACTGACACCGGCCAAGCTGACACTAGACGAAGAATCCTCTCCAGCGTCCCACCTAGGATATAAGGTACGTTAGTCCTTACAAATCGGTCTGGAGTTTGGACGAAATCTTGCTTTGCTGCTCTCGCAAGCACACGTACATTCCAACCCCAGCAAATGAGGAGCTGAGCGCCTTGGAGTAGGCCAATAGTGGTTTGAGGACATCGGGCGAGGCATAATTAGCAGCCGATGCGGTGGTAGCAGGGACCAAAACTATTAGTTTGACGGGCCAGCTCACGCTCGCAACATAACTGTCAACCCATAAAGCGAAATTGTACGAATTTCCAATAACTTTGTTTGTCACGGATGGCCAGTACGAAACACCACAATAGCTAAACAAAAAATTGAAATCAATATCGTCAATCGAACGCGCAGTGAGTGAAGGACGTACTTATTGTAGAACTGAATTCCAACAATGTCGATCTTGACGGTTGGATCGGACAGCAGGGTTCCGGTTCCAGGACCCACCCAGGCGTCAGGGTAAACGCATTGAGGAGCTGCAGAGATGTAATACTTTTTGCTGGTATCGAAGTTCATATAGGTTCGTAGTGTGGATCCAACCAGAGCAAAGCCGGAAGCTGTGTTTTTCAATGAGCTCTTAGCTAAGGTACAAACAAGAAATGAAAATAGGCCTTACATGAACCTTGCTCAATATCAAAGTCGATTCCATCAAGCACAACACCTGTTCCAAAAGGTCGGTAATTGCTATATGGTGCAGATGTACCACCCAGATACAGATTCCACACGGCTGTTGCCAAAGCTACAGCTGACCCACTGGCAAAGTCGAAAGTCCCGGTGGCTCCTCCAAGAGACAAGAATACTTTTTTGCCAAGTCTCTGGCACGTTTGGATTTCAGTGCCTAAACTGGGACAGTTTAGATATTTTGTGGATCCATAGGTAGAGCCGCAATGACCAGCTAAATCAAGAAGCGGCATTTGACTCGCAGTTCCTGGCTATTTATAATAGAATGGTCAGCAAAACTATCGAAAGTTTAGCGGAATGTGCAAGCTTACCAGGACTCCGCTGGGCCAAATGTACGCAAAGGATATTATGAGAATATCAGCCTGTGTGTTTGGATTTCCAAGCGAGGGATCACAGTAATAAACCAAGCTTTTTTCTTTAGTGAGGGTGTTTTGACCTATATTGAATCATGAGCATCTGATGGAACAACTTGCGATTTCTGCCAAGACCTGATAAACTTACCCCAGTACAGACTTATGACCTTTCCTTGAGACAGTTTTTGGTCAAACGTCTATAGATGTCAATGTGAGTGAAATCATTTCTGATCTTTCGAAATAATATACATGTACCAAAGTGCTAGAAGAACTAGGAGCGGGGCTAGGAGCTGCACTTGGAGCTGCACTACGAGCTACACTAGCAGCTGCACTGGGAGCGACACTACGAGCGATGCTTGCAACTGGACTTGGAGCACCACTGGCTCCCACGACCGGAGCTTTCGTTGCTGATGGCAAACTTGAAGGGACTACATTTGGCGATGTGGCACCATTGCAAATACCGTATCCTGTGAGACAGTTTGTCGCCGCGCAATAGGCATCCGAAGTTCCACAATATCCGTACTACGTTAGATAATTTGTTCAGGATTGTAAAACGTCACTTCAAAGCAATGCGAAAAAGAGCTTACTATACTGCAGCAGTAACCGACAGGGCATTGTGTTCCTGCGCTGGGACCACAAGAGTAATTAATTGAAATCGGTAAACTTGGAGTAGGTGATTGCGCTGGAGCTGGTGTTGTAGGACTTCGGGCTACAGTGGTAGAGATTTTTGGAGAAGCAGAAACAGCTTTGGAGGTGGCCGAGGCTTGTACAGAGGTCTATTATTCATGGGGTTTTTAGTTTCATAAATCGACAGGAGATGAATGGAGAAATACCGTACCAATACAGCTACTTTGGTTGTAGATGATGCAACTGGGGTATTGGTAGTTGTAGACGGCGATGACAACACTACTTGGGATGTGACCGAGGCTTGTACAGAGGTCTATTTTTCAAGGTTTTCTTAGTCTGATATAGTCGAAATCGAGCGAAGGCAAACCGTACCGCTACAGCTACTGTGGTCATAGAGGATACAACCTGGGTATTGGTAGTTGTCGACGTCGATGATGCTGTAGAAGGCGATGATGTAACTACTTTGGTTGTCGACGTGACGATTGGGGTATTGGTGGATGTCGATTTGGTGGTGAACGATGGTATAGCTGATTTTGTGGTAGTGAAGGAAGCCGCAGAGGTCGCTGTACTGCTTGTGCCCGCCACAGCCGGCTGGAAAAATATTTCATGTTTAGTATGGAATTAAACCATAAAATATGCAGTTCCGCTGAATGTACTTACCGAAGCAACACCGCAAATACCATACAATGGTTGGCAGCTTGATACAGCACAATAAGCACTCGATTTCCCACACCATCCGGCCTAATGCAAACGCGTCAGCATCGAAAAGGAAATTGTGTTGTGAGATCGATTGCTTACGGTACTACAACAGTAATCAGTTGGACATCGGGTGCCCGCAGTTAAACCACAAGCATAATCGACAGAGACGGGCAGCGAAGTATCCATGGGCGGAAGCACAGATTTGCTCGAGGTCGGCGAGGTAGCTGATTGAACACTACTACAATTTCCAAATTGTGGTTGGCATCCTGTCGAACAGTACTATAAAATAATTCTCGTTAGATCCAAAAATCGTAAGGAACATCTTTATACTCACAGCAGTGGTTGTCCCACACCAATTCGCCGAGCTGCAACAGTATCCTGCGGCACATTGGAGTCCCACTGCAGTCCCACATTTTCCAGTTGTACTAACAGGGAGTCTCTTTGACAGTTTAGGCTGCTCTCGCACAAAGGGCTCGGGACACGTTGACAAGAATGAATTTCTAAGGTAGTACGGGTGAGATAGAGCATGACGACAAAACAAGTGGACAACAAACTTACTGGATATACGTGTCAGCAGAATCAGGGCAGTTCAATAACGTTATCTAAAATTTGAGACAAAATTTGATTTTACGATCAATTTTATCACCAATACGTTTGGAAAAAATTGCTAACCTGCTTGATGTATCCTGATTGTAGCAGACTCAGTGGTATCTCGTAATCTAAGGATCAATATAAGATTTAGAAGCGGCCTTTGAACGCCACAAATTTCGGTAAAGACTTGCCAAAGGAAGAATCTGTGCCCTCCACTGCTCGTGCGAAATGTTTTGTCCCTAGGTACAACCCTGGTTAAGAAAATGTCCAGATAGCTTGATTCCGATAGTAAAGGCCTACCATGTACGATTTCCTGAGATGGCTCATTACAATCAGCTATCCCTCCTGTCACTGCCAAGTCAAAGTCCACTGCCACACGGTGATTTAATCGAAACGTGAGTGCGATTGGAGTGGAGGTGTTTGAAGGGAGGCATTCGTCAAATTTCACGGTCCAAACTATGAAAAATTAGGTTTAAAATTGGATTTCAGCTTTAAAATGGAGCGACCGCATGGTAACAAACCTTTAGAACTGTTTGTTCAATTCAACAAGAAAAAAGGTTATTGAGTTCAACGTAACGGTTCGATCGGCTGTAAAAACTGCGCTGAGGACTTACCTAGAACTCTGTGAATCATCTAGAAAGTAATGACCAGCAAAACGTTAGCGACAAGAAGGATAACGATTAAATCGATCTGCACTAACCAGTCGTTGCGACCAAGAGCTGCAAAGGCTTGTACGGTTCACATGTCTGAGCAATGACGGCAGATACCACTGATGCCAGAATCCAGCTCTTTATCAGCAGTGCCATGGCCTTGATTTATGAATTGCTCTTCACTTGCAAGACTAGCCAAGAAAATTAAATAGGCACACCCGTCCGATCTGTCGGATTATGGACTATGAAGGTTGGGAGACAAATTTGCGGGGTTTCCTTTTTGGTGATGGTGGTTCTTCTCTTCTTCCTAACAATAGCCCAACACAACAAACGACACTAGGTTTTCTGAACTAAACCGTCGCGTAAGGTCGCGTATCATGTTTCTTGGACCCAGCTCTTGGCAGGAACTCTAAGATCCGTTCTAAAGCTTCCGACCAATTTCCGAAATCCTGAAACCCAACACTTTCTGGAACTTTGTGACGTTATCTCGGCCATCTGCGACGAAAGAAGCAGTATCAATACTTTGGAATGACGGTTTAGCGATTATAGATGAGGTGTTTATGATATACTAGCAGTTACAAAGAACGAATGAAAACCCCCCAAACAAAAGATACAACCACTCTTCCCAACCCCACACTATAGCTTTAAGACATGTCTTAAATCGACACAGTCACAGATATTGTTGAATGTTGTCTACGGACCAACTTTATTCCCAAATCCAGAGACCTAGAGAAAAACGGCGTTTCAGCAAACTTGCGACTGAAGGGACAAGGATCAGTTCAAATAGTCTATTTCGTACCATTTTCGTCCTATATTCGAGCTCCGATATAGATTCTTTCCAGAGGTGGGGGTATAGGATGGATTCGAGAGTGGAGCCTTTTTCAGAACAGTGGATTCATCAGATGACCAATTCTGAGCATCATTGAGCTCCATACGAGCCAATTTCTTCACAAGCGGTTGCTACAATGATATAAAATTAGATGCAAACCTTATTTTAGAGCGACCGATACAACTTCTTACCAGCAGTTCCTCCACTTCTAGAATGACTGGCCTCAGAATCAAAAGATACTCATCAGCAGGCCTCCTCAAGTTCTTCAACAGCTTGTAGCCCTTTGAAACTTTTATGCGAGCAGTCTGAGTTATGTTCAGCTCTCTGGCACTATTCCTCTCGAGATACAGTGCTTGAATTGTATAAAGCCCGACGGCGAGAATGTATTTCTGAGCTATAGGATCAGATTCATACAATCTAGACATCAACAAGCGTTAGAATCTTTTACATTTCGAGACAAAATGGTGTTGAAGGGCTGGTACCTGAAGTCGTCGTCCAACTTTGAAGCAGCTAATAGGAACTCCAAATGCTCCTCTGTACAGGCTTCCTGAGTGAGTTGTCGAAAGGCTTGAAGCAAACTTGGACTACGGAGTATAATTTGGGTATCGAGCTGTCCAGCAGAAGCTGCGTTCCTCAAGGAATGGTTGACCTTCCTCTCTGCTTCAATCCAACATTCATCAAAGACACCTGCTGCTGTACCAAAGCTGTTTTCATCAGTTCCAATTGTAGATGGAAGGCTCAATACTGTTGTAGGCTCCATTCGATATTCGATATTCGATCTTGTCTTGAGTCCTTTGGAATGTGGCAGAGTACGAGCTGAGTGGCGTTCCAAAGGAAAACTGATGTGATTGGTACGCCAAAAGGAAGTTCTTGCAGTAAACGAAAGAGTGAAGTAGAAATCACATGAATGGGAATATTTCGGAAGACTTTCTCTTACGTTCCACTTTATTCTTCTTGTAGGGCGTATGAGCACTTTTGCATTGCGGCAACAAGAACAAACATTCTATTCTTGCTTACAATAGAACTTCATCCTTGCTTACAAACAATATAAATGCTATATTTACTAAGTTTGCCATGCAAACATGCTATTACTGGGTGCAATACCCATATTAGAGAGCATAGCCTGAGCGTGTCTCACTGTAGATGACGGGATTATTGGTACATTCATTACTTCTTGCTTTCCATGACTGGAAAGGTCCAACACTTCGCCATCTACCGCATCGCCACCGTCTGGCGTATCGTGCAACACCGACACAATTAATGATGCACCCGCGCCTTCACTTACAAAAGGCAGTTTCTATCAATTCAAAACCAGTCAGTTACTGCACTAAGGGTGTGATAGGCAAAAAGATGCACGACAAACCTTGACAAAGTTTTTCAAGGCAGCACTTTTCGGCCTTCCAAACGACCACATTGTCTCAGTCATTCGATACACGACTTTGGCATATCGTGGTTGTACTCGGACAATGAATCCAAAGTAATCTAAATGCATGAGGACATATAAACGACAATGATTGTGTGAAGAAACTGAGATCCATACATACCCGCTATAGTCGCAATCTCTGCTTCGTAGACTTCTGCCAAGTTTGCGGTAACTCGTTGAAGCAAATCGTCCGCATTAGCGGGATCAGGATTCTCTGGCGACTCAACATAGGCTTCCAAGTTTCTTATAGTTGCGGTAAAGTCGAATGGCTTCTTTGTAGTCAGCACCTGGGCGAGCAAAGCAGCAACAATCCTCGAATGGCCCGGCTCTGACCCATCGTCTTCAAGCAGTCGTCCAAACAAGAATGTAACGCTATAAAGCAACGTATAGAGCATGGCGATTGAAGGGTGTTGATCCACTATATAGTCAGGGAGCAGACACCATCCACGTAACAAGAGTTCGAATGCCTTCACTTGAGTCTCTGAGGACGCTGCAAACAGGCTTGGCAGTAGAAGCTGCTGCAGTCCAGGAAACCCACTCTTTACTCTGTCGTAGGAATCTAAGAAGCTTTCATCAAGGGCACTTGGTGCTAAAGCTCTGGATTCCCCCTGATTCGTCATGTAGAGAATGCAATTATCCATGGCTCTGCTGACTAGATCAGGAAACACATCCACAGGAAAGTTGATTATACTATCGGAGTTCTTTGAGGTCAGGAGGTAAAAAATGACAAAAGCGACGATAAAGATTTATTGCTCACCAGAGAGAATCCCAAAACAGGTGTGGATGCTGATGCAACACACCATTACGTCCATATTGTATGATTAATGTCTGATGTAGTGTGAGTATGCTCGCCAAAACCTGTCTGCTTCCAAGCTGAGTTTGTCGTTGACCTTCAGACATGTACGACCACGACTCTTTCGTGTTTCCTCGCAAATCTACTTCTATGCTTCCAATGACTGAAACGTGATCTAAAAGTCTCGATTCCAAAGCATCCAAAGAATTCACGGCTGGTGGTGGCGCTAATGATATCAGCATATTGTATAGTTCCACGCCCCTCATCGTCTGGTCTGCAGGCTATGTGAATAGGCGAGAAGAGTTAATACGATGAAAGTAATACTGAGGGATAGTTGATTCCATACCAAATATCCTTCTGACGCCCAGTGTAGCGTTTCACGAGCCATGGCTTCTCTCAGGCCAGGAGATTCAGGCTCGAACGTAGCCAATAGCAAGTCCAATAGTTCTTGCACGGTGATTTCATTACCCCCGCTCTCAGCATCCGCACTAGTTGTGTGAGTGTCAAAGACGAAGGCCAATTGATCTATACAAAACAAATACAAAACAAAGCTTCACCTGAGATGCAGAGGGTCAGGCCACTTGACACGAACGACAGCACCTTCCATCAAAACCAGCAACTTTGAAGCCCCTTTGGCTAGTGTATCATACGTATCATCATTCATCGCGCCAGCGCGTGTGATGAAACTAACGTATCCTTCCACTAGATTACCAAGCAAAAAAGTTGCAGCCGAGGTCGTAGATAAAGTATCAGGCAAGTGTAAAATTACATAATTAAGCAAGATGGGCTGCTGTGCCACAGTGGCTGCGAAATCCTGAATCAGAAGCTCCGATATACATACAATGGCGGATTTACAAGTGACCACATAATCGTTGCCGGCTAGAGATGTCTTATGAGGAAATAAAGAGGTATGGAGATACGTAACCAAGTTCTTCACTACAGCTGCGCTATGTGGCGCTTTCAGATTTTCGTTGTGTTCTTTAGCTTTAGACCATGGAAACGCCCGATGACTGAGGTAATGAGACAGTTCCGCTGCTACAAGCTTTGGACGGTGCATCAGTAGACGGCCTAGTAAGTTCAGAGCTGTCTCTCGAGTAGGTCCATCAAAAGAGAGCACATGTACTAATATATCCAATAGCAGCACGGTTGACCGTTCACCTCCTTCATGACCAGCTGCCAATTCTTCCCATAATACCTCACTACGGGACATCTGAGGAGATAAAAACGCCGTCTCCAATAAGAACCGAAGCAACTCTTCATATTTCCCTTCTCCTGGTGCTGATTCAGATAGGTCCACCTGATGAAGCCAAGGCGCTAGCAAATCTAATATCCAGCTCCCTGGTGGTATTAAAGTCAGCATTACGTGTTCTGGAGTTCCTTTAGACTGTGACCGTGAGCAACGCACAGCTTCCCAAGTGAAGCCAGCGACATGGCTAGAAAACAATGCGGCAGCACGACGATTGATAGCTACAATTTTTGGTTTGAGTGTGTGTCCTATAGAAGTAGCCATCCACCCATTCAAAGATGCAAAAGCTGCTGACATCTCTTCATCCATCGGCGATGCTCCAAAGAGTCGGACTAGCTCTAGCACAAATAAAAAGGCCCGATTACGGATACTGCGCGAGGCATTCATCATTGAATACAAGCCGAAAAAGAGGATGCTTCCCAAGTGTCGTTTTATCTGGGCTTCAAGTTCAGGTGTCAGATTAGGATATATGAGATGTGATTCCTCAGGCTTCAGAGGCAGAGCGTGCTGTAAACTTATATAATCTCGAAGACTAGCACTTCGTGATTCAGCATCAAGAGACATAAACATCTGTGACTCTCGATGTGGCCGGGGGAGTATTAAATCAAAAATAGCATCAGCAAATGCTCCTGGTGGTGCTGCTCGACCTGAGTATGCTTGCACCATCACGACACCTATTACGTGATCCAAGTTGTATAAAAGCGTCGGTCCAAAGACACGTCGACCTTCGCTCTCCATTCTAACTAGGGCCTGTAGATTTTCTCTTGGCAAAGCACGTCCTTCATATACATCAGCATAATCTAGCAAAGATTCCACGGCAACTCCTATATAAGGTCGTATCTGGCCGGTTTTATTACTTGTTGGCGCTGTGGTGTCATGTAAAGTAGATGACCATAAAAGTAGATGTCTAAAAGTCTGATTTCTTATAGCAGGCGGCCAGAGTTCAGACAAGTTGGCCGGTCCCGACAACAACGTTTCCGACAGTCTGTCTACTATTACACAATGATTACAAGTCATCCGAAGTTTCATAGTACTGACAGCAACCTCAGCACCGGATCCAAGTATAGTTTCTATAGTCGAGAGCACTTCTGATAGCACAGCTACAATGGGTGTAGGGACGACAGAAGGCTCTCGAGCCAAGATGGTAAAGTCTGGTGACTGGCATATGTATCGAAGCATATTAACAAAATTCGCCAGGTTCCGTAGTGTAGAAGGCGGTCCCCGAGGTGCTATTCCTGATCGATTTGGGCTAGATTTCGCTGAAGATGGCTGAGATCCTACAGTCTCGCTCTCTTTAAATGTCGACCAGGTATCGAAGACCACCACCTGCAATATAGCTGGATGTGTGTAATAGGATGCTCGCGCTATACTATTCGCTTCCCACTCTTTCTCAGAGCATAAAATCTAAGGCAATTTCTAATTTAATTCCACCCACAACAGAAATCGGATTAAAAGCAACATACCGGTGCAAGCAGGCGAAGATAGAGATTGAGCAGTGTATCCTGCACCTGCTGAGTGGCTCCAGAGGGAAACTCATGCTCGCTCTTCAACGGTATACCACCAAAAGCAAAGAGCAGTATGGCAAATGATGAATACAACTCTACACTGTCTTCAGCTGGATCTCCCTGTGGTGGATTGAGCATTGGGATGGCAATAGTCCTCACAAACTTGGCCGTATGTCGTAGGGCCTTCGATCTTCCTAACCTAGCAAACTGTCTAGCTAATTCACCCAAAAAGGCCCGATATAGACTCATATATTCGGAACTAGCGACGTCCGAAAACGTTGGTGGTGTTGGATTGGATGCGGTTTGTACTAGATGTGTCACTTCCAAATCTCGTTCCAGGAATGAATACAATGCTCTTCGGGCTATAGAGATCTCTGTCCGTACTAGCACAGAGTAGAGTGGCATTTCTACAGTTTGGTCTGTTTGATCTAACCCAGGCTGCAAACGGCCTGTTATTTTGAGGAAGTCTCCCAAACATTGTATCGAGCATTTCCGTATCCTTGGATCCGTATGTGCTAGCAACACTATCACCGCAGCGTCCAATTTACATGATACTCTATACGATGCATCAGGATCAGAAATCACGTTTGATTCTTTGGACCAGCCCGAGATCAAGTGTTGCAGATGCAGAATGATTGTCAACAGAGAAACCTCGTCCTGGTGTTCGGTGCTCTTAATACAATTTATGAAACCGTTGATCACGCTAATTTTAATAAATAATGATCGGTTGTTAGCCATGTTTTCATTTCCTAAAATTTCATCAGTTGCTTGCCTCAGTCTCAATGTTGGATTTCGAACAAAAACTCGTTGGATGGAATAAGAGGCCTCCCATGCTATTTCTTCTTGATTACTCATTAGATACACTCCAACAAACCATTCGCCTCCTATTATCGAAGGAGCTGGGATAAGCGGGACCTAAAATAATTGGAAATGTTGATGAAAAAAATTCGGCAACTAACATAGCTTTAACTCACCAAGCGAAGAACTTCTCGAAACACACGCAGCGTTAACCCTATCTCAGGCCTAATACTGTGCCGTGGCGACTTGAGTTTAGGGCTCGGTCTGGCCAACATTGAAACGGGCGTTCCCAGCCGCTCTCCGACATCAGCACTCTGTCCGTAAGCACGCGACCATGTCTTTATACAGGCCGCAACATGATCATTAGCTTTCTGCTGTGCCACATATACTTCATCTGGAATCATGGCGATACTATTTCTCGGCGACGAGGCAGCTGAGGAGTTACGAGACCTCTCTAAAGTCACAACTCGATCCAACGTAGCGACTCGTTCCAAAGTTGAATCAGGCCGTGACATGTCCGATGCTGCAAATAGAGGAATACGATTCAAGGTGCTAGAGAGTGCATCATGGTCAATGGCATCACCAGCCATAGACATGGTAACAGATCCTGTATATTCGGAATGATACGATGCACGCACATTCTGTGCTTCCCGATCCGGTACATCAGAGTATATCGACATGACATCGTCTTGAATTTGTGAGGACGTGTCGGACATTACTACGTTCGATTCAGAGATACTACCCATCCCTCTGGAACGTCCAGATCCAAAGGGCACGGGCTCGAATACATTTTGAGACTTTCCTAGAGCCGCTATACCAGCTTGGAAATCACATTGATGTAATATCTGAGATAATAGGTTTTCAAATTCATACGGCAAGTCTGTTACTACCGCATCGAAATCACGGTCGCCTCTTGCCTGAGCTGCAGCTCCGAATGATGATTCTGGATCTAATATAATTCGAAGGGCTTTCACTCCTATATACTGGGATTCCAAGTCCTGAGAAACCTTGTTCTCCATCAAAGATTGGATGACTCTAAATGCGATTGCCAAGCTGCAAAAAGGAAGGGACCGTCAATATTGTGCGATATACACGTAAGACTGGCAAACACCACTCACTTTTGCACACCCATTTGCACAGTAAGGTCCACACAAACATCCAAATTCTCCACTCCAAACGTTCTCGTTCTCTTGAAAAACAGCGCATCAGCCATATCCTTCAGCCGTCGATTTATCACCTCAGCGGGCTCTTCTCCCAACGGTCTCGTCATAAACATGAATGACGCAGACTGCGAAAACGTCCTTGCAATCCTCTGTCGTGCTTGATCTTTCGTATCTGTATAAAACCTTCCTCTAAGAAGCTGCAAGACACATTCATACACGAATGGTCTAAACATGTCTGGTTTTCGTTTAGATTGTGGATTTACGGTGGTAGCGATAATCAAGTCCTTCAAGACAAAATTGTCTATATGGGAGCGAAAGAATTCATACGGGCTGTTGACTAGTATGGCCACAATCAGTCGGAAGGAGCAACGTCTGACTTGCTCATCTACAGCCCATCTCCTTGCTCTCTTATAAAGCTCGTATATCTCGTCCACTAGCATCACTTCCCAAGGCTGTCGTGGCTTTCCACCAGCACTTGTGTAATCCAGCGGTCTGATGATATACTCGAGTGCCTGTATCGCTGCCACTCGTACCACAGTTTTTTTTGTCCTATCTATCTGATTCGACAATTCTCTTATGAGCTGAAACAGCTGTTCGGCTTGTTGTTGATTCACAGGCTATTGTGTATGACAGAATCAGGAATCCAAAAAAAGTGAATTGGCTTTTGATTAATTTTCACCTTGGTTGAAAGATACCGAGTAGCAGCTAAAACCAACACAATCTCTTCTGACAAGGCTTTCCGCGTCGGATCCAACACACCGAAAATGGTTGATACTATACCGTGTCTTTCGACTGAAGAAACGTCTCCAATGAGAATAGACCATCTGAGCATCATCTGCTCCATAAATCGACCTTCAGTTGAAGCCGCCCGTCTAATTCAAGGTGGTGAGCGAATTGGCAAAAAAAGACAGTTTTCTTGTTTGAATCGTACTTTGAAACAGTCTGTCCAGCCAGCCGAATATTATAAAATGCATGCTTTAGAAGCATATGATTCGTCTCCTTCTTGAACGGCCTGGTCAACGCAGAGTGTTCCGTCACGACTATCAGGCAATCCAAAACGCCAAGTAGAACAACACTCTTGACAAGTTCGACGTGACTGGCATTACTTTGTACGGTTGGTGGCAGCTTTTTGAGGAAGAAATCAAATCCATACGGTGATTTCTGAAGGCCTGGCATATCAAGCGGCAGTATAATAAGGAAGGCCTTCATGAGGCTTTCGAGATACGCAGGTGGTACTAATCGAAGCAGCGAGAGCATCGACTGATGGAATGGCTCGTTTAAAGGGTAATTAAAATTTGTGGAAGCCTACGCAAAACAAAGTTGGTCTTCACACTCAACATGCAAAACTGTGCGAGTTTCCTATACCTTGCGAACACTCTGAGAGCCACCACTTTTCAGCAGATTTCCAAGAGATTCTGCGAGAGAATTCTGCCACTGTGTCATGTGGTTGGTAAGGACGTCTGCGTTCAACTTGTGCTCCAAGGTTGCGACTTGTACACGCAACGCCTGTAATTTGGCAGATGTCTGCTCGGCCAGTATGAAATTCTCATTTGCAACCTAGTTCATATGTAGATTCGTGATCTTGGCACGTCAAAGCATCCCATTCTCAATTGCAAACATACCGCTGTTTGCTTGATGGAGTGTAAAGACGCCAACGAGTCACGGAGCTTTTGTAAATAGACCTATGAGTATTGGTGGGTGTCAGTTTGGTCTTCAAATTGGTTGCGGGTGTTTGACATGTCCGACAGATATTTGCAAAATTCATTCATTCAAGATCACATGCTACGGAATTGTGTCGCGAATTCTCGTTTTTCAGCATGTCAGAAATCCATTTCAATCAACCTTGACTTGCTTCCAAAGAAAACTGTGCAGTTCACAACACACAAATGTTTGGATTTTGAATTGTTTCGAATGTGTTAAAATCTCACCGAATCTGGATCAACTTGTGACGACCCCGTCGAGACATTACTGTGAGAGCCACGTGGGAATGTTGAAGTTCGGTCCATAGCTTGCTAGCTTCCAGTGAGATCGTTCCGATAAAAGTGCCCCGAGTTTCTTTCAGGATTTCGTACCGTTCTAACTAGGACTTTGAGGTAATAAATAGTGGAGAATTTCCAAGAACTACGTCTGGTTCCCAAGCATATCTTGATCCTTGTCTTTCTAGAGTTTGTCGTTGCTGCGGTCGACTCAGTGGCAGAGTTGAGTTAATCTAAAACAAGACCATCGACCCTTCGAAACCTCGAGAGATGACAGCAAAATGTAGGAGACTCGTGTCTACGTATTCGTGCAATTCGTGCGAGCAGCAATCCGCGGGTCCATGTTCGCCAAAATGTACGAAGAGGCTTAAGATTAATGGCGATGTATTCTACAACTGTTTCACAGTTTTGTATGTTAGACCTATTTACATGTTCGTTGAGAGACTCTGTTTCAATCGTCCTCTGATGATTCCTCTTCCTCCTCTTCTTCTTCATCTGAGGTAACGGCTTTTGGTGCCGAGTTTGATGTCGATGAAGTAGTAGAGGTTTTAGCCAGTTCATCCGTCAAGAGCTATAGATTCCAAGAGTCAGTACCTAGTATCAAAACGATGCACGTAATTATCAAAATTACAAACAGCCTTCACCTGATTCAGCTTGGTTTGCAATTCACGAACTGAAGAAACAAGCTCTGTGAGGCTTTCAGAGTTACTTATAGCCACAGATACACTCTGAACGACTCCATCTGGACCTGAAAATGTAGCAACGTTGCTACTCATTGCTGATACGTAGCTAGAACGACACAGAACTAACGAAATGTGTGTGTTTTGGAACTAGTGGACTGTACTTGGTATATCAACGTTACAAAATGGAATAATCAAATCAACAATAATAACTACACTGTCTGGTATCTAAACTAATAAAATTACATGGTGGTTGGTTGTCGCGAGAGGTCTCCGTCAGTGTAATCGTCGAGGTTGATTTCTTCGATGGCGTTGAGAGGTATCATGCCTTCTTGTCCAGTTGTTGCGTTCAATGCACGACACCACCTGTTTTTACAAGAAGTCTCGTCAGTCATTATTGGTCTCTTTCAGTGTCAAATCATGGACGTCTTCAAAATCGACATACCCATCACTGAATGTCTCGAAAACCTCCACATGATCCCCCAAATTCAGCGAGATCTCATCCTTTTGCTCTCTATAATACGGCGCATTCACAATCCATATAGTTCGTGATTCAGATCTTGTATTTTCTGGGTTCCAAATATTCCCTGATCCACTATTGGGTCCAATGATTTCAGGCTGAGGATTACGTGATTTAAATACCGACCAAAACGGAAATCTATGTATCGATGATGACAATTTCTTGTGCTTCTTCATGGCTGCAGGGATTGACCAAGTGGGTTTGTGTTGATCCTGTTTAGATTCCCGGTCCTCATTCAGTGAAGATGCTGGTTTGTCGGCTTGGTCTACTTTTCTTCGTCCACAGCAGCACAACGTTTTCCTGTTTCGGTATATCATTATGATGATTCCACATATTAGAATCAATCCTGCGATGGTGGCAATCACCTAAAATTGGTGTGGTCGTATAGTTGAGTACATGGCACTTGGGCAAGAATGATTCCATCAAGTACCGATCAATGAAAGTGTTACTTACAATACCAGCGATAGCACCGGCAGACAAACTATGATCGGCTGCAGGAGGACACTTCAATGAATCATCAGAACAGGTAGTGCCCTTTCCACAGAAATGGATGCCGTCATTGCAACACGTTGCACCTCTAATCACACATACACAAGATGGATCAGTTCAATCCACAACCCGTTCAGCGTCTGTGCGAATAGACGTACTCTGGAACACACTTGTTTGCGTTGGTGGAACAAGCAGTCCAACCAACCGGACAAGGAGCAACGCTTTACGTTCATTTAGGTTGCATGTTAGAGCAAGATATTTCACATCCGGTGGAGATTAATGCAGGTCTCACCTTGTCGTTGAGGTATTGCACGTCTGAGCGACCAGATCACAGATAGTGCTTGGTGGACAATAATGGAGATTATCACCTATAAAAATCGTGATATTTTAATGAGTTTGCAAGATAATTATGTATGCAGAAAAACATCCAAAAGTCAGAGTCCATTGCAATCTCTAACATGTTTAGATAGTTCTCTAATGTCCTAGCAAAACATGCATACGTACTGCAGCAACTGCCCCCGATTGCCATGCAGCCGTTCCCACATTTCTCTTGAGTGGCTGGACACTGTGCATTAATGAGAGTTATCCAGATCACAATAAATGCTAAAACCAATACGGGAAATCTCATTCTTGGGAGTTTCCCTTGGCGTTCCTACATAGATCCGATAGTTTGAAGTTAGTTCCTAGATGTAAAATGTAAGTTCCGTTGCTCCTTTTTGCTCACCTTTGCGGCGAACTGTATGGTCAAAGAATAGGTTTTAGATTTCCCAAAAAGCCGAAAAAGTATGATGGGGAAAGCGACAAGGAGAAACTGTCATTATCGCCTGTCTAGACGTGAAATCTGTACTAAAATAGCGTGTAGTCACGAAAATTTACGTGATTAGGCGTTCAAAAAGCAACTATTATATCATCACGATGTATTTTCCGAAAACGACCAATGTTCTAAAAGGACTACACATTAATTTGATACAGATTAATAGCTATGTTGTTCTAGTATCAGTGCAACTACTGGTAACTGTTATGCCCATTAACATCTAGCGAAGACGTGCGTGTGATTGTTGATGATCTGGGCATAGACCCATTGGAGACTTGAAGAGGCGCGAAGGTAATGCAATCCACGGGGAAGAATCCCTCTTGGTTCGTTGTGATATTTATCTAAACATTGTATTGTGGTGGTTGTTAGTCATGTTTTGACTGTAACTTCCCACAGTGCAGGGACATTATGCGACCACTCACCCCACGAGCCCATCCATCGCCGTACGTTTCATAAACCTGCACAGATTGACCCACGTCGACAGTAATTTCGTCTGGTTGGACCTTATTATAAGCCAGTCTGACTTTCAATACATCGACTCCATTAGGTGCTGGAGTTTCTGCTTGATTTCGTAATCTTTCATACGCACTGGCACCTGCTACACCTGCGACGGCGCCTCCAGCGACTGCGGCACCTGTCACGGGAAGATTTAATGGAGCTGCTGGTGCATACGACTTTGGAGGTGCTGGAGGTGCTGCTGGAGGTGCTGCTGAAGCCATTTCAGCATCAGCGCGTCCCTATAAACGTAAAAAAGAGTGAGCTGGTGTGACTTGTGAGGGAAGAAAGGTGTGGTTAAATGTGACCGATTGAGTCTCCACCGTCCAAATCAATTTCACCGTCACCAACTAAGGCTACCTTCGGACCAGCGCTTTGACACTTACACTGGCAGTAGTAGGTCCATATATACCAGAATCGAATCTTCGAGCACGCGATCTTCTACCCAAGTAAACGAGACTTCCTACTATGATGGCAGCAATGATAATTACACCAGCTATTCCTCCTACAATAGCCCCAATTGGCACGCTAGATCCACCAGAGGCGGCTGATTCTGCAGTGGGTGTACTGGATGCTGATGACGAGGCAGATGAAGTGGGTTTCTGTGAAGACGAAGGAGTAGCGCCTAACGATGGAGATGCTTGGGCTACTGTAGGCGAAGCAGCAGCAGCAGCCGACGGGCCTGACGATGGACCAGTTACGCAACCTAAATAAATCGTCAGGACACGACCTTTGTTCAGACAGCATTTCAACCAGCATACCAGCCACGGGATCGCAAGAAGATCCTGCTCCACATATTTGATTGCCATCTGGGGTTCGGAAAGTGGGTTAGTTAGTTTAGATATGAGTCTGATGTCCACGGGTTTGGATAATGGGTTGGCTAGTCTAAGATATGACTCTGATGTCCAACAATGTTGGGTGGTTTTCCACATGATGTTGGACTTTGGAACCATGCAGAGTGGCCGAGTGAGCAGGGCCTTGAGTCAGTAGATAAACAAACTTACTACAACATATGCTTCCGGCACCAATCGTTGTTCCTCCACAAGTAGTTTGGGCCTGTGATAAAGAGATCAATGCCGAGAGACAGAACGCAAAGATTGCTGTAGATGTCCTCATTGTTGGAGCGGTGAGGGTTGATTCTTCTTATATGCGGTTTCCGTACACTCGAAAGCTATGTTGAAATGGTTTGTTGAGCGGTACTTGGCCGTTCTTCGAGAAACTCCTTATTTGTGGATGTGTTTGTGATTTTTAGAAAGCACAAAAAGCCATTCGCACGCCAAGACCCCTTTTCAGGAAACCAAGCGTCTTGGAGCATCTTTCGAGCATCATTCACGCCCATTTTTGCTTGATTGTCGCGTAAGAGACCTTCGCTCACCTTCAATTTAAAGTTTTTCCCACCAAAACGACACCCATTCAGCAGCAATTGATCTGGACAGTTCCAGAATGGATTTCGCAGGACAAAGGCCATCAATATCTCCATCTGATGAAAAGTGCGTCGCTTAGAACCTTTGTTTGGTCCAGTTTCACACTCAAGTTTTGGATCTTTGGAGTATTGACGCGTTTGACGCTTAGGATGTATCGCCTCGTTATAATGCAACAGCCACGTATTGGAAGGACTTGTGGTCACGTTGATAAGGGTGAAATTCTCTTTTTCAAGTCTGACAATTTTAGTTCCAAGGTGCTAAAATCCCGTCTTCACAATTAGGCGACCGACGAGTCATTGATCCACCACCCATACTGCAACGTAAGTGCCTTCGACTCCTGCATTTAAAATCAATCAAACTGAGCTTCAACAATTCACAAACAGTACACATCGAAAACCGTCACACTGGTCGTCCTTATCAAGCATTTCTTGAACCCTCGTCATTCATTCTCTACGCCAGCATTGGAACGCCAGAAGAATTCAGACGTGGCAGCCCAATGCAAAACAAGTATGCAGCGGGATCCCTAGCTGCCAATTTGATGCGACTCAAAGATCCAGACAATGTCGAAGGTGCATTTTTCGTCTTTCCTCAATTGGGAGTGAAGGTCGAAGGGACTTTCCAAATACGATTCAACTTGTTTGAGATTGATGGGTGCGGTGGTTTACATGGATTTATGATTATTGGTTTACATGGTGAGCTAACAATGTTGCCCGCAACACTGTAGATCTATGGTGCTCCCTCGAGCTCAGATCTTCTCGGATCCCTTCATCGTTTACAGCCCTAGGCAGTTCCCTGGTCCATTCGGTATGCTTGATCTTGTTTGCAACAGTATAAAACCAAGTACTGAAACTCTTCGGCATCCTTGTAGAATCGACCTTTTTGAGCCGAACATTTGCTGACCAAGGAGTCAAGATCCGTGTCAGAAACGATACAAGGCAAGCTGCAGAATAATTGTCAAGGTTGAAGTTACTGACATAATCCCTCCAATAGATCCAAACGACAGAAGATGCTGTCACCAAGTGACGACTTGTATGACGAACCATTCATGTCTCAAACACCACAAATGGGAGCTCCACCACATGTCATGACTTATCCAATTGTGCAAAACGCTTCACGTTATTCGTATGAAACGTATCAGTAAAAGGTCAAATGACTTGTAATTCTCGATAACACTATCTAAACCTTGTAATTGTATGTTCAAAGCTCTCATATTAAAGGACTTGCTTTATGGTTTTGGACCACTTAGGTTGGCCACTAATCTATGTGATGATGTGGCACTAGAGTAAGGAATAAGAGCTGTCTTTGACCGCGATGAAAGGGCCTCGTCACTAGGCAACTGGGTCCTTGACCTTCTTTTGACGTTACTCTGCTTCAGCCTGTCTCAGCCAGCTACGGCCCTTGTCCTCTTTTCGGGGCCACATCTCAACGGTTGGGAGCAAGGCACGATTCCGAAACATTCAACAATCATTTTCAAGTCAATACCATGGCACGTTTTCGTATGTATGGCATCCTCCTAGCGCTCGCTATATGTAGCCCGGCTGCATTTGCTCAAAAGTATGTATTCGTGAAGCTTTGGAGTGTACTCTGAAAATACCAAAAACTAACTATTTTTTTGGCCTCACTCTGACGAAAAAGATGTGGTGCGCTGAATGGAGGTAGCTCTTGTAGTAAATCTTCCTCAGGATATGATTGCTGCAGCCAGTACGTGTAATTCCTCTTGAAACACTTGTTCAGAGAATTTGTTTTCGTGATTGTGGTTGCTGGCCCAGGCCCACCACCAAAAGCGAACACGTCAAACACTTTGATTTCAACAAGAGCAACGAGGTTGGGGTATTAAAGCAATTATTATTCTATAGATACGGGTGGTGTGGAGTAAGTGGGGGCCGAATCTGTGCCGTTCGTAGGGAGCCGATTTAATGCCTTTTCAATTCTAGCACGGTGACGGAACCTCTGGGGACGAGTGGTGCGGTTCAGGTAAATAATTCATAACCCAAAGCGACTGAGATCATGGTATACTAAACGTGGATCCTTTCGTCAGGTTGCCAGGCCGGATACGGAAACTGTGCTGTAAGTTCGAATCAGGGTGTTTGGTAAGGGATTGCAAGAAGCTAACACTCTCCAACAATTCTCAGAGCGGTGCATCCAAATTAGCTGCAGCAGTAACGACAACATCATCTTCAGCGTACAGAGCAGACGGACAGTGTGGTGCGAGTGTGGGAGCTCCCTGTGACCCAAATTCAGCGACACCTTGCTGTTCGTAAGTGCCTCTGAGTTTTGGATGTTTTTATCATAGCGATCGGTCACTCTAACACGTTTCAAATAGTCAATATGGTTACTGGTATGTTTGTGGATCCATTGGAGTACATTCTTGCTTGTTTTCTCTCATCCTTGATTGTTTGTTGGACGAATTCGAGTAAAATGACCTTAATCATACTCTAGTGGTAACGGTGACAACTGGTGTGCTGCCGGCTGTCAATCTGCCTTTGGAAGTTGCACGTCCACTTCTAAAGTCACAACTTCGACATCAACCTCCTCGTCGTCTGGAACGACAACATCAGCAAACGGAATTTTGAGCCTCCCAGTCACAACTACCGGACAATGTGGACCATCGTCCCAACTTATCTGTGACGTAGGAAGTGGCATACCTTGCTGCTCTCAATACGGATGGTACACAAAAAAAAGCCTATTGGGACGTAGTATCGCTTGCATCGGTGCTAACCGTTCTGACTACGTAGGTGTGGTCAAGGATCTTCATGGTGTGATTCTGGTTGCCAGGCTGGTTATGGTACCTGTACATCTACCTCGTCATCATCTGCTGCCGCCCAATCGCCGGCTGCTGTAGCTGCTCCATCTGCAGCGCCAACCTCTGTTGTGCCGACTACGAGTTCTGGGACTTCAAGCGGTTTGCCCATCCGATATGATGGTCAATGGTATGTTTTAAGAATTGTGAACCGCACTCGCAGAAGTTTGTTAATCGGTTTCGATGAATCTTTTTAGTGGTTCTACTATTCAAGCAACTTGTGATCCCCAAGGCGCTACTCCGTGTTGTTCGCAATACGGCTGGTGTAAGTATCGTGATCAAATGAAAAACAGCAGAAGTGGCCCGTACTAAGACCTTTATTCACACTTTCAGGCGGTGCAACTACCCAACATTGTGACACTGGTTGTCAATCCGGATTTGGTACTTGTGGTACTGGTAACGTGAAGACCACTACGTCAAGCTCCTCCTCATCGTCGTCATCTACCACATCCAACAACATTGTGACCAGCTCCAGCTCTGGTGGATGTAATACCGCCTCAAACAAGCTCACATCAGATTTTAATACTCGATTGGCAAGCGGTACTGCGATCGTCGGCTACTGGGGCCAAGATTCGTACAGTGGAACAAATCCGTCATCCGGAATTGGTCAAAAGGCATTGAGTACGTTTTCCGTAGTGTGTGGATGTGGTTTCCAGGGCGTAGAATTGATATTGTGTTCTTTACTAGATTACTACTGTGATCCAGCATTGGGTGGCCAAAACACAGAGTTTGACGTCTTACAAGTTTCATTCTTGGACGTCTTCCCACAAGTCAATGTGAAATATGTAAGTTTTCCGCCTTGCGCATGCCCTTCGTGTAGTCAAATTCATTTCTGACACCTGTTTACTCATTGCTTAGGGTGGTCAAAACTATTGGTTCCCAGATATATCTCTTGCCAGCTTCCCATGCACCAACTCTGGACCAGGAGGACTTACCCAATGCCCGTCACTCGGTGCTCAAATCGCAAGATGCCAATCTCTGGGCAAGAAGATCTTGCTGTCTATCGGTGGCGGTGCCTCATCTATATCATTGAGCGGCCAACCAGGATTCTCAACCACTGTAAACACTGTCGCGGGTACAGCGGCTCCCGCATCAAGTTCCTCTGATGCGGCAGGAGCTCTAGCAGTGGCCATCTGGAACTTGTTCTTGGGAGGTAATCAACAGCCGTATGCAAGTTACAGACCGTTCGGATCTGTTTCAATGGACGGCATTGACCTGGACATTGAAGTAAGAAATTTCTTCCTCGACAGTGCGAGTAATGATATCTTACAATGTTTATCGTCATCGTAGACAAACCAAGCATCCGGTTGGGGTTCATTCGCAACTAAACTACGAGCCTTAATGAAAACCGATACCTCTAAACAGTACTATATATCCGCTGCTCCTCAATGCCCATACCCTGACGCCTCAGATGGTCCAGGACCTGGCACAGCTCTTAGCACTGGAGTTGTTGACTTCATTGGAGTGAGTTACCTTTCATTGAAAAAAAAACGGAAAATTCCAAGCACTAGTACTTAAACCATTTCAATGCATTTCCCAGATTCAATTCTACAACAACTATTGCGGTCTCTCCAGCTTTGTTCCTGGACAGTCATACCAACCATCATTCAACTACCAAACATGGGCCAACTGGGCAAACTCCATAAGCAACCCTCCAAGACTTGTAATCTTGGTGCCGGCCTCTAAGGCAGCAGCACCCTCAGGAGGATATGCAGCTCCTTCTGTCTTGGCTTCAGCTGTTGCATATAGTAAAGCATTAGGCCACTTTGGTGGCGTCGGAATGTGGGATGTTACCCAAGATGCTCAGAACTCGGTGTCTTACAGTACATGTGTCAGTGTAAGTACATGTCTTACAGTACATTTGTCCTCACTTTCATGGTTTGCAATTGTGCAAGTAGCTTACAGACTCCCTCCGTTTTTATAGAACAAGCCTTTCTCTAGTGCAATGCGGGCCATTGTCGGAAGTGTATAAAGCAAAAAGCAAAAATCTACAGTAGACGTCGAGACAGTTTAAAGAACTATACCATGTACAAATAACTCCTTTTTTGGAAATACCTCACATTTGTTAGTAAAAGAAATTTGGTTCAGATCTTTCCGTGCAGTAGTACTAGCTAGTCGTATTCCAAGATGGTCTCTCAAACATTGGTCGATTCTGGCTTTGGAACCTCTAGGTGAACATGAATATCGAGCTGTTGAGAGCTTGCGCAAAGTTTTGGTGGACGCTTTGATCCGCAAAGGTATGAAAGTTGATAAAAGAGATACGTCCTTATATGAAGCCCAGGGCCACCGTAGTCCCCACAACGCGAGTTTCCACCAGAATGACCACCACGATTGTCTCGGTCAGTTGTATAAGGTCGTGCTGAGTTTCGATCATTGATATAAGGTCGTCCTTGGCCTCGACCGTTGCCAAAGTTTTGTCGAGGGCCTCGACCAGACATGATGAATGTTTGGTCCAGTGAGATTAGGGTAGTAATTATAGGATTCTATATGTAGTTTGGTGTACGAGGAGGACGGGTAATGTACTAAGGGATGTCGATGAAAATAAAATTTTGGTGTGTCAATGAAAGATTGGTCGTTTGTCGAGTGATGAGAAATTGTGGCGTGACTTTTCAGCTCATATAGTGGTGGTGCGGCTTTGTCTACTTCATTTAATTGGTGAAGTTTTGTTGGTTTTTTGTTGCTGGATTTCTTGAACCAAGACTTTTCGACGTCCAAGACCTTCACAGTCATGTTAGATCGACCATGCTGAAATACACAATCAGATAGAGCTCAAATATAATATCTTAGTCCTTACTCAGCAAAAAAAGACGTATCGTCGAAACATTGAACAACACAAAGTTCATTACCATCAATTCCTTTACCATGTAGTATCATGTGTTGAATGAGAAAAAATATATACAATCAACCCCAACAATCATGGAGAGGCGTCAAGCTTTCTCTTTTCATTTCTTCAAGACCTTGTCCAGCTCTTGGTTCTGCAACCAGTCCAGCGTGACATTATCCAGATGATTATCGAAATCGTATAATTTATCGTATGCGGATGATTGAATCAATTTGGGTAATGATTCTGGGTATTCGGTCTTCCATAGGGTCCTATGGAGAGAGTGTGAGGTGTCGTTTTCGCGAGCGTAAACTTTCGATTGAATGAATGGTGAAGGTGTAATTACGTGTCTAGAGCCGTCCAAGAGCCAGCGTGGAATGTATAAGGCTGGGATAAGACGTGTAAGTCAAGAGCAAAAAGGAGAACACCTTGAACTTGCTAAGACAAACCTCTATAGCGACTTCCGTTTCACCTAGCTTGGAATTGTCCACCTATCCACACAACGTGAAGCAAATTAGATTAAAGAAGGATCTGCTGTTCAGGAAACGATTCTTCAAACGGTTCTGCTGATCAAACACACAACACCCTCTCTCCTCTATGATCAAACAACATACCACCATCAATACACCATGGCCCTTCAAGTTCTCTTGTATCTTAGTCGCCAATTTATGAATTGGTTCAGGTATGGATGTATCCGAGTGAGATTCGTTGGCAACATAACATCCAACGATTTGACGACTGGTTTGGTTGCAGTATTCTTGAATCTGTGTTATTGAAAAGAAATAGAAAATCAGTAAGGACCCTAGTAAGTATTAATAAGATGTAATCTACTTGACGAATATCGATCCTCTGATGAAGTCTTGCACAAACATAAAAAAGCACCAAATGTGGAAGCTTTAAGTACTTCAAGCCAAGTCGAATCACGTACATGTTGCAATGCAGCCAGAGTCATTGGTTCCAGATACACGCCGGTGCCGTGAAATAACGGTATTGCGTCCTCTATATGTAGAGTGCTAGCATCTTTGTCAACAGTTCCAATAACAATTCCATTCACAGCGAATATCGGGTATTTGGCAGCGTGGAGAACTATTTTGGCATATGCATGCGCTTGCAGAACACATTTCTCTTTCGTCATGCTTGGCGTCTATAGGTATAGCTGTTAAAATGTGTTGGATCAAACGGACCAAGTTTTTTGGATGCTTAAGTTCAAGCTGTTGAAACGCGCAAGTCGCATCAAAGACACAGAGCTGGATTTTGTATTGAGGTTTATTGATTTGTGATTTCTTGGAAGTGTGTTGCTTTTCTAACTATATGTTTAAATACTTGAACGTGCTAATGTGTTTTATGTATAGATCCCCATGAATTTGTACACCACCCAAGATTCGTACACCTGCTTTTCAACAAAAATACCTATATTTAAGGTGTTTGTTAGTAATCTAGTAAAGTACGGATATCAAAGTCATTCAAATACCCACATGGTTTTTCGAACACCAGGCAAAATCTCCTTCATCGGAGCTTGAGGTGCACCAGCAGAGCCTTCAGAGGAGCCTCCATCATAATCTGGGAGAAGCATGCGAGCTCGCGCGGCAGCCAAGTGTGCGTACATCACGGGAGCAACCAAAGAGACTGAACGGTTGCTATTGAACAAGAACAAGAGTTGATCTTTAGCGTCAAGAACATACTTTTACTCATACAACATGGACCTACCAGCGTGCGTAGAGATGTGAGAGTCGGAAAGTTAACCCTTGGAGAGAGTCAGCATCCAACTATGCACGGGAAAGACGGAATATGAGATTTGAGATTTACAAAGTCGCCAAACTTCATCGCAAACAGTCTTACATCATGTTCATCGAAGAGGACTCGGTAGTGTGCAGGTCGAGAAGTGCCTTTGATTCCATCACTGCCGAATTGATAGTAGTCTAAGTATTTGCAGGAACATATTAGTGACCTTTCCTTTCGAAGAAAAGATAGTACCACAATTTACATACCATGCGCAAATGGATGGACGACTGTGTAAATGTAGAAGGTTAGTCAAAGGCAAGTTCCAAGTGAGCATGAATATTAATACTTACCCGAACTGTCGACAGTGGTACCAGGAGGACAGTTGCCATTTCGAGGTGAGGCATCTCGCTCCTCCACAGGTACAAACCTATTAGATGAACCAAGTTTCGTAGGAATATGTGAAAGCACAAACTATTTGCTGCTATACCATACCTTGCATGATGTCGTTTGGTAACCACAATGAACTATGATGAAGGACGTGAGTGTCAGAGAATTGTATGCTAGTAATTTGTTGGACAAAATGTTTCTTACTGTCAAAGTACCCTCGACCCTAATGTCTTGGAATACTTGCTTGATATCACGAACTTCAGACATCATAATTTCAAGGTATTGGCCTTCAGAGACACCATCACGGAAGAAGACTATCTTTTGAGGATAGACTCCGTTCCTGACCTTGAAGTTTTCGAAAAGCTCTCTTACTCCTTTCTTCATGGCTCCAATGACTTCGACACGAGTGGTTTGTGAGCTGATGGCACTGTTGTATACACAGAATCTAAAACAGAAGGTTTCATTCAAGTGAGTCCCAAGTTCTTGAAGGCAACGTATGGTTTTAAAGAATTCCATCCAATCGTTTGTTCTGCGTACCGATTGTCCATGGATCCAACAACCGCAGCAATAGACGGTACAGTGCTGCCTGGCTTTGGATGAGTGACATCTGCACCCATGAACACTGTTTAAATGTAAAAGGGTTAGTAACAAAGGTTAAGTTCCAAGCAAGGACTAATGTTAATACTTGTAGGCTTCCTCATGACGAAATCTGGCAATTCAGCACGAGCAGGATCAAGGGCGGTGTTGATGCCACCAAGTTTGGCATTGATCTTGAGCGTGACGTTGTCGACGTACATATCAAGACCACGATCTTTGGTCAAGTTGGGAAGTGCAACACATTGTGTCATCACTCCCAATGTGGTTTCAGCCACACGCTTGATGTCGGGATACAACTAGATAGAAAATAAAGTGAATTGTAAGTGAATTGTGAAACGTTTAAAAAATATGTCAGGTAGTAGTAGTTACAGGATTGTTCTTGCGTGCAAGAATGCAAATGATGAGCTGAGGTCGTTGCTTTGGGGCATTGTTTATAGCAACTTTTCCAGCTTCAAGGAGCATCTTTTGTATGTCTCCACCAAATCGCGTACCATCGATGATACCAGGTTGCTGGTTGAGTACCGTCAACCCCTTGTTGTTGAGCATTTGGGAGAGGACACCACGGAAGTTCTCGACAGCTCGACGTTCAAAGTCACGGAGTTGGGTGTCGACTGTTACTATGGACCAATATTTGAGCTGTACGGTGGATGGATGGAAGAAGCCTTGGGATAATAGTGAAATCATCATGAGTCATCCAGCTCGCAAGTCATTATCAAAAGAAGAGCAATGCGTACCTTGACTTTGCCAGGCACCGTTCCTAGGCTGGACCACTCGACCACCAGCAGTTGTCAAACTGGGAGGGGGAAGTATTCTGCCTTGGACTTGTAGAAGGCGCTTCTCGACTTGTAAACCCCAGTCGAGCATAAAATCGTTGAATTCTTTGTTGTGGATAGTACTAAAATGTGGAAGGTACGGATTCGTCAGACGTGATTTTCTCCGTGCAACTGCGAAAGGATGGCATATACTTACGTTTCTCCCTTGATGATGCGTTGAAAACGATCCATTGGAGATTTGGCAGTTTCCTTGATCATCTCGGCCAATTGCTCTGGCTTGAGAAGTCCGGTGTGTCGTTGTCCAGACCTAAGAATGGAGAAATGCATCAATTCGTCGCTCGTTCAAAGAATAGAGAAATAGAGCAAGCACTCACTTGACTTTCAAGAGCTCCATTGGAAGATACTTTGGAGTTTTTCCTCCAGCAATGACACAAGGCAAGTCCGGGAATTGCAATCGGATACCATACATCTATCGTTTAGAAGCGTCAAGTTAGTTATGAAAAGTCATAAAAAGGAAGTTTAGTAAATCAACTTACTCGGTAGTAGTATTGCACAATGGATTCTGGAGAACTATCTTCATCATTACCATTTTGAGGAACCTTTCGTTGAGCAGCCGAGATGCTATCGACACCAACGATACGATATCTCACATCGTTGATTCCACCTCGGTAGGTTGTTTGAGCCTTGACGCCCTTCAAGAAGCTGGTCAAGCTCTTGGTTTGCCTTTGGCTGAGCTGATGCCAAATAGCCATGAGACTTTGGTGATGGAAGAAGTGACTGGCAACGTTATATACAGTGTCTAAAATGTAATGTCAAATAGATATGAGTCTTGACGAAATTACAAAACTTGCGAAACAAGCGAACAAGTTGAAATCAACCAGTACATACCGACTTCATAAAATGCAGTGGCAGACACGTCCAGGTTCAAGAGCAAGGATTGATATCCAGCTCGAACTGATTGGAACCATCCAAGATGAACCATAAGTCCATCTATTTTTCGGAAAGAGTTAGTTTCGAGTGAGTAAAAGCAAAAAACACCAATCCAAACTTGCCTTTGATGGGTCTGCCATCTGGATCGTCTTTGAGATAGTATGAACTTCGACCAACAGTGTTGAAGAGCTGAGCTGGTTGGTGCTTGATCAAGACTTCAAGGACCTGTTGGCAAAGGAAGAAGATAACTTTTAGAATACTGCTTTACAAGAAAATGTTAGGCTTTTCATCTTACATTACCTGGAATGCTGCCCGAGGAAGGTCTGGTTGCCCACCAACGTCACTGTACGTCAAGTATGAATTCAACAAGCTGGGAGGTGAATGTGAGATTCATGTAAAATTGAAGATAAAACAGTTGAATAATAAAACAAATTGAGAACTATATAAACTTGAATCTTCGTTGTACCTCAAGTCTACTATAGTAGTAGGTTGAACCTTGACGCTCCAGGTCTTCAATCTATTTTGGAAGAGATTTGTCTAATTAGGAAGAGACTTTTACTATTAACTTTGTCCAGCAGCACGTACCGAGTGTCTTGAGGCCAGGGGAATCGCGTGTCTTCATGCCAAGGGACTTGGACTTCGAACTCTTGTTGAGTGTTGAACGGGAGTGCTTCCAAGGCAAACATGATCTTGGAGCCATCGAATATGATGCGTTTTATAACGTGTTGGAGATTGTTGTTTCCAGGAAAGGAGGCTGCATAGTTCCTTTTCCAAGCTTCAATGATATGACGTTTGACAGTTACATTGCTGGTTGGGAATATGTCCTACAAGAAGATTTCAGAGTATTTATTAGTATTTTAATAATATTTTGTGGTCTTGCTTAGAGTGTACGGTGGTTTTTCAAACCTTTTCTAGAATGTTTTATGTCTGCGATGTTGCTGCACTTACTACGTCATATTGTGCAATCTTGATGCCACGATACTCGATTGGGAAGAAATTGGAGTGAAGACGAATCATGCGCCCCTTGGTACCATAGCCAGGTCGAAGTACTTGTTGACCTCCTTTGGTTGGTTTTGTGATTGGTTGTGGGACTGGAGCAGCGACGCTTGGAAGTTGGCCGCCGAGCATGATGATGTATGTAGTGGGTTGCCTATCTATATGTTTTGGTTATTGTTGTTGCTGTTTGATGTGTTTGGATGCAGATGTGGGGTTTTGTAAGATGCGCAGTTCAGTCACGGACCATCAGTCATTGACGAAAAAGAACGCTACCCGTGATATAATTTAAACCCTCGCTCGCTATGAGTCCAGTAACCTTCTGTGACGCGTGAGATACCTCAACTTCTTTGCTTCTTTATTTGGATGAAATTCTATGACGGATCTATGTAAATGCTGAGCTGATCAGTTTTATAAGCCAATGTATTTCAATTTGACATAGATCTCAATGACAATCTTTAGTTTGTATGCATCAAGAGACACCACTGCTGTGATTCCATTTCATAAAGGATACTTCTATGAAGCAGACAATTCGTGTCATCCCTTGCTCGCTGATAGAAAGGCGTCAACTTTTGGTCAGTGTCCAAAATCTGCCAAAGCCCATGCAGGCTTTTGACTGTATCACGGACTACAGACGTGCTTTTTGAGCTCATTAATGGTGCTGATTCATATGCTTCTCAAGCCCTAATACGGTTGTGGTGGCCAGAGGTCTTGCTTTAAGAAATCAAACGACCACTTTGGAGGAGCATCCTGTTGGAAAAATCAATCCATCGCTTTATATGCTAAATATCACGCCACGATGTTCATATCATCCTTCAAACAAGGACAATTCCACAAATCCAAAACTTTAACCACTCGACAACATCGTCTACGCAATATCCGTCTCACCAAACCGAAACGACATTTATATAAACCATACTCAAACATCCACTCTCAACTCTCTCTGGTCCAGGCCACCCTGTCGGGTAGAGACTATCCTCTACAAAACAACTTTGAATGTTCGAGGTCAAGGAGGACTTATGTCAATGATCGAAATTCAGGAAGGTCATATGTAAACGGAGATAATCGTGGTGGCTATTCTGGTGGAAACTCTCGTCGCAGTGATTATGGTGGGCAACGAGCCTACGATACTATACCTTCCGCTGATTCTGGAGTCAAGCATCAAGGTCCTCTCCCAGTCATCCTTGCTCCTGAAGTACCTCGAATCAACCGTATAACCATCCAAATTGACCTACGTTACGTCCACATTATGGAACTCTTGGTCGCAAGATCGTTGTCACTACCAACTCTATGAAGCTGACATTCCCATCCACCAAAGTCCAACAATATGACCTTGGAATTTATGGTCTTTGTGGTTTAGTTATGCTCTTCAAATTCTTGCAGTCGTCCTATTTTTCCTTGAGCATGTACTGAATTCAATCCATTTAATATTGGAAATCACTCAAACCTCTACCGCCTTGACCTTCCGTTGGGTCATTTGTATACTCTCGCTGGTATGTAGAAAGCAAAAAGAGTGTTTTTTTTTGATACACTCGCGTTAATTACAAGTAAAATCTTTCTCTTGCACTAGCAACAAATCCATCTCTCTAGTCGCTCCTGTGCAATACGCACACCTTGCTGCTGCACGAGGTCGATGCTATGCTCCTGATCCCTCCAATTCATCAATGTCTCATGAATTCTGATGGATCCAACCATGGTCAATTACCTTTGCTTGAAGTTGCAAAAGGCTTGAAGCAACACATGTATTTCAGCTAAAGGAGCGTTGTGGGGTTTGCTATATTTGCTAGCTTGGAGGTGGTTTAGCTTATAGCTCATAATATTGTATTGCTTTGCACTTTCTTGTATAGCACTATAGCACCAATAAATGCACAAACTAGCATAGAACAAATGGTTTGACTTTGATGTTTCGGCATACGGTGGAAAGGCAGCTGTGAAATGATGCTTGGTGCTCATCAAGTGTAATTAAGTCATTTGACCTCATTTGTTCTTGCGCTCACACACTCCACAACATCAAAGCATACTTCTTCAACTTGGGATATATTTTGTTTGGGGTATTCTTTACAACTTAACTACACAAAATGTCCCTTCATAATCTCGTCAAACCTCCTTCTTTGTCCAAGAACTCTAAACTTCCCTCTCATGTGAAATACATGGTGGATTTGACTGTGTCCAATACCGCGCGCAAAGGAACTTCAGCTCCTTCTGCACCTTCGGAGGATACAGATTGGGAGCCCATGTCGGGAGCGTAGCATCTCGCACTGAGAAGTGGTAGAGGAAAAGTGGTAAGTTCCGAAACTACACTGGAAAATACAAAAAACAAACCAGAAACCGATGCATGGATGGGTCTTACCGAGCAGCTACAAGATGGGCATACATAACAGGAGCAACCAACGAGATGGAGCGGTTGCAACGAGCGTAAAGATGGGTTAATCGGAAGGTGAAAGCTTGTAGGGAATCGGCGTCAAACTAGATATTCGAAAAGAAACTTGGTCCAGATTTCAAATGACTGACAAAACAGGGTAGAAGCTGCATATTTACTTTGTGCTCATCGAACAACACGGTATAGTGGGCCGGTCGCGAAGTACCCAACAATCCTTGACTTCCGAACTGATAGTAGTCTAAATTTGGAAAGTTGTTTATGTAAAATCAAAACGAGATAATGAAAATCAAGCGACTCAAACATACCGAAAGCAAAAGGATGCACTACTGACGTATCAACGGTAGTTCCTGGCAAGCAGTTACCGTTCCTGCGATCACCGTCGCCTCGATTTACGGGTACGAATCTAATAAAGGATGCAAAACTTTAGGCCGTCTGCTTTTCCATCAATAAATTTCAATTTTTTTTTACCGAGCATGGTGCTTCTTCGTTACGACAATGAATGTCAAGGTCAATCCTTGAATGCCACATTCCTGAGCAGCAGTCTTGATTGCTCTGACTTCGTTAAGCACAACTTCTGTGAATTGGCCTTCCGAGACACCATCTCGAAAGAAGACGACACGTTGAGGGTATAGGTTCGAGCGATTTCGGAAGGTCTGGAAGAGTTCTTTAACGGCTTCTTTCATGTCGGAAATTACTTCGACACGAGCGCCTTGGGAGCGTATAGCAGCATTGTAAAAGCAGAACCTATAGACTTTCATGTGAGCACTGTGTTCATCATTCTGACGTATGAGTACTTGAGCATACTTTTGGTCCATGCTTCCGACGACAGCAGCAATGGACCTGCCTTGTGAGCCAGGCCTTGGATGAGTAACGTCGGCTCCCATTAACATTGTAGGAATATTACTGGCAAATGCCGTTAGCTCTCCACGTCCAGGATCCAAGAAGGTGTTGATACCACCAAGTTTAGCATTAACTTTGAGGGTGACATTGTCACAATACATTTCGATGCCACGATCCTTGGTCAAGTTGGGTAATGCGACACATTGTGTCATTACACCAAGAGCAGTTTCGGCAATTCTCTTGATTTCCGGATAGCCCTTTATAAGTCACGTAAAACACCTCGTTATCATTGAAAATCGGAATGGAAAGACAATGAAAACACAACTTACGACAAAGTTCTTCTTCGGCAAAACGACGATAATCAGTTGAGGAGCCACCTTTTGGGCGCCAGCAATAGCTGCCTTTCCTGCTTCCAAAATAGCAGCGTGATAGTTTTGTCCCTTCGCCTGTAATATCGGTGGTTCCTTATTGCTGACCGCCATGCCTTTCTTTAAAAGGGTATCAACCAAAACTCTCGTAAAGTTCTCAACAGCCCGGTACTCGTAGTCTCGTGGTGATTCCAAAATCAAGATCGACCAATACTTCAAGGACCAACCAGTATTGCCAGCACCAGCTGGTACTGCAAATGTTCCAGCTTGCCAAGAACCTTCTCGAGGCGAAATTTGTCCACGTTGGCCTGCACCAACTGTAAGATTGGGTGTTTCAATAACTCGCCCTTCAATTTGGAGCATCTTGTCTTCAATCTGAAGACCCCATTCTTTCAAGAAGCTAGCGACCTTTGGATTTGCGTGGAGAGCACTAAAGTTTACAGAAGTCAATAACATAGCTGAGATCCAACAATCTAAACATGACGAAACACACCGATCTCCGTCAACAATGCGACGCAAACGATCGTCAGGAGTAGTAGACGTAACTTTGACTAAATGAAGAATAAAGGGGATGAGTAAATGTATTCCAAGAATCAAAATGGCTGGCTCATATGTGCTTACTCATCTCTGCGAGCTGCTCCGGCTTCAATTGACCTATTGATAAACCATTGTTTTGGCAAATTTGAACGTAATATTTGAAATGATACTGTGAAACACGAAAATACCAAGATGGCGCTGCCCAGGACGGACTGACAACAATTCCATTGGCAAATAGACTGTGCGCTTGCTACCAGCTGTAACACAAGGCACATCTGGATATCGCAATGTGATATTGTGAACCTAAATAGAGTCATGAGATTTAATGTCAAGCATTCAACCTGCGATTTTGCGACAAGACTATAAAAACTTACTCGAAGATAATACTGAGCGACGGTTTCATTTGGAGGGTGGTCGGTTTCTTCGGCAGTGTATGGTACACGTCGCTGAGCAGCAGATTGTGTATCAAGACCTGTAATCCTGTACCTTTTGCGATTTCCGGCAGGTTGATAGTTGAGTTCTGCAGTGACATAACGCAAGAACTTGCTGACGTCTTTCACTTGATTGGGACGCGCATTACGCCAGAAGGGCATGATAGACTGCTGTCCACAAAAGTGGGCGACCACATTTGCCACGGTATCTATACCAAGCGGATGCAGAAATATGTAGGCTTCAAGAATGCAACTTCGCGAAGCATGGCATATCAACCAGAACAGCGAAACTGATAACATACCAACTTCATAGAAAGCGGTAGCAGAGACGTCCAAGTTCAACAAGAGCTGAGTGAATCCAGGTCGAATGGACTGAAACCATCCAAGGTGGACAAAGAGTCCGTCTAAGAAACGAATTCAAAATGATCAAGCTTTGAAAGAACATATGATCAATTCTGTAAAACCAACCTCGAATGGAACTTCCAACACTCTCTTTCAAATAGTACGACGAGCGTCCGACAGTGTTAAAAAGCAAAGCAGGGACGTGTCGAATCAAAATTTCGAGCACCTTCATTAGAAATGCGTATTAGAGAAGTCGCTATAGTGAAGGACTAAATCATGAAGATGCTCACTTGAATAGCGTTTCGAGGAAGTTCAGGCTGTGGTCCACTTCCATAATAATTCAAGTACGAGTCCAAAGTTGACATATCCACTTTGGTGGTAGTCTGCATCTTCAAAGCATAGGTTCGTTTACTGTTTGAAGATATTCGTATTAGTTTAACATCGTTACTGGAACATACCGGACATCCTCGGTTTGACTCCAAAGGCATGTAACGCTTACCGCGTATCTTCTGGACCGTCAGCAGCCTCAACCGAGAATTCCTGAGATTGGAAAGGCAGGGGCCTCATGGAGTAGAAATTCTTCTCGCCGTCGAAGATGATATGCTTTACAACGTTAACCATCTGACCAGTCAGCGTGGCAGCATATTGTTCCTTCCACGCTTCAAATACGACGCGCTTTACGTGCTTGGGTGCAGAAGGAGTAATCGCCTACATGATGAAAAGACATTTAGCTCGACAGCACAAAGAAAAAAGCCTTGTCGCCTTACGTACAAAGTCATATTGAAATACTTCAAAGTTCGGGTACTTCATGCGAAAGAAGTTGGCAAACAAGGGGACTTTGCGACCTCTAGCACCATAGTTTGGACGAACGGGCATTTCACCAACATTAGTAATAATGCCTCGTCGCGAAATCTGGGCTGGCACAGCAATAGCGACTGCAGGAATTGGGCTACAATTTTACACCAGTCAATATACATATAACTTCGACGCAACAAATTCAAAAGTTGAGAAAACATACCCCTGGTGAAGGGGACCAGCCAGAGTTGCTTGAGAGGAGAATGAGCTGCCTCTTCCTCCATAGTCACCACGACCTATTATTCACAGTGTAAAATGTAGCACATTAGTGTAAAAGATAAGTGTGTAACGGCAGGTGTTTAATGTTGGCGAAACAGCCATGTACGCTACCTCGACCACTATAGCCTCTGTCACTACCGCCTCGACTATCGCCATAGCCTCCTCTTCCTCCTCGACCTCTTCCTCCGCGATCGCCCATGTTGGGCAAGACGTTCAAATTCTTGTTTGTAGTCGCAAAATTATAGGCCTTTTATATCAACGTCTTTTGGCTGTTGAATGATTTATTCTGCAGCTGGAAAGCTATTGCTCCTCGTTGTTCATTATGCTTTTCCTGGAAAACATGCAAACAAGCAAGTGAGAATGTAAAGTGCCCACACGTCAACGAGGCAACCCATTCTGGAGAAAATCGACGGATCAATGTACTCCAGCAATCCTGATGCATTATTTGGTATGCTCGCGGTGGATCTTGGACGTGATTTTTTGTCGTCGTGTTGTATGGAGGCAACTTGCTTTCAGCCAAGTTACAAAGTACCTTCTGGAACCATGGAAACAATACAAGACTCGCATTTCATTACAGTATCGCCGCGCTTGACTTAGCCATCATGTGTCCCAGTAGCAACTTCGTTTCAGTTCTGCTGCTGTTGTTGCACGAACTGCAAGATCACATCAAAAGCTGCTTTCAATGATTTCATACAAGTTTCAGCATATCTTGTCTCCTCCACAAACTTTCCGTTCATATTACAACTTCAAGCCCAATGCTGCTCCAGCACAAGACCATTCAGCGGGGGGTATTTTTTGTATTTCTCCAATTTTATAAATTTACTACTACTAATACTATGTGCATAAACAAGTTTTGCCAAAGTCCATCAACACCTTCATTGCAAAACCAAAGAGTCCCAAAAAAAGTTCAAACAAAAAACATTGTACCCTTCACACTGTCCAAAACGGCTCGAAGGGGGATTTCGGCACCTTCTGCACCTTCAGATGACACAGATTGAGCTCCGACGTCCGGAACATAGCATCGAGCACTGTTGAGATGTTCAAAGAATGGAGTGTCAGAGACTTTTCCTTGGAAGGACAAACACTCTTGGTATTACCGTTGGGCAACCAGATGAGCGTACATGACAGGTGCAACCAACGAGACGGATCGGTTGCAACGTCCATACAAGTGGGTGAGACGGAATGTGAAGGCTTGAAGAGTATCAGCGTCAAGCTGCGTTGAGAAGTGTGTTTAGATTTCTCAAATAAAAACACGCATATCAATGCAACTAAAGTTCCTTACTTTGTGTTCATCAGACAAGACAGTGTAATGCGCAGGACGTGAAGTTCCCAAAAGGCCTTGACCGCCGTATTGGTAGAAGTCTAGTTTTTTAGTGGACTGTGAGATCAAGCCAAATGCACATCAAATGAATCAACCTGACATACCGAAAGAGAATGGATGTACGACCGTCGTGTCTACAGTGGTGCCTGGGAGACAGTTGCCATTCTTTCGATCACCATCGTTTTTATTAACAGGAACAAAACTATATGTTGATCAGAAAGTGTCTTAGTATCGTTCTCTCCATAGATGGTATTTCATGAAAGTCAAATGCGAATACCTTACCGAGCGTGATGCCTTTTTGTGACGACAATAAAACTCAAGGTCAACTTTCCCATTCCAAGTTCTGCAGCAGCAGTCCTAATGGCTTGGACCTCATTCAGCACGACTTCAGTAAACTGTCCTTCCGACACTCCATCTCGGAAATACTAGGCAAGAATGCTCAAAATATTATGATGATACATTGGTCCATGCTTAGGCTGTAACTTACGACTACACGAGAAGGGAAGACTCTTGACCTGTTGAAAAAAGCTTGGAAAAGTTCCTTGACAGCTTCTTTCATGTCAGAGATGATCTCTACACGAGTCGTCTGAGAGCGAATAGCTGCCTGGTAGTAACAGTATCTAATCGTAGAAACCGATGTAGCGCGTGAGCAGCTTTTGTCCTCTTTCCTTGAAAAGCAACACGAAAGCAATACCTCTGGTCCATGCTTCCAACGACAGCAGCGATTGATCTTCCTTGACTGCCAGGCCTTGGATGAGTGATATCTAGGGACAATCCGATGAGAAACATAATGAAGACCACCTGGAATTTCGATTGATTGTGTTACCTGCTCCAATCAACTATTCGAAGATATTCATGTTAGTTTAATATCGTTCTTGGAACTTATCGTCGTGACTCCAACAACAAATAAAGCTTACCATAGTTGGAACTCGTTGGTGAAGTTGAACAAACGAGGTCAACTCTCTTTCAGGATCCAAGTAGCTGTTGATACCTCCAAGCTTGATATTGACTTTGAGTGAGACATTTTCACAATACATGTCAATGCCACGATCTTTCATCAAGTTGGGGAGAGCGACGCATTGAGTCATTACACCCAAATCGGTTTCTGCGACCTTTTTGATTTCCGAATAACCCTGAAAAAGTAAATACTTATACTTCAGTGTCTGAATTTCAGAAGTGAAACCATCAAATCCAAAAAACAGCAGAAACACTTACAAAGTAGTTCTTTGCTGGCAACACAACGACAATCAACTGAGGACGGGCATTTGGATTGGACGTGATTGCGGCCTTTCCAGCTTGCAATATAAGACCATGGACGTTTGGGACATTTCCTCCATTTGCCTGTATAATTTGCGGTTCACGATTTCCAACAACCATTCCTTTTTTTGTCAAGACGTCAACCAATATCCTTCGAACATTCTCAATAGCTCGAAGTTCATGGCTTTGAGGACGTTCGAGTACCAAGATCGACCAATACGTGAGAGACCATCCTTGAATGCTCGATCCAGCTGGTACTGCAAAGGTGTTGGCATGCCAACTACCTTCACGTGGTGTGACTTGGTTTCGCCCGATTGTGAGAGCAGGTGTTTCAAGAATACGACCCTCAATTTGAAGCATCTTATCGTCAATTTGAAGGCCCCATTCTTTCAGGAAGGCAGCGATTTTGGAATCTGCGTGTAGTGCACTAGAATCGGAGATCAGTAAGATCAATCACATACTTTGTAACGTAAGGTTTTGTCATGAAACATTAGGAAATTACATACCGATCACCATCAACGATTCGGCGTAATCGGTCATCAGGAGTAGTAGAAGTGACCTTGACTATAGGAAGCAATACATCATTAGATATCATTCAAACAATGAAAAAGACTAGTTCGATGCTATACTTACTCATTTCAGCAAGTTGCGAAGGCTTTAATTGACCTTTTGGTAAACAATTGTTTTTGCACATTGATTTGAATCCTAAGACCGCGAATTGATTTACCTAAATGACGTTGCCCAGCACAGACAGTCAACAACTCCATTGGCAAATACACTGTTCGTTTGGTACCAGCAGTAACACAAGGTACATCAGGGTGATGAAGTGTGATATTGTGCACCTATATGATTGATGAAGTTTCTTTAGCACGATGACTAGAAGTCCATCAAAAAGAAATTCAATCGCCTCACTCGAAGATAGTACTGAGCGACCGTTTCGTTTGGAGGATGGCCTGAAGGATCATCATCCGAATAGGGTACACGGCGTTGGCCAGCGGGTTGAGTATCAATACCAGTAATCCTGTACTTTCTTCGACTTCCAGCTGGTTGATAATTCAGCTCTGCGGTAACATAACGCAAGAACTTTCCAGCATCCTTGATCGCATTGGGTCGTCTTTCAAACTGGTGCCAAACGGCGATTGACTGTCCTCCTAAGAAGTGTGCCACGACGTTTGCCACGGTATCTATCAAAATAAATCAGCAGGTGAGCGATTTGTTTCTGAAGGATATAGACTCGCGATCAAATGAGGTTGAACCAAAAAATATCGACCAAGTTGACCAGGCTCACCGACTTCATAGAAAGCAGTAGCTGAGACATCCAGATTCAACAATAGTTGAGTAAAGCCAGGACGAATCGACTGGAACCATCCCAAGTGAACAAACAATCCATCTGAGAAAAGAATATTTGGTAAGCCTCAATTCATGAACACATAGATGCCGTTGATCAAAAATGACCTCCAATGGGCCTCCCAGGAGTTGTCTTCATATAGTATGATGACCGACCGACAGTAGTGAACTGCAGGGCAGGTACATGACGGATCAGGATTTCCAAAACCTAGATTCCGGGTTCAATTTATAAGCCAAAATCAATGTAATCATTGATATCTCGGATACTCACTTGGATGGCCGTTCGAGAAAGCTCAGGCTGTATTCCAGTTCCATCATAATTCAAGAACTCTTCCAAAGTGTCCAAGTTCACTCGAGTGGTAGACTGCATCTTAAGTGCATACGTGCGTCGACTGTTTAAATAAATTTGCATGATTAGCTCAAGATCATTTCGTTCATACTATCCAAAAAAAACCCGAAGCAAGAAATGCTTACCGAATATCTTCAGGACCATCAGCAGCCTCCACAGTAAACTCGTGTTGTGAGAAGGGCAATAGTCGCATCGAGTAAAAGTTCTTCTCGCCATCAAAAATGATGTGATTGATGACGTTGCGCATGGTGCCATTCAAGGTAGCAGAATACTGTTCCTTCCATGCTTCAAAGACCATACGTTTCACATGCTTCGGTGCAGCAGGAGTGATGGCCTAGAGTGTACAGATGTTATGAGCACACGAGCAAAGCGTAGGATCATAAACGTTCAGTTCCGTCACTCACGAAGTCATATACGAATACTTCGAAATGAGGAAACTTCATACGAAAGAAGTTTGCAAATAGTTGGATTTTGCGACCACGAGTTCCATAATTTGGCCTTATCGCCAGCTGACCGATCGTAGAGGTAAGGTGTCCACGCTGAATTTGAGGCGGTACGTTCACTTGGACAGCAGGAATAGCACCAGCGTGAAGAGGAGGACCGATCATCTGAGTCGATGGACCATAGTAGCCTTGACCGCCTCGAGAAATTCCTCCATAGTCGCCTCGACCTATTGCTATATCAAATATTATCAATGGCAGTAAGTTTGTTTTGAGCGTACGCTGAGATGTCAAATCAAAAACAAACGTAACATGTTTGACAAACCCATACCTCGTCCCCGAGGAAACCCACCACGATCACCGCCTCGCCCACGACCTTCATCACCTCCTCGACCACGATCGCCACCACCTCCACGCCCACGGCCATATCCGCGGTCATATCCACCTCGCCCATATCCACGATCACCCATTCTGTTTGGTCTTACTCGATGCGTTCCAAGAGCTTGTTTCGATTATTATTGATGCCTTTATCTGTATTGGGTCTCTACAGAGTTGCTACTTGTCTTGAAGAGGCTCTTTGTGGGTTATTGGTGTGTATGTTGCGAATTGCGTAGTCGTTGGAATTCCTGAAAAAAAAAGGCTAAAATTCAGTTCGAGTTGCAGTGGAAGCGCTGTACGTGACCAGGAATTCAACTAATTTTTTCCCATCATTTGGCAAGTGTTTCAAGCGTCAAATACGTCAAAACCACTGACTTTAGCTCGACTTTTGATATTTGAAAGTTCGGAAATTTGTTAAACTAACAAAACAGACAAAATGTTAAAAGAGACGTGATTATAGGTGTATTGAATGCAATATGAGACCATTTTCAATACAATCGAGATCATTTTCAATACCGGCAATTGCCCAACGCGACAGTTTGTTTAGGTTAAGATGCCAGCACGTCAACCCCACATCAAACAGCACGAGGCGACTTGTAAAGAGTGCAGCAACAAGATGTTTCGATCGATACCATAACGGTCATAACCAGTAGCTGGCGTGATTTATCTCTTGTGGATCTTGACCACAATTCCATTCAAAGACCTCAGTACCAGTAACGGAAAGGGCTTTGGTGCCGGGCACTCATCATCAACCGAGAATCGGTACTTGCGAAGCAAGCTAAAGTGAATGAGCCGGTTAGATTTTGTGAATATTATGTATGATACCATTTTGTTCTACACGACAACGTACCTAGCGACGACTACTTTCTCTTCGTTCAGCGCAAATTGCTGTCCTATACAGTTTCGTGGACCTATAAAAAGGATTGGGTATAAGATTTCCATAATAGATTATCAAAAACAATCTGCTTCAAATACGAAACGCCAAAGCTGACAGTTAAGACTCAACTGCTGCAAACGGGACGAAGGAATACGGATCCCGACCACGCTGGCCATCAGCACTAATCATCAAAGCTTCATGTTAAAGGCCGCTAAAGTTGAAACACCAACACCGTCAAATCGTTTCACTTTTACCTAAACCGTTCCGGATCATAGACTTCTGGATGAGGCCAGTGTGACTCCTGCCGATGCACGGAAAAGATTCCCAAATCCACATTAGATCCTTTAGGAATTCGATAAGTCTTGCCCTCATAATCTATATGCATATCTGCGGTCGAGCGTCTTGCTATTCCGGGTACTGGTGGATAGAGTCTCATTGACTCCTTAATACATTGAGTCAGGTATGGGAATGATTGCAAGTCGACGTGCGATAGACGATTATTCGGAGTTGCTGAAAATACAGTTTTCACTTCTTGGTAGGCTCGTTCCTGATATTCGGGGTGAGAGGCGAGAGAATACAAGATGAAGCTGATTCCAGCCGTCGTGGTATCATGACCTTCGAATAAGAAGGTGTTGGCCTATAAAAGAAGTAGGTTTGATTTTGTGGTAGCTCGAAAGTCACCCAAACTCCATTCTCGTTTTCATACCTCGTCTTCAACGTCCTTCTGCGACAATGGCTTCCCATTATCATCTCTGGCTAATAGAAGTATATCTAAAAAGTCCTTGTGCCTTCGTCCCGCAACCACATCCTCCAACCCATTCAGTTTCAGAGCCGTTTGCCGAATGCTTATAATATCACGAGCAGTCTTGTGCATAAGTCGTAATGCTCTTTTCTGCCGTTGGCCATCAAGAGTACAATACCAAATGACATTGAAGATGGTCAGAGGGTTCTCGGCTCGTTTGGCCAGCAATTCAGACCAGAGATAAATGGCTTTTATATACTCAGATTCCTTATCTTGGGCGCCAGATTCGTACGAAAAGGCACATCTGAGTATAATGTCCAGAGCAAGTAGCGAAATATCGTGAAACAATTCTACGGTTCCATTCGTCTCTGCAGTAGCCTCCCACTTTTGAATCAAGACGTCTGCGCATTGCTGATATGTTTCGACATACGGCTGGAGTATCTCATAGTGAAAAGCTACGCAAGAATGATTGGATTGTGTGAGAATTGGGAGTTTAGGGAGCAAGAAGCACAAAGAAAAACCTGGAGTCAATAGACGACGTCTCGTCTTCCACAGAGCCCCTTCCGATGTCAGCAACCCAAGACCCAACCACTCCTTCAGGTAATCGTAAACGAACGACTTTGGATCTGCGACCCGAAAGCCTTCCTTGATCGTTTCAGCTTTACATAAGCTGAATAACAAAAAGGACAACAATTTAGCAATCTAGCAAATCTATCCTGTTTTTGTCGTAGAGATCAATCAAAATACCTAATATTCGGGATTGGTCCGGTCCACGTTCTCCGGATTCCACCAAATCTTTTGCCGGCATACAGTGTTCCTTCGAGCTCAGTCTCAGGACCACCGTAGTTAGATTTTTGAAGTTCTCCAAAGACGTCATTATACTAGTAGGATTGAAGAGAGTAGTTTAATGAATATCTGTACGAATCAATATAAGTGCAAATGAATACTATCAAAAACAGGCAGGCTTGAAAACTTACGACCTGCCCCGGAATTCCGTCAATTTCCTTCATATACGCAGAACGGTTCCTCCAAAACACAAGGAATGAATAGATTCCATAGCTAATTAGACTAATGGCCAGGGCACCAGCTACTTGTGATGCTTTAGATTGAGTTCCCATCCTTGTCTCCAAGAAAACGACCCAAGTTTGTAAGGTTTGTCGCGTTTCAATCAACCAAAGGGGGCAGAAGAGCGATTTCCTGGCTTTATATTATGTACACGTAGTCAGAAAGCACCGACCGTGTAGCAAAACTGTCCGTGTTTGGTGAATCTTGTTGTGTCAAACACAAGCCGCTCTTTCAGATCATTGCACGCATATAAAGAATTTATCTCGTGATTTTCCAGGTGATTTTCGTGAATGCCACGAATGGAAGCCGTGAAGCCGTCAACCGCAAACGAGTAAAGACGTGGTCGATGAACGCCTGCTAGTATTGCTAATGTGGTGCAACACTGCGATATACCGAATGCTTACAACCACATAGACTATATTCGGCTCTCTCTCTTCAATACAAATGGAAATGAGTTCTAGCACTATCCAACATGCTGCAAAATTCGAAAGCCGTCAACAAAACTAAGCCGAGAGATAGCGACTGTGAGTGCAATGGTTTATCTCTTGTGGAGCTTGACTACAATCCCATTAATCGACCTCAGCACAAGCAATGGGAATGGTTTTGGTGCGGGATACTCATCGTCAACAGAGAATCGATACTTTAGAAGCAAGCTAGAATTGAGGAATTGATGAGACTAGAGTTCAGGTTCAAGACAACGTAGATGCAATCTTACCTAGCTACTACGACCTTCTCCTCGTTCAGAGCAAATTGCTGTCCGATGCAGTTACGTGGACCTTTGAAGGACGTTGAATGTTACAACCTTCAAGAAGCAAGTTGCAATTCTCAACTAGGATTGAAATATACCACTGCAGCGCCGGTATTGCAGCATATTTTCTGCCGTGCGGGTTTCCGCCTTCTTCGCCACTCTCTCTACTACTCAAATATCATATTTGCGGCAATTTTGGGCGTGCTGCCTTTTTTCGTGGGCCCATTCGTTGAGGATGGCAGCAATCTTGGGATCTGCAGGTAGCGTATTTGAATTGGATTTGAGTGAGTTTCAATGTGATATTCAGTATTGCCATAATAAATTTGTAGGCATTAGCGCCTTAATATCGCGTCTATCTGCAAGTTGGTATTGCGATGAGTCGCAATTTAAAATCATTAGCAAGATTCCCTACTTTGGCTGGCCAACAACCTTAAGCACCTCCAAACACGCACTTCATCACTATATAACTTACGCGAGTCGCGACAGATATGACGCAAGGTATTATCGTGTCGTTTTCTATGTAATCCAAAGCATACTAACATCATTACTGTCTCAAAATCAGTTGGAAATGCGGCTCCAATTGGTTTGAAAGAAAAGGGTAAGAAAAACGAATGATAGTTTACTCCTAACAATATCTACACAAACATGGCCAACGTAGTGGCCGACTTCATTAACTATCATTTACATCTCATGACAAGACATGGACGGACCAACATCTGGCTTAGAGCAGTGAACCCAGAACCTGAGGTGTACTTTATCGTTCGGTCGAATAGAGTGTTTGAGAATGATGAGAGTTACAAATTCTGGATATATGTCGATCAGATACTATCGGGTTGTGGTATCGAAGTTGGTGTTGGCGAAAAAAAATCATGGGATGCCGGACAACGGCGCGGTGGATGGGACTTATATATGGAATTGCACAACTAGCGCCTAGTTTCACTAGTTGCTTTGTATTTTAGTATACATTTGATTTATAAATGTGATTTGTATGCCTAATCTTTATTCAAGCACTCGATGGCATCGTATAACCAACTCAAGTTCTCCATACTCTCATCAATAGCGTGAGTCAGAGTGCTTGGCTTATTTGTTGTCTTGTCAATTATATCCTAATACTGTATCTGGATCGGCAGCTTTGATTGCATTGTGACATAATTCATCACGAATGAAACGAAACGGCTTCGTATTGTATATCCAAGTTGTTTGTGCCCACTGGAGATGGAAATGAAAGTTCAGAAACTTGAGGTTCCACAATTTTCACGCGAGTTTTCCCAGGTGTTTTTGTAGCGTTGGACACCTTGGATACGCGTAAATTGTTATCTATTGGATGAACTCTTGATTTACCTCCTTTGTTGTAGATTCTGGACAAATTTGTTTAAACCGACGCACGCAGCGTCTCCTCTCTTTTGCACTCTCAGTCTCTTCCAACCTGAGACCGTTTGCCAAATTCTCTAGATTCCACGATGAGGAACTGTTCTACTACGCTTCCCTCAGACGCTGCTATCGCCGAACTGAAATCTCACCTGAACAGTGCTGGAAACTGTGCGGCATCTGTGCAACTTCCTGGAGAACCAGAGTATGAAGCAAATCAGAAAGATGTATGACGAGATTTAATCTTTATATCTTTGCATATTTGTCCTAAATCTTTTGATTATAGGTCTGGAATTCGGATGTAACTGCTCGTCCTCTCGCCTTCATTCAATGCACCAACACCCATGATGTCTCAATTGCTGTCAAATGTGAGTGCTATGAGACAGCTTTGACTCTAGACAGTGATCTTTCCAACCTAACTGTTCCTCTAATCTTCTACAGTCTGTGCAAAACACAATCTCGATGTAACAGTTGCTGCTGGTCGTCACGGCATTCGTTGCGTGAGGTCTATGAGAAGCAACACAGTGACATGGGACAAACTGACACAATTTCATTGTCAACTAGATGAAGGACGGCGCAGTTTGTATCGACTTGTCCAAGATGCGTCAAGTTTTTGTGGATCCGGTCGCAAAGTGTGTAATCTGCAAACATTCGTACGTCTTGACATGCTCATTGAATTGAAATTGTTTGTTTAGAACTGCTACTGTAATGGCAGGAGCTCGCAATGGAGATTTGGATCATGCTAATTCGCAGTATAATTTGGTCACTACCGCTGGAACGAATTCTGGTATATAGTGTCGTTTCGGTTTGTTTATTTTTCATTTACTGACGTTTGTTGTATTAGATACTGGTACTTTGCTCGTTACTCTCACAATCCTTATTTGTCAATCAATTGCTACTCACCGTTGCCCAATATTCATTCTGTAGGTGTTGGAGGCTTGATCTTAGGGTACGAGCGTTGCATTTCGAATATACTCGTTGCTTTTACTCAACTCTCGTTTTCTCTTCCAGTGGTGGTTGGGGATGGCTTGCGCGCTCGTTTGGCCTCTCCATAGACAATCTGCTTTCAGCAGAGTTTGTCTTGGCCGATGGCTCAGTCAAGATTGCTTCTCGCGACATCAATCCGGATCTCTTCTTCGGTATTCGAGGCGCAGGGCACACTTTTGGAGTCTGCACACGTAAGTCCGTCTACATTGATATGTCGAACTCATTGACTGAAATGCTTTTCCGCACTGCTAGGTATGACTATACGCTTGTATCCCCTCCGCACCGTGATTGCTGGCCCAATCTTGTATTCGATCGAGGACGCGGAAGCCCTGTTAAACAAATGGCTACCAGCATCTCAAAACGCTCCAAGGAATCTTGTTGTTGGAGCCATGTTACGACCAGACGGCCAAGGAAGCGCTATGGCTGGTGTCTTTCCCGCATACTTTGGCGATTCGGAAGAGGACGGAAAGAAACTATTGCAACCTATGCGAAACCTTTTGCCAGGGAAAAAGCCGTTGGCTGATATGGTTGCGGTTAGCCAGTATCGAGAATTCCAGCGGGCAGGTGATGCAACGCATCCACGTGGACGAGGATATTACCAAGTATGTTTACATCGTTTCTTTAAATATCTCTTCTATAAATGTAACACTTTCACATTGTTAGAAATCGTTCTTGGCTAAAGATCTGACTCCAGAAGCCTTGAAACTGTGTGCTGACTGGATAAAGAAGGCCCCCTGGAAGGAAGGTCGCTATTGCGACATTGTGCTGTTGCCTTTCGATGGTGCCATCCGAGTATGTAACTCTTGCGGCATTGTAGCGTTGGTTGTCCTGCATTCCAAACCAGTCACGTTGAATACAGGATACACCATCGGATGCTTGTGCTCTAGTTCACCGCAATGCTGATTATTGGGTGCTGATTATGGGTGGTTTTGACTCTCCGGACTATCGTGATGACGTCTCAACTTGGGTTAATGGGTATTATGAATCCATGCAAAAGTGTAAGAATGTGTGCATTTCTTGTCTGTTCCACAATTATTATAGCTTCATTGCGTACTTCAAATTTAACAAGGCTTTTCAACGCAGGGTCTATTGGAGATGTCATCAACACGCCAGGAGCAGCAACAATGAACGATGTATCCAAGACCATTATGGCTCATTGGGATCGTCTTGCTGAGATCAAGGCGAAATATGACCCGTTGGTGAGTATTGAATGTTTGAAATGGGTTCGTTGGGGCATCGTCATTAAGTCTCGTTTTCTGTAGGACATGTTTTGCAATGTCCCGTCCTGGATTCCACCTAAAAAATCTCCTAGATTGTAAATTCATCATGAAGTCTGGTTTTTCTGTGGTGTATAGTCAAGTTTGGAGTCAAAGTCGTGTCTAAAGTCTGCTTTTCCAAAGCTCAAGTGTTATTCTGTCTTTCATTAAATACAAATTTTTATATATTACAACTCGAGCCGCATGGGCATTGCCCATGTATAGAATCAAGCAGCTATAGTATATTCTGCGGCAAAGTATTGGTCTGCCTTCTTTTCAATGTGCCTGTTTTTGGATGTAGAATCAGCAACTGTAAGTTAACGGAACCAAGTTGAAGTGCTTACGCCAGCAAGTCAGACAGTTGAGCCTTCAGTATCTCCATGGTTTCAGAGTCTATAGATGTTTCGGCGAGTAGAGTGGGCAGGTTGACAAACAATCGTAGTAAATGTTCAGCTCCATCTGGATGGCAATGATGTTTTGTGAGTGAGGATTATCCAATATGATTTTTTAATGAATTCCAACAACAAGGAGGTGCCATTGATCCCTGTAACCAAAAGCTGCCGAACATACATATGGAAGAAGCCTCCTGATCCGACAATTTCTTTGTGATTTTCGCATGATATTTGCGTTCACTCGGGTATAGTAATTGAGTAGCCAGTCCTTTATCAAAGTAGAGCCTTACACCATTGATGGCTTCAGCGAGGAGTTCGGGGTCGATTTTGATTGTCGGTTTTGACTTTGTGTAAGCTTCGAGGATGTCATCTACGGTATGCTTTGCAGGGAGAGCCATGACCTAGTGTATGAAATGAGTGTATTTATGAGACATCGTTCGGTAGAATGAGTCTGACATTGACATTTGTGATGGCAATCCGATTTTTGGAGAATGTGTTGATGTACCTTGCGATGCGAATGGATGTGGTCATAATCAGTAGCGAGTCGTACTTTGAGGGAATTTGGAATGGCGATTTTAATATGTGATTGCTATGTAACATGAATGTTTTAGGGACTCAGTTTAGAAAGTCAAAACATTGCACCAATGATGGCTAACTAGCCAGCTTCTTACTCGAACAGTGACATGATCGTCAGTTTTGCGGCGATCCGTGCCAAAGTTTCCAGCGATCTCGACCGTAGGTGTACCTTTGCGTTGCCTGCTCATTGTAGGTGGATGCCTTGGCGAACAAATAGTGTATAATAATAGATTGAAGCAAGCATCACGTAAGAGTACGTAGAATGTAGCTGATTCTATTATGTAAGAAATACAAATATTAAGTCTTATTAGCTGGGCTCCAAGCTAGGCTTTGCAGCGGATAACAACTCACACGTTCCTTCTCTCCCTTTACTCCCTTTGAACTGCCGACTCGAATTAGTGCAGCGATATCGAACGACAAGAATGCGTCGCCCTTGAAGAAGCGACATTCATTCATCACCATGGCTTACGCTGAAGACTACAGTCCCACTCAGAGACTCATCCTTGTCGGTAAGCTGTCTCAACAAGTCTAATGTTTAGATGCTAGAATGCTGGTCTACTGTCATCAGACACTTCTCATGATGCTAATCTGCATTCATTCCTCAACCCAGTCTTGGCCGTATTCTCTGCCCTCACTACTGCTGGCGTCGTATTTGGGTATGTGCCAATTCTTCACATCTACAGTTTATTTTGGCAAACACTCAATGCTCACACACACAAACAGTTTCCAAGCACTACGCCCTATTCTTATCGAAAATGGCGTATACGATCATCTATGTGCCGCTGATGAGGAAAAGGTACATCGGTCAACTCGATATCATTACTCACTCCCAACTCACGTGTTCACTCACTTCATCATCCAACCAGCCATGTACCGCTCAAATTCTAAGATTCAATCTTATGTTTGCCATCGCCTCAACTGGCACAAATGTATGACAACGACCCTCGTATTCGAAGAAAGAGTCAAGTCACTCATACATCCAAACACACACTACTCGCTCTAGGTCTTTGCACTCCCGATTGGTCATTTCTTGGATTATTTCGGTCCACGTTTAGCTATCCTCGTCGGTTCCTTCCTGTTTCTAATCGGAGGTGTCTTGTTTGGCATATCCAGTCCTACTTTTGACTTTTACATTGTCGGGTATGTGCACCCTGTTTAGTTGCTGCCATTCGTCGCATTTGATCATGGTTTACCCCTACTCAATCATCCTAGATATGCCTTCTTGGCTGTTGGAGGCCCATTCATGTACATTTCGGTAATCATCTGAATGCAAGTTTGTATTTTTTTGCAGGGTCTCAAACCATTTCCAAATCGCTCATAGTGTATGCATCTGTCACAAGCATTCCCAGCTCGAGCGGGTCTCATCATGGCAGCATTGACTGGCTCATTCGATGCTTCCTCTTTAATCTACCTCATCTTTAGTGTGAGTTGCATTCACAGCATTTTCGATCGACTAAACACTGCAACCTACTCGCTTTGAAACCTGCCAAATTGCGAACTTTTTCTCATTGGACCTCTAAATCTCAAACCATTTATAGTGGATATATTATGCACTAGGCTCAACGATACCCATTCAACGCTTCTTTATCTTTTATTCCATCGTCCCCATCGCAATTGGAATCACAATGAACTGTTTAATGCCAACAACGTCCTTTACTCCACGCCCCTTAACACCGCTGGGTGATGACGACAATGTAGAGGATGAAACGAGACCCCTTATTGACCGGACAGAGGCTTCTGGTAAAGATACTACCACGGCTCTAGTCTTCAAACAACTCAGGAGTGCCGAGTTTATTGGAATTGCTAGTTTGACTTGCATTTATATGCTCAAGATGAACTTTTTTATTGGAAGTTTGGAAGAACAGTTGTTGGATAAGCCTGGTGCCATACAAAACCCAAAACTTGGTATGTTTAATTTGAGATTAAAGGGTTTTTGTGGTGGATTAAGCAAAAAAAGATTAGTTTCAACAAATGATTGGACCTGAGCAGACCCACCAATCTAAAACTCACGCTGGATTTTATCTGTGTAGTGGATTCCATCTTGAATTTGTTCAATGTGGCGTTACCTGCTGGGGGTATACGTAAGTACATTTTGCTTGTTCATTCGACCTTGCTGTTGTTTGATCAGTGCGTCGAGACTAATTATCATGCTAATCACCCTATTTCTTCTCTCAGTGGCCATTCCATTCATTGGATTGTTACTCGATAACTACACGCCAAGTACAGTGATATTCGTCTTGACAGGCCTTGGTCTGAGTTTTGGAATACTAGGGTATGCAGCTGAAATTATCGATATTTTTTTCGCACGACGTTGCAGACTGACGACTCTTTTTTTCTCTTCGTCTCAGCATAATACCAAATCTGCAACTACAATATGTCACCGCCTTGTTCTTTACTCTTTTGAGGCCGCTAGTTTATACCACTGGCAATGATTACTGTGGTAAAACGTAAGTGTTTGAAAAAATTGAATGCGAGTTGGAAATTAGCAAAATCACCCCCGTTGAATATGTATGCTATCTTGAAGTGTTCACGACCGTTTTTCATAGGTTTGGATTTGTAACTTTTGGCCGAGTATACGGAACCATGAACTTGGCAGCAGGTGGCTTCAATCTGATACAAGTAAGCAATAAACGACATATATTCTGCCTATTTTGTTGAGTCTTCCATGGATGGTGTGTTATCACGTCGAATTTCTAACACATTCTTTCTCCTGTTCCATTTTCACAGTATCTGTTATCATATATTGCTCTTAATTTCATGCATGGGCAGTATTGGGGAGTGAATCTAGTAGTAACGATACTACAAGTATCTATGATTGCCTTTCCCATATACTTGCTCTATCGTCCTACTCCTCAAAATCGCTGGGAGGTCGATTATGAGCCCATACCCTCCTCTGCCAACGGCAATGGCATTCACCATGCGTGATTTTGCCTTTTTAAGTTGTATTCGATGCAAAAGAGAAGATTTTTTTGGTCTTGTTGAAGCGTCATGCATACTCACTTAAACACACACAAAAAAAATTCAAAGAATTTCTAGAGACTTTAACGAAATATAAACCAAAAACGTGTACAAATTATATTGTATTGTGGTGTTTACTTATTATTGGCTGTTGCGAATGGATTCTGTAGCGAAGAAATATAGGTTTGGCAGGTTTATATGATTTGTTTTATTTAATCATTGCTTTACAAGTGATTGTGCATTATGTATCAGATCTTGAATTGTGAGTGTTTTGTATGATTGTAAAGGCTCGAGTGTAGATGTTGGTCCGTATGCGATAGATACAGGATGAGTAGGGTCCAAATATGAGAGTTCAAAGCAATAGTCTGTGACGCATTTACCGTCTAGATATACTTTGATGTCTGCCTAGTTTTTATGAGAGATGAGTTTGTTTTGACAGTAGGAGTCTTTTAAAGGTTGGAAAAAAACCGGAAGGGTACAGATTCTCCAGTGTGTGTTTCAACAAAACACCTCAAACAACTTTACAGGTACATACCATAGTATTTGGTAAATCCTTCACATTCCTTCCAATAACACGTCCATCAAACCAAACACCATCCCGCTTCCTAAACTCAATCCTACTCAAATCCAAACCAAGTCCCATTCCTTTAGCCTTCGTATAACTCTCTTTCAAAGCCCAATGGCAATGGAACAGGTGCAAGTGATGCCAATCTGCATCCTCTTTTGTTATTCCAGTAAGTGGAGCTTCAATAACACTCCATTCAAACGGCGTAAAGATTCCACGTAACGAGTCAAAGAATTCTGGAATGTTGGAAGCGCCGGATGGGAATTCTACTTTGGTAATATCTATTCCTATTTCTGGGTATGTTGTTGAAGCGGATAGTGTTACGTATGATCCGTGGTGTGAGATGTTGAATGACCATGTTGGGAGTGTTGGTGAGATCTAACAGAAGGAAGGTTGATTTAATTCCGAGATTAATACCTTTGGAGTCATAGTACAACCAGGTATCTGTACCAGAGTCGGTTTCCCAGCGTCACTCCTCTGAATGAGAATCTCCTTCCAGGTAATGTTTGATGTTGCTGTTGCCACAGCTTGTCGGAGTAGCAATCGGCCAATGCTAGCACGTCTAGCGTCAATTTTGTACATGAATTTGCGGATTCGAATGCATTCTTCAGGTTCAATATATGTTAGAATGGTCTCGAATTCCTAATTTAAGATGTGAGTTTTGAGGCACAGTTTTGCGATTTATTCCATGAAACTTGCCTTTTCAGACGGAGTCCACGTGTCGATATTGAAGCACCATCTAAGGATCATTGAAGCGCGGGTTAGAACTGCTCGTAAATTTGATACAGTGAGTCTGACTTGGTTTGTGAAATGTGCTTAAACAGAGAGTGACGATACATGAGGGTGAATCGAAGACGGACCACGTCTGAGAGCTGGCTTGCATCTTGCACGCCTTGCACGCAACTACGTGAACCCAGCTCCAAACGCGATTCTTTCAAGATTGGAGACTTTGAAACATGACTTTTGAACAAACCACCAAAGTTGAACCCGATCACGTAGCCTTTCAAGTACTACTACTTGCTGAACACGACGGCATCTTTTTAACTGTCGTTTAAAAACGTGTTTATGTCGTCTATTTGTCGTTTCTCACACCTTATGGTCGATTACTTCCCAACATCAACGCTTCAAACTTCACAAAACAACGTCGACATATAAACCTCATACTCCCTTACCTTCACTACTACATAAAGAGAATCAAAGCATGCTTGGCACCGGCATCCAGGTGGTGCTTGCCAAGAGTCCAAACCCAATTCACAAACAACCAGCATCGCAAGATTCAACTCTCGGCCAAGCTGTTCAATGCCCAAATTATGGCACACAAGGTCGTAAAGTATCTCTGTACTCCAATTTCTTTGTCATTGATTATCCAAAGATCAAAGTGTGGCAATATGGTCTGGTCAGTATACGTTCGACGACGCGTACATTTGACTTATGCTGAAATTGCTTACAATGTATTTTGAAGACGATTCAATAGTTGATCAACAGACAGACACTGTGTTGATAACATACAATGTGGGAGATGGTGTCAAAATTGTCGATCTGGGCCACATCAGTAGCACTTGCAGCACTAGGACCATTATTGTTGCATACAGTGCTAGTATTGATATTGTCTTCCTTTGAAGAATCGACAGCCCCCGTGGCACGTAAACAGAGAATTGATGATGCTCTTTTATATACAGCAATTGCTAAGTACATACAAAACACAAGTAACTACTGAAACCCTGACTTTTCAAGAATACCAGGCTGGACTCTTCATCGTAACAGGAGTACTAGGTTCACTGGACTGGTGACGAGCCATAGACTCACGCATCAACTTGATCAAAGTTTCCAAAGTCTTCCTCTTTGCCTTTTCTGCAGGTGTGCCTTGGAAGGTACCAAATACTGTATTGCTTTCACCACGAATCCTTTTTGTGATAAGGATGTGTGAGATGTGCTGTTGTGCCGGAAAAAAGAAGAAGAAGGGAAACAGTACAAGGCTCACTTTTCGAGTAAGACGACAGCATTCGATGTCCTCATCCTAGGATACACTTGTTCTCGTACTCCTGAAACCAGATATGGCTCATAGTTGTCGACGCGTAAGAATGATAGAGTCTACCAGATAAAATCATAGAGGTTAGCTTTGATCAGTCTAAAACAAAAAAAAAGACTCTGATTATGTCCCACGGATTCATACCTGAATCAACTCTTCAAACGCATCGGCCAGATTAGGCATACCCAAGCCCAACACAAACCGTTTCAGAAAGTTGACGTCCACAGCAAATCCCGAAATAAAATTCACATTCAGTTTCTTGACACCTGGATTCAACATGAGTTGCTAGAATGTGAGAAGAAGTGGTTAGAGACACCATGACTAAGTCGGAACTTTTTTTGGCATATGTCGTGTAATCAAAGGGACTTGCCATGAGTGCTTCAGCCAAATCTAAAAAAAAATAGAATCGTCAACAAATGCTGAATTACGCACGGATAAGTGTCTTGCTCAAGTAGGAACCTACGTGTAAATGTCTCCAGATACACCAAAGCCTGGACATCAGGAGGTAAATTTGTGACGGTAGAAGCAATGACGGTGGTGGTGATATCAGCCACGTCTGACAAATATGAGCTAGGTTGAGCTGGAGCATGTGCTGGAGTCCTGAGAGCAAAACGCAAATTGATAATGGTCAGCAAAAAACACGACTGCTATGGACTCAAATGTATCACACGGAAACTTGCCATTCATAATCGGCCAACTCTAACAACTGATCAATCTTGATATTAATCAACTCTGTTATCCTAGTTTCAGCTGCCTTCTTGGAATTCCTGAATGCTTGTTGAGCTTGTAGCACCACTCGACCACCTCTATGTGCCGACCTTTTTTTAAATGTGGAATGATTCGATTAGATTGCGTCAACAAGTCATCAAAATCCAGCATCAATTCATATTTCTGGACTAGTCGTTTGATACCTCCTCTCTTGAAGCAAGATTTCAAATTGCGGACAAGCCATCTCCCAATAATCCAAATTCACTCTTATTTGGACGGCAGCAGAAAGATTATTCGAGCTCAGCTGTCGTAACAAAGCCCCATTCACGTGCTGAATAAGCAGACTCTCCAAAGACTAGAAAATCAAATGGTATCAGACATGTAACGAACGACATTTTCTCCTGTACGAGGTATCAGAATGATCTCACTTTTTTTAGCAAGTCATCCATCTCGCCATACTGTGTAGAAAATCCTTCAGCGAAACGGTAGAATCCAGTGATGAAGGCCTGTATTCGTTCACAGCATTGAGGAAAGCCTCGTGAGAATGGAACAATTCTTGGGAATCTACAATTGTTGTTTTCGAGGTCAGCATCACTAATGCAAAAAGCGCGATATGCTTGTGACAAATACCTCTGGTTTTGTTTCTGAATATCTTCACGTAGCGTAAAGGCCTTGTTGACTTGCTCATACTCGTCATAATTGTTGATTGTCAGTGGTGAATACTCGTCTGAGTCAATCAGCTACGTCCGGAGGGTTGAGTTATCATCTCGAAATTTGAATATGGATGCCAATTATATGCAGGTTCTTGTTTTGGGAGCATACCTCAGAAACACTTTCACTACACTTGGTCTTCATCATTTCCGAATATCGATCAAACAGTGATATGATCAAGTCCGTCAATTTCGATACAGAGTATCCATAATTCTAATTCCAAAACTTTCATGATGAGAAAAGCAAATCGCAAGAAAACGAGCAGAAGCCTCCTTGCCTACCTCAAGGGCCTGTATGAATATCGTCAATCGAATCTTGATTGTCAAAAACAATTCAGGATTTTCACAATCCTGTAACGAGTCTCGAATGACTGTTTTGATCTTTTCCATGGCTGTTTCCCACAATGCCTCAACCTGCGTAGAGAAAGTGATTGTAAGTACAGAGAAAGCTAAAAAAAGCAACTTTAATATATGACAAATTAATTCAAGCACATACACTCCCTCTCGATCTGAAATTCTCTGTAGTATTCATGACTATAGCTTCAATGACGAAAAAGCCAATGACATCCTGCAAGTAGGTTTCAAATCCAGCCAAATCATCATTTTTGAGCGAGAATGGTGTTGAGATGGTCAGGTTGGCTTGTAACTATACAGGCATTCACGGGAGAATAGTTATGGTGGTTTGTTTCGAATGCCCAGAGTTTTTGGGAAACAGGGACGTACCCTTCGACTGTCTTCATAATTTCTCTTGAAATCATTCCTTTTTCCAAGTGCATCATAGATGTGCAAACAGGAATGCAACGGTTTGAAATCCAATTTGACGTGTTTGTTGTCCAGTATGTTTGCTATGAACAAAAGATTAGACTGTTAATCAAGAAAAATTGTTATTCATAAAGCCAGCAAACCAAAAAAGTTCAAATCCTAATATGTCAAGGTTTGGAAGCACCAGGCCAACACTTTGAGACAAAAAATAATGCTACATCCTCGTCCACAATTGACCATGATCCATTCGACCGAAATATTGGACTGCAATCTCCCAAAGAATTTGCCCAATCGAATACTGACACTCACTTTCACCATCATCAACAGCCAGCATTTCAGCACTCACAACCTTGTCTCTTATATCTTTGGCGGCAGGCAGTGTCTCTGAGGGTGATTTCCTCATTCGATTTCGAACTTGAGAGACAGCAGTTAATTCGAGACACAGTTTTCCAATCTTGCGCGTTGATTCTCTGACACTAGAACATGGATTAGGTGTTGGTTGAATAATGTGATCAAAATCGTTCAACTAGTTGTAGGCATATATATACGGGCTTCATTTGGCTCATGTCCACGCATTAAAAAGGTGCTTACTTGATTAGCCAATCCTTCATATCTTTTGATATTTCCTCCTTGATGTTTTCACGTAAGTTCGGTATACATTCCACTATATAGTGAAGAGCGAATATGTCAGCGAAGAAAGGAAATCTTTGCAAGGTACGCAATCACTCACACATATGCTTTGCAAACTCATGCTGTCTCGATGTCCTCAAATGTGTTGATTGTAATTCGTCAAGCAACTAGAAAGAAAAAGCTCACGTGTCAGCCGAACGAGAAAAAAATAATGTTTTCAAGCGTATAATAATCGTTTTCAAATGCCAATTCCTTCAAAGCTTAACTCGTAGAGCCGCATAAAACTTTCGATTATCAATATGGAGGTTGATTTTGTTTGCGATTTCCAAGACAAACATGGATTTCTGGAATGATTCGATTGTGGTTTCTACATTGAGCATTCTTCGTCTGTAGTCAATGACTTCACGTTTCTACATAGAAAAGAGGGGGTAATTACATGGGGTGGAGTGTATTGTTGGTGATGAGCTGGCCAAGTGCGAACAATGATTGACCACAACCAACAGCAACACATCCAATTCTGGAGTACCAACCTTTTCAATCATCTTTCCACCAGCGACCTGCAACTCTTGGTTGAGTTCGAGTATCTTGTTCTTGAGTTCGACAGCGCCCGCCCGGACTTTGAGTAGCTGGTCTACAGACTGTACAAATTCCTGGTAGTGAAAGTTACACATTCGTTCAATTTCGCCTTCCTTGCGATGCATGAACAGGTTGAGTTGGTCTGTGAATGCCTCTTGTTTTCCAGACTGGAAGATTTGCTTGATCTAGAGCGTATCGGGTTAGATCCAGTGTGTGGAATGAATTGGTGTATGATGAAGAATGGAATCCAAGTTTCAATTGTTGATCAGCAATAAGGAGTAAACATTGCTACATGACATACAATGTACGAGATGGTGTCAAAGTTGTCGATCTGGGCCACGTTGGTAGCACTTGCAGAGGTAGGCCCATTATTGTTACTAGTACTAGTGTTTAAATTGTTCTCCTTTGACGAGTCGATAGCACTTGTATTGTTTGTAGGTGGTGATGGGTTGTTGTTTGCAGATGTGGATGTGGCATCGTTGAGGACGGCCAGTTGCTGGACGAGCTGAGTCAGATGGAGGACCTCTTCCTTGTAGATGGACTCTGACAGATTATTGGCGCTGCTCTTGCTCTTGATCATCATAAGTTGGTAGTTGCTGCGTGATGGTAGATCCAGCCAGTTCAAATGAAGATATTTGAAAACGAAATAGCTGTATGAAATTGAATGATCTATGCGAGGATCTATGCGGTCAGATTCTACCTTGATTTTCGTATGTGGAAATGTTCAAACTCCAAACATTATGGTCGCGTTGCTTCTTTTCGTGATATTCCTGATTCCTTAGACATTCCAACACAGTAGATTTGCTTTTGACACGTATATAAATATGATGTAAAGCTTAATCTACGTGACATATAGACAATGTTAGTTTCTTCGGCTCGCTCTCTCAAATCATAGATTCAAGGTTTCCAGGCAGCGTGCAAAAGAAGGACAAAGCCAGCTGATAAGAGGCCCACCCATATCCAGGTAGCCATTGATCAAACTCATTCCTGCCTTCATCCTTGTTTCGACTGCCTCTGATAATCCACCACTAACATCCAAACTCGCGATAGATTCAACTTTGCGTTTCTTACATCTATAGTAGGCAGGCAGTGACTACATGTCGGGACTCAAACCAAACCGTCTTAAATTCAAGGGGGAAGCTCCTGTGGGGTATGCACCACTATCTATATCATGGTGTGCATCGCAAACATTCTCACACATTTTACCGATGTAGCATCAAGAAAAAGAGAAAGGCAGACAACCCTGATCATCCAAAGTCATCATCTTCAAGCTCTAGTAAACCACCCCCATCATCAGACAAAGCAGCTGATCCAAATGCTGCTTGGATACTCGCAGAAACAGAAGACGATCTACTCGGCCCCATATTCATCATATCATCCACCACAACTCCCCCTTCCGTAATCACATCCAACGCCAAATTCCAGACCCACTTGTCAATGCTGGAACAACAGGACGACGATACCAAGGATATAACACTGCAATCATCCACCCCATACGACGTATCCCAAGTGTTCGTATGCAACAAGGTAGCAGGCTCTTCAAAAATAACCCTCAAATCCGCATATGGACGCTATCTCGCGGCAGATAAATTCGGGATTGTATCGAGTGAGTCGGAGGCTGCGGGACAACAAGAGGAATGGGAGGTGCTGTTACGCCCTGATGGAATTGCATTCAAGTCATTCTATGGAACATACCTGTCGGCCGAATACGATAAACTGGAACAGGATATACTGGATGAGGAAGATGATGAGCACGTGGATGTCAAGACAAAGAAACAATCACTAGTCAAGAAGAGTACTAGTAAGAAAAAGCAGGGAGTCGTTAGATGTGATGTAGATGCTGTAGGGTTTCGTGAAGTTTGGAAGGTCAAGGTACTAATACCATTGTCAAGTCAATCTACATGGCTATGTATTTACTAATATTTTTGGTTTCAAGGTACAAGCTGCTGAACGGTCAAAGAGAAGGAAGACTAAAGAGGATGATGTCAAGAAAGATTTGGCTGCTTCTGAAGCTGAAGACATGTAAGTTGGTGACGAGACTCGAATGGTCTTTCATACGTTTTCACAACATGTTTGTTTTTGGCTTGTATATACATACTCACACAAACTACCTGATCTAGGAAACGATTCCAATCATGGAATAAGCATCGTCCAGGTGTCGTCTCTGACGTTGGGCTGCTAAAACAGGCTGAACGAGAGGGTAATCTTCACGAAGTCCTTGTCATGAGGCGAGAAAAGCTTAAAAGTGACAAGTTTTGCAAGTGATGTGCTATTTTAGCTGGATTATATATTTTCGCATTTTCATAATCGCCGGTTTTGTAAAAATACTTGAAAGAACATTTTGCAATTAAGGTATTCAGTGAGACACTTCCAACCTTTATTTGAAATTATTGTTTTATACGTATGATATGAAATCGCAGCGTGGCCTTGTTTGCATGTACTGATATGAAATCACAGCTTGGCATCAAGCAACCTCGTCAGCTTTGCCACAAACACGTCATTCTCCTGTTCAGTACCCACCGTAACCCTCAAACACCCTTCACATCCATACTCGCTTCCTCTAAACCTCACAACAACACCCTCCACTTCCGCCAGCGTCTTGTACAGCTTCAACGCAACCTCATTACTAGGCAGGCCCGTACTTGCATCCAGCATTTCAGCAAGTACGAAATTGCCATGATTGGCACCGAGTACTCTGCCAACCCGTGGCAGCGATGATAATTGGGTAATGAGTCTGGTTCTGGTGTTTATGAGGGTTGAGACTGATTTCTTCATTCGTGATACGCCGTCTGGAGATAGTGCTGCTCGGGCCATTACGGATGTTAGTGTGGATATCGAGTACGGGGCTTTGGTCTTGTTGAATATGGATGCTATTTCGGGTGATGAGATGGATAGGCCCAACCTAGAGTGGGTGTAGTGTAAGTATGTGGTGGGTGGATGTGGTTGAGGGAATGTGTGTCCAAGATAGAGGCACGGATGTGTGCAAGAAATCGAATTTATCAAAGCCTTCCCTCATGCTGATTCTTTTTGTATTTTTCACGTTTACGTACCTTATGCCAGCCAGCCCAAACGACTTTGATAATGTCTGCGTGACGACCAGATTGGGATACTGGTGGACCCAAGATACGAAACTACCCCATTCTTCATCTTCTTGTTCTACGAAATCTATGTATGCTTCATCGACCATGACGATACCCTTGTATGGTGTGTAGTCGAGTATTTGTTGAATGTCTGATTTTTTCAATAGTGTTCCGGTTGGATTTCCGGGTGAGCAGAGTATCAGAAGTGTTATTGATGGGTCTGCTGTTATTGTATCTAGGATCTAGTGGGTCAAGGAGTGTGAGTTGCTTGTGCTGCATACATGTCGTATATTTCTTTGTATTTTTTGTCACAAATCTACAGCCCACTTTCAAACATTGCTAATACACTTACACACCAACTAATCATTCACACATTGACCCACACATACCTTGGGAACATCCAGTTGGAAGGCACCGTCCTTGACATTCAGGTTGACCTTGACAACCTGCACATCATTAGTTTGAGCAGCGACCGAGTACATTCCATACGTAGGGGGACAGATGAGAACCTTTTGAGCAGCAGGCTTACAGAAGACTCGTATAGCCAAATCAATGCACTCGTCGGATCCCACCCCCAGAAATATGTTTGAGTGGTGAACATTGCGTAGCTTGGATATGAGATCCTTTACATCTTGTTGATGGGGATCAGGATAGCGTTCTAGATGGGTGTCCGAGTAGGAAGGAGAGGCGATGGCGTTTGTGACTATGGGTTGGAGTGTGGTTGATGAAGGAGGGAGTGAAGGGCCAAGAGCGTTTTCGTTTGCATCGAGGAGTATTCCGTCCGAGTAGTCGTCTCTTGCGGCTCTGTATGGTTGGAGAGCCCATATGTTTGGCCTATATGATGGTACAGTGTGTTAGCTTGGAGCTTTCGAGCAGCAAAAAAATGTAGAAGATGACGGTTTGAGTAGGATGCACTAGATCAAGCGAAAGGGGTATCAGAATACATGCCTGACAACAGTCTGTAATGAAAAGTCGGATCTCTTCATTGTATGAACGTCCCTCGTGTGCTCTTCAAGTTTGGTGCACGATTGTCGGGAATTGAAAAAGCGAGTGTGAGCCATCGAGAATGATACATTGCATTTGATGACTAGAACTGTTTGTCAAAAATAGGATATGCGGTTGATCGCGCAAATGAGACTTGAAGTTGGAGTTGTTTTAGAGCCTACACGAAGGAGATCAAAGAATCCATCACGCACGCTTTTCAGAACTGCGCTCTCGTGGAATAGCTAACTGTTGACAGCCATGGTGGTTGAATATGTGTATATAATGAGATTTTGCAAGCTTCGAACGTCTACCACTTTCCGTTCAAGCGTTGCATGTTGCGGTCTTTGTCCAACAAATCTAGACCGAAATCAAACAATTTCTGCGAATACAACACCCGGACAGCCGTCAGCAGCCTTGTTGGGATACAAGAGTATAAAAGTGGTAAGCTTCAAGAATGCATGTCCGCCATGCAATCGGAACGTCCGATTGTTCTTGTCAATCACTCTTGTCGGGTTACAATCACTCAGTCCCGAAACCAACCGTCTTGCTCAATTGATGCGGCTTCTTCTTAAAAGCTAACTGCATACCAGTCTTGCACTATAGAATACATTACTACAGCTACTTGCTTCCTATCTGTCCCCCTTACCTGACATACATCATCATTGGGGCATCAACCATCTTGACTCGACTTTGAACAAGGACGGACTCCGCTACAATCGCATGGCTTCCTCTGCTGCCATACCTACAATAGCAAGGCCTAAGCTGGTCGTTGTCGGCGATGGCGCTTGTGGAAAGACTTGTCTGCTCATTGTCTTTTCACAGGGCGTATTCCCAGAGGTAGGCAGATCAGCACAACTTCATTCCTCTCTTACTGTCACTGTTTTGACCTTGAACTTTTCAAAATCGCCCTTACAGGAATACGCCCCAACAGTGTTTGAAAACTATGTCAAGGTACCCATAGCGACACTGATATTTCCCCTGGACAACCTTGTTTCCTTTGCAAACTGCAACCATTCAATACATAACCGCATCCTCGTACAATCTACACAGGAAGGCTTCAGAATAGACGGAAAACCCATGGACGTTGCCCTTTGGGATACGGCCGGCCAAGAAGACTACGACAGACTACGCACCCTCTCGTACCCCGGTTCAAACATTGTTCTCATTTGCTTTTCTGTCGACGAGCCCGTATCACTATCAAGCATTCCGACCAAATGGGTCCCTGAAGTTAGGCATTACTGTCCGGGCCTGCCATATGTCCTCGTGGCTTGCAAAACGGATTTGAGGAATAATACTGAAACCATAACGAGGTTAAAGGGTCGTGGGTTGTCTCCTATTACCGCTGATCAGGCAAGAACTTGTTGGGGGGTGGATAATGTTGAATTGAAATATTATAGTCTAGCAGTTGCAGCTGATAGATCGGTCGCAATCGCTCTGTATTAACTCTTAATTCTTATAGGGCTATGATGTAGCTCGTAAAGTTGGAGCTGCTGGTTACCTAGAATGCTCTGCTCGCTTAAATGTCGGTGTAGATCAAGTATTTGAACAATCTGTAAAGACGGCGCTGCTGGCTGCAAAGAGTCAAGCTTCGAGATCTGTAAAAAGGACATCCAGTGGCGGTAAAGCTGGAGCTAAAAGAAGTCGTGATTGCATTATTATATAGCTAGTGAGGATTTGATTACTCAAACCAACAAAAAGGAGGGAGGGAAATGGAGACTATTTTAATGAGCTGGTGATGGAGGGTATTGCCCGGGGCTTCCCTATTTTATTGATGTTTTTTGGGACTGGATCTTCGTTTGTTGGTGGGTGCAAAACTTTTGGTACAATAGAAAATAATAATAATAAAGAACAGTAGATACAAATGATGGCAATGCTGTCTGCGGGGAGTGGTTAATGTTAATGTGGTTATTATATGTTACATTGCTGACGTCGAGGTTCACGACTCAACGTTCGTATGAGGATATACAAACTTCAATCAGCCACCCGAGTAAGCACCTCTGACAAGTACATCAGACTAGACACTCCAACAAACACAGCTCCGGCTATTGGGCCTGGCTTCCTGCTTGTAAGCGCTTGCCTTAGAAACAAGGATTCATAGCATATACCCCACGCTACAGCAGTTGACTGTCCATTATTTACATCCTGAGTCAATACATATCTATCGTGGTTGAGACCCAATTAATCGGTGATGAATTGAACATCAAAATTGTAGGTGTCTGCTTACCCACATCCGCCAAAGAGAAAGGTAAAACCAGCTGAAGCTAGTAGATTCGGATACCCTGATGCACCTCGTAAAACTCGTAATGTCGATATCGCACCTATTGTAAAGCAATAACAGTCAATTGACACGGTTTTATCTGAGTTTCCAAAAAAGAGCTTGAAACTTTGGTGTTTTTACAGATAGCAGAGCTTGCTAGAGCTGGGTATGGCGATGATCCAAGTGGTAGCAAAGCAGGGAGACCTCGTTTTTGAAGCTCGTTGGATATGGATGATGTTGTTTGCATTTTTGCTAATGATAACTCCTTTTTCTGTTTGCAGACGTGTCAAGCGAAGGTAGAAGATAAAGCAACGAAGATTATTGAATATTTCGACTGCATATCACGTAAATGGCATTTACTAAATGCAGTACTGATACTGATCTTGACCCGGATGTGACGTGTTGAAACTTTGTGTTCCAACCAAAAACGTGAGGTTCTAATAGTAGCAATGGACTCCTCAAGGGCACATAGCCGTATCTCAAAGACTCTCGCTCATTTCCAGCCTCATAAAAATAATGGCCATGACGCGGTTAGCTCTACTTCGAATCTGTGTGCTGCTGGCAAACGTTTAACAAGTATGTACGCAAAATCACATTCCACACCCTGCAATGAACACTTCTCAAACATTCTCATTAACCCAACTCCGGGTTCTTCATTAGAATTATCTCGATCATGTGCAGGAATGGTTGCCATTGTAACTGGAGCTGCATCAGGAATGGGGAAGGCTACAGCTGAACTATTTGCTGATGAGGGCATCTTCGTTGCATGTGTAGACTTGCATACTGATCAAATCCAGAAAGTTGTTGATGGAATTAACGAGGTTCATCCAAATCGAGCTATTGCTTTCACACTGGATGTGCGAGACAAGGATGGTTTGAAGAAGCTTGTGGAGGATGTCGTGTCGGCATGGCATAGATTGGATATTATCATTAACAAGTTAGTGGCTGGTTGCCTGGCAATATCTCTGAAGATCTTGCGTCAAACTCATGTATTATTGTACTTTGTAGTGCCGGTGTTGGGATTCCAGGTGGTGCTCAGTCTGCCGAGGACAAGTTCTTGCATTCGTGGAATACAACCATGGATGTCAACTTGAATGCTCACATCTTCCTGTAAGCATCCTTGTCGTTTACGACATTCGCCCTTTAAGACACTGAGATGTTTGAAACTAGGATCCGCGCTGCACTACCACACTTATTAAAGTCACCAAGTGCTAGAGTCGTCAACATCGCATCTACAGAAGCATTCGTTGGAACCGGAAATCTTGCAGCCTGTACGTGTGCGCACTTTTGCATCATCAGCCGTACAAAAACTGACACAAGTACATGGTAGACACGGCATCAAAACACGGTGTTGTCGGACTGACAAAATCCCTGGCTGCTGAATTGGGATCCAAGGGAAATATAACATTCAACGCTATCTGTCCTGGACCGATACACACCGGCCTGACACAATTCCTGGAAACTGACGAGAAGGAACGATATGCGAGACGAAGAGTTCCAATTGGGAGGTTTGGACACCCTGAAGAGGTCGCTCATGCCACGCTGAGTTTGTGCCTGCCTGCAGCAAGCTATATCAATGGAACTACGCTCGTCGTGGATGGTGGAATGATAATCAGGCATGCGTTTGATAGACAGGACCGGTAATGTTACTTCCAGTAGATAAACAAGTGCGTAACAATAAATTCAATAAATTCTAACGCGTCAAAATACTTGAAATGGCTAAACTAGTTGAAGCTTGTTACAAACATCCAAAACGTGAGCATGATTCGTGTTTCTATTTTAAGTGCCGCGATTCTTAAATAAACTTTCTGCACTTTGGCAAAACTTGAAATCACATTGTGAAAGCAATAAGGATACTGTCTAGCACTTGTCCCCTTTCTGTCGGCCAGAACTTATCGAGGTCAACCGTCAGAACACTGCAATTCAAAAAACCTCAACACCTCGCTGACTTTTGAACAAACAGCGAAACGTCGACGACGAAAAAACGTTTTGACTCCTATATATAAAATATTCGTAGCAAACGAAATTCGGAGGAAAGCAATATTTCAACTCCAGACACGTCCAAGGAAATGGCAAGCATGTTAAAACAACTCCTACTCTTGTCGGTTTTGCTTACAGTCGTATACGGAGAAGTATGCAAGAAGGATACAGAATGTGCAGCTGCTGGCAAGGCTGACATCTGTTGTGGTGCTAGTCGACAAGTACGTAACATCATGCATGTATTTTGGTCATGATCATTTTTGATGTCATTTCTAATATTATTGTGAATCATTACTGATTTCTTCATTATGAATCACTTTTAGGACGCATTTTGTATGAGCAAGAAAGACTGGAACTGCTGTACTTGTAAGTTTCTCAGACCGAACAACACCCATGTGTCAATTTTGATCATTTTTTCTTTTCTGAGTATAGATGAGAATTTCTCATGGAAATGCGCACATGACTCCTCTTGTGACTACAAAAACCCTGGAAAATGCACTACTCCATCACCAGCTCCATCGCCAATGCACTCACCAATTGGATGTACTGCCAAGTCTTGTGGATCAAAGTCGTGTTGTGGAGGAGCAGAACCTGCTGGATTTTGTTACGATAGCAAGTCTTACATATGCTGCACAAGTAAGTAACCTGGACCTGTTACACATCTTTGATATTGCCACGTGTCTCTGACCACAGACACCCTTCGTTTTCAATAATTATAGGGCTCAATGGAGCGTGGAAGTGTCCCGCCTCTAGCCAATGCGATTACATGCAAGTCGGTCATTGTATATCACCATCCCCAAAGGCATGATGTCGCTTGTAAAATTATAGATTATGGGTCTTTACTGTTTTCTTTGGCATATTGAGGCTCCTGGAGAGTAAATGACTAGAATTGCATTGTGCATCAATATAATATACACATCAGCATGAAATGCTGGAGAGTTTGAAAATGTCTGTCGAATGTGCGGACAGAGATGTCAACCACCACAGAGCTTCAACCTTTTTCAATCACATACTTGATTCAACCGATAACGAGCCGATTCCCAGTGAAACTGAGTGAAGATTGTCGAGAGGATTTGATGTAATTCTATTTCGTACTATTATACAAATGCGAGCATCAGGTGTGACATTTCTTCATGTGAATTTTCGTTTCCTGTCAGTGCTGCTGGCACTAGCCATGCTAGGTGCAGGCGACGATACATTACTCGATCTGACTGGAGGTGTGTTTCTCCTTGCAGAGGGTGCCAGACTTGCCAACCTACTAGTTCCTCTTGCTCCAACAACACTGCTTGTTTCCAGTAAACCACCATGCAACACTATCGAGTCTAGAAGATGCTGCGAAGCAACCAATTCGTCATGCATAAGATGTGGATTATGGATAGCGGCAACGGTTGGATCATCATCTTCGTCCTCTGTAGCCAGACTCTCTATAGCTCCTGCTTCTTCCTCGAGTGATGGCTTGTTGTTGCTGGTGGTGTTTGCTTTTCCGAGTTTTTCAAGAATTTCTACATCAGAGTTCCACATGTGACCTCGAGAAGGTATGAACGCCGATTCAGGTAGTATTGACGAGAAGCATTCAGAGAGTGCTTGTAGACTTGATGACTATTGTATGATGAATAAAGGCAATGAGCGCGTGTTGGTGTATTTGGGATGAGATATGGCGATGCGAATGAAACAGAAGCTTCAAACAAGCCTTTTTTGAAGGATGTTCTCACCACTCTGTTGGCAATCAACGTGTGTATGTCAGGAGCTTGGTAGATTGTATTGTCGACGATATAATAGACAGCTACCAAATCATCTAAGTATTGGATTGAGTTAGCACATGATTGCCTCAGACATAACAGAGTATAGGATAGAGCCCAGATACTATGCAGATAACGCGACGCATCCGTACCTGTAGTTTCATTAACTCGATTCCACTTGCCAATGACCCACAAGCCGACATCAGCGACGTGATCGAGTATATCGTATACAGTTCCAGTGAGAGCCTTGACATTCAGCTGGGAAGCCTCGAGCGGATTGTATCGAGTTTGCATGACAATATTTTCGTTGATGGAGTCGCGTGAATAGAATTGCGATTCGGCAAAGTAGGCCAGCACATTGTCGTGAGTTAGCTGACCATACTATAATAAAAACCAAGAGGAATACGATATTGTTAGATTTCAATACCATTTCAACATTTAACACGTTAATTGCCAGTAAGACAAACATTCTCGAACTTTGGGTAGTCAAGCTCTTACATATTTGAGAAAGTTTGGATTGATGAAGGACACATCTGTCAAGTCATCTTCAGGTACTTGAGCTATGTTATCGAGCTGGCCACTCTGATTATTCATTTTCCTTGCATTCTTGCTGCTTTTGTGTGTTTTGTTGTTTGGTCGAGTAAAGAAGCAGTTCATAGTCACTTGTTGCATTACTGCATTCAAGTTACAGTATTATACGTGAGATAACGGCTACTTATCCAACCGCGGAATCTCGTCGTCCTTTGTGAAAGCTGTTGAACATAAAACATTTGAAGCTCACGCCTTTTCCTTGTTAAATTGTAAATTAGGCCTTGGCAGAGATAGCTGTAATTTCAACTAGATTCGATCGGTAACTGCATCATGTAAGTCCTCTCTTCCTTTGCGATTGTTTTCAGTTTTGGCCAAATCTTAAATCGATTTTTATCTAGGGCCCATCGTATGTCGTATGGAAATAGAAATAAGCCTTATCAGGGGCTCGACTGGCAGCAATATGAAAGCGTATTACTTGATGAGCAACCTCCTGGCTCCAACAATTATACTCATCCAGCATCTGCAACAAACCAGACAAGTGCATCATCCTCCGGTCATCAACAGCCAGTATCGCAGCAGCATCAACAACGGGCTATAGTGGATAATACTCCTCCACGCAGGCAACTCAGCCCTGTCGGGTTTCGTATACGAGGAGCAGCTTCTGGACCCAGACATGTACCCTCTGAACCCAGAAACACCAGCGATGAGCCTCCTCCACAGCCAATAGCATCCGCCACTGGTAAGAGGAAGAAGAAAAAGAAGCAGAAATACATAAATCATCAAAACCCGAATTTTATTCCAGTGCTCGATCTCACCAAGTCGGACGATGAAATGTCTATAGACAGCGTATCATCAGGGGAGCCGATGCTTTCTATTAGATCAAACAACAAGAATAATGATTATAACAACAGCAGTCATCAAAGAGAATTCGTCCCGCCGCCACCTCCTCCATCACCACCATTCATTCCGCCACCGCCACCACCATCATATAATCAGCAATCGCAGTCATCACGATGGCCAAATAATGTAGGATCTTCATCAGCCAACAATGGCGGATTTGTAGAATCGCATCAGCAGGAATGGACAGGACATGGACACGGTGCTCATTCGCAGAGAGGATTGAATCGGAACTCTGGACAGCAGCAACCATATCATAACAACCACATCAACAACAGCAACCATAACGCCAGCAGCAGCAACCAGCAACAGCAAGCACTTCATGTGTATCCAACCTCTGCACCCATGAAACCTATATCAATCACACCGCCACCCCCAACACCAATACTGGGCCCAAAGCCGTGGGAATATGATCCATCTCAAATAGCAAGCACAGCTCCACCACCAGGCGAACGAATGTATACATTCCCACTGCCCGATAACAATAAGAAGAAATACATACCACCATGGACGGTTACTTCGCTAGGTAAAGAATTAGATGCAACCATTCATGAATTAGCTTCAAAAATGGAATTGCACACCGTCTATCCTCCCAAGTATACATCGTTTGTCGCTACAGCCACGTTTTTAAGGATGCCTTCTAAATATACTGACGACAAGAAGGATAAAAGGAAGGAGTCTATTGGTGCTGTCGGTGGTAGTAGCAGTAGTAAGAGGCTGCCTCCACCTCCATCAAAAAGGCCATCATCATCGGCAACCGATAAAAAGAATCGGCAATCGACTGGTGCCAGCAACAGCAGTAGTGTAAAGCCAAGTATAGTAACTGCGAATAGTACAGGTGTAAAGGTAGCACCAGCATTGGCCAAAGTCTTGTCTGAAGATCCAAGTCCCCAAATGTCTCCACTGACTGATAGTGAGCCTGCTACAACAGTTGGTGAAGATAAGAAACGAAAGAGGAGTGATGATGCTGATAGGGACATGATTTAGGAAACATAGTGTACAGCAGGGTCATTAATAAATTCGCATGTCAGAAACCCCATCTTTCTAAATACAATTTGTTCAAAAGAGAAATTACTAATACTTTACAAGCTTATGTATGAACATCTTATGTGCGACAAAATGAGGTCTGGCTGTTTATAAAGATTCATCTACTGAAGGCATGCAAACGGATTGGACTTCGAATATGTCTGAGGTGATGCTGGCCTCTTTGTCTGTTGTGGATTCTGGAGTCAATTCAAACTATATGGTTACGGGTTTGTCAGAAACTTCCTTTACGCTTCAAATTGTAGAGCACATATATATACTCACTTGGACGATTTGATAGCACAACGCTTCAGATAGTTGATTCAACCTCGCACCTCGATTGTCACCATCCTTGTCATCCGCCATCAACCAATTCAGAGACATTTTCTTGCCTGGGCATGCCAACTCGACTAGTTCATCAAATATGGCCTGATCCATTTTGACTCGAATCAATCCACCTGCGTCCAACTGAAGATGCACTAGTTTACTGTTACTATTATTACTAGGAATGCTGGCTACGAAACCCGTACAGTCTTCTTCAAATAAAATGTAAGATGAATCAAGTGTCCCATTGTCGAGTATGACGACTCGACATGACGAAAAGGGCGTTATGTACGCCTGTTTGCGTATCGTAGTGGAATCCTTGACTCGTGGTGACAATGTCGCTTGGTTTAATACAGTCACAGGTCTTCGATCAGGACTTGTGCTCTTTCGTAATCCCGATGGTCTAGTAGGTCGATGGAGATACAAAGGTGGTAACCCAGGCAGACGTGGAAGTGCAGCACCGTCTGATTTACTATTCGTACTTTCATCAAGTGTGGTGATTATTGGTTGCTGTTGTTGATATGTAGTGCCATATGCTGTGGGGCGAGCGAGAGCCGAGCGACCTTGATTCACGAGACTCTCTATATCTTCAACACTGAGAGATGGTCTTGGATCAGCAAAAAACTAACAAACTTAAATTGGGAACTATAGAGATACCTGCTAATCCAGGACAAAAGCTCATCGAACTTAGTTCTCAGGACGCCTTGAGAAGCAGAAAGTTTGATCTCTGTATCCTCTTTGGTTCTGAAAATGAAGGCTCCATCCTGGTATTCTTCAAATTCTAGATTCATGAAAGCAATAGGTGTCTTGGGCTAAATGAGAGATTTTGAGCACCAAGAAGCATGAAAAAACCAAGTGACCTGATCATAGACTTACGAGAAACGATGCTCTTGGCAATGACTGAATGTCCATTGAAAATGTCCGAACCACCACTATACCACCGGATGGATCTGTACATACAAGCCGCTGGGTAACCCTATCATAGGTCCCTTGCAAATGAACTGGTTCATCTACGGCTAAAAGTGACGTAAAAGGCTTGTCAGATTCTCTTAAAGGGCACAAATATAATTTTCGTAAAGAACAAGTTTACCAATAATGACTGCGAGCAAGTCAGCCTCTTCAAACTTTTCCAAACAATCTAGCTCTTGACATTTCACCCATCGTCGAGGCTGATACAGCGTACGGTGCCATTCTCCTTCCGAGAACGGCATTTCTTTGGCCATCAGTTTCTTTGACACTCGTAACGGAACGGACAGCATACTGCCACCACGATACCGATTTGGGTTGACAGCCTTCTCTTTACCTGCCGAGACACCAAATATCTGTCATTTTCAATTGAAAAGTGTAAATGAAAAAAATAAGCAAGAATACGGCTATGTGAACTCATCGAATGGAGCTTACTCGGAGACGTCTGCCCTCTGTCAAAGACGACAAAGCACTGTTATCAGGATTCCATATAGTTAGGAACGTCTCTCGAACATGCTCTAATCCAGCATTCTCGGGTGGATAGTCACAAATTCGGAACTTCACTGACTTGGAAACATCGCGAGGCTTGATTCGTTCCTGAAAAGATGAAGAATCGGAGCTTTTGCTTTAATGACGGGCTTTGTTGCAAAGCTCATCCTAGTTTTCAAACACTCTTACCCTCATCTCGTCCTGCATCCGTGACATCAGATTAGAGTTCTTGAATTCTTGTTTTTGACGAACATGGTCTTGAAGGCGTTCACGTTGCGAGCTGGTCAACAATTGCATGAACGACTGCTGATCAGTATGTAGTCGCATGCAATCATACAAGTCTTCCGCGTTTTCGATGTGCTTCAAATCACCTAAAGAAGAGCGCGTGGTTAAAATGAGAGCAACCAAAACTGAGATACTATGGCACTCGTCTCACCAGGAAGCTTTGAAAACCTGGGCGGTGTGGGGTTATCTCCGAACTTTCTTGGATCCATTTCAGATTCCATGACAAGTGCTGAATACGTTCGTTGCATCAGATTCTAAACAAGGAACGGTAGTGTTAACACAAAACGACGTGCAGTAGAAAATCATGTCGTATTACTTGCCTCATAGTCCTTTACTGCCAAAGATTCTTCTCGTTCAGACCTTGTTATACGTACAGTATCGCTCTTCTTTTCAATAAAACGAGCAGGAAACCGTCTCATGATGATGACATCAATACAAGGGACATCACCACCTTCAGGTATAAGGCACTTCAAAGCCATTGGATCTACTCTCTTTGCTTGGAATCCAAGTTTAGCGTCCCACCGAGCCAGACGAGTTGAGTTGACCTGAAGTTGAAGAACAGTACTGCTTGTAACTTCTAGAGCCGGACACGGTTCTGGTGGACCCAAGAGCTAGCCGGTAGAGGTGAGCAAAACAAAGAAAATGTAAATCGATGCAATTGAAGAATCCGCAATTCACCTTGGCGCTAGAAATACGCAATTTCAATCCAACATAAATCTTGCCTTGACGAAGCAAGGTATCCAAAGTAGAATCCAGACAAGCTCTGATCGAATACCATCCATCTGTGAGCTCGATACATGTACTTGCACCTACATTGAAAAGGTATTAAGGGCTAGGCCGAAAGAATTGGAAAATGACGTCGTCATCTACCTTCAGAGTAAATAGCAGAGACGCATAAAACCATCAATTGAGACGGCGAAGAGTCCCTTTCAATAATCAGTTTGAGAGCAGACCGATGCGCAAGATTGATTTCTCGTTCGTATCTAATGGCCAAGGAAAGAATGAGATTGCCTTACATTTCATCACAGTCTTGAAGGTTTTAATCTCACCTATAACAAAGCTGGTCAACTACAGAAGACGGCTTCCACAAGTCCTGCAGCAGATCAGGCTTTGACCGAATCATACAGGCAAACTTCCAGACAATCCATTTATAGTGATTCGAAATCCATTCTTCGCTTGCTAGGGTTGTGTCTGCACCAGCATCAATCAAGGCCTTTCTGGCTTCAACATTAGCCCAATTCTGATTGAAGGCATAGGTAGAGGCTGACAGAACTGAGCAAGCAATGACATCGATAGGCCTATCCACCAACGTGTGAGAATGATCCCTCGAATGCATTTACTGGCATCAACTTACACATTCCGTGCCATCAAGTCATCAAAGTCATAGCTCTGTTCACGTCCAATCGCTTCTCTCAAGGTTTGTCGCGAAGCAGGAGCTAGCACAAAAATATGATTTGCTCGGCGTTTGATAAGTAAGAAAGACATTGCTTTATCAAAACTCACCAGTCAAATCGAACAAAGTTGTGAGATTCTTCTTGTTACTTTCGTTCGGATCTGCGTTCTCACTGCTGACCGAGTTCTCTACAAATCGTCGTCGACCACCGCCGCGACGAGGTCCAACAATGCCCTTTTGTAGACCAGCTGGCGTCATTGGAGACTTGAATGGTGCTCTTCCTCGAGCAACCCCTACGGGCGTGACAGGTGCACTACGACTGTTGCCTTTACTAGGTGCACTACTACTTGCTGCACCTGGAGCAGCATTTAGCAATGAAGTTCGAGGCAGTCCAGATGGTACGGCCAAGGCTCCACCTCCTTTGATCTGCGGCGGATGGAATCCAACCACCTCGGAGCGTATGCTTTTACTTATGGCAGTTTCTATATTCGTTTCACTGGTCGTGATAGAGTCTGCATCATACAATGCTTTTGCTCGGTCCCGAGCTGCATCGGATATTGGTAGTGGTGCATCGGATATTGGTAGTGGTGCACCTTTGGCTGTTGCGAACCCACCAAAGTGGTTGACTTCTATTGCACTTTCTACATTCGATTGATTGGAATTGATAGAACCTGCGTCATATAATGCTTTTGCTCGGTCACGAGCTGCATCGGATATGGGCAGTGGTGCACCTTTAGCTGTTGCAAACCCACCAAAAGGGTTGACTTCTACTGCATTTTCTAAATTAGTTTCCTTGGTAGTGATGGAGTCTGCATCATATAATGCTTTTGCTTGGTCAAGAGCTGCATCTGATATGGGCAGTGGTGCACCATTAGCCGTTGCGAAACCACCAAACTGTTTGACGTCTATTGAGTGTTCCACAGTCCTTTCATTGGTACTGATACAGTATGCATCATATAAAGCTTTCGCTCGGGCAAGAGCTGCATTTGATATGGCCAGTGGTGCACCTTTGGCTGTTGCGAAACCACCAAAATGCTTGACTCCTATTTTCTCAGCCTTACGTGCTAAATCTGCATCTGCGGCTGTAGGTGCTCCAGCTCCAGTTGAGAAGCCTCGAAGGAAAGGCGGGATGTCCACTGCTGGAGCAGATTCATCCTCTGAATCCTTGCTTACACCACCAAACTCTATAGCGGGCAATTCAATGTCTAATAGATTGTCGTCAAATATATCGATCTCGTAATGATTTACTTCCTCATCTTTGACGTCATTTTCAGTTGCATGCACTAGTGCCATAGCTCGTTTATGGGCAGTTTCCAATACTGGCGGTGATTGCTTGCAGTTTGCAGTTCGAGAACCAACAAACCGCATTGGAAGCTGAGGTACAGCAAAGCCACTATTATTATCGAATGCTAACTTGTTTAAACTCAAGCGAGCCTGTTGTTGTTCTTCATGATCAGTGATTTCAGACATAACATTAGAAGCAGCTAGTTGATTTTCTGCATCAACGAAATCTTGTTCGACTATCTGATCATGAGCGAAAAACGCCTCTTCTGAGGCTGTTGTTATTTGAAGCTCAACTGTTGTTTCCATTCCATCTTTAACAGCGGGTTCTACGACAGCTGGCCCTACTATATCCAGTTCTTCAGCTCCTTCGTCTTCTATACGAGCTGGCCACTTAGCTCGCTGAGACAGCTGAGCTTGGCGATTATTCATTTGCAACTGTTGCTGAGATGCAAAATTCGACTGGGATCGATTAGGATGTAGCTGAGATCGAGTATGATGTTGAGACAAGATCGACTTGTCATCATCAAACATAGATCTAGAGGCACTACCTGTATTACGATTGGTCTTGACAGACTGTGATGATAAAGGTAAATACGTGTCGGATACTCCTGGAGGTTTTGCAATCTCCTTTAACGAGACACCACCAGGAAAACCTGAATATATTCCTCCTGTCTTGAACATTTCAGAAGCTTTGGCTAGTGCATCCTCTGAAATATTGATGGTCTTTTGAGATGCCGTCATGAAGTATGGTACATCACTATTAATATTAGGGGCGGGAAGTGCAGCTGCGGTGGTGGGAGCTACAGCTGCGGGCAGAGTGGCTGTGTGTTCTGGATTTCGAAACTTCTGAGTCAAGTCATGAATCATTAGTTCTTGTGTGGGTGAGAAGTCTTCGAATTGATTTGAGCTTGACGACTCAGATCTCTTCTGAGAATCAATATGTCGTTGCAAGTCAATCAAAGGCTCAACTCGGTCGAGAGAGGCGAGAGGTTGATTATCATATACAGCATTCTCAGTAGCATTTACAGACTGACCGTCATCATTATTTACAGAGAGGTTACCAGCTCCTCCCATAATTGAAGGCAGTCCGTTACGAGTTGGCTTGTGGCCGACCACAACAGAGACGACATCATCATTATGTAGTTTATCAGAATTACCCTTATTGTCAGACTGACCATTGGAGACTATTATTTGGTCGTCCATTTTGGCCGATTTGCTGTAGTTTTCGTCTACAGTGTCGCTATCATCCTTCATCTTGCGTTTAAGGCTTGATGGTGATACAGAGCCGTCTCCATCAGCTGATACGACTGCAGTAGTTTTCATGGACTCTTCGTTCATAACAGGTTCTGCGTACTTGGCTCGTGCAGCCCGTTTTTTCTCCTTTGGCATTTTGGGAGTCTTTTCATACACAGATGACGTTGGTGGCTTGACGACTTCTACTGGTTTGGTGGATAGTTGACTACGTGTCGCCAACCTCTTAGGTGGTCGAGGAACCTGATCGACCCCATCTGATGGGATCCGGGGTGTAGCTTCTATATTAGATCGACTACTAGTACCAGCAACAGGACCTTGTATTATTGGTGGCGGTAGTGGAGGTGGCATAGCTGGTTGTTTATCGGTGAGTGGCCTAGATTTACTGAACAGATCTTCCCTGAAAAAGAAGTCGTCCGTCTCATCACGACTCGTTATGACATCGTTTGCATTACTGTGCAGAATGTCTGTATTGTCCGACATGGCTTTGAATCGTTTAGTGAGTTCTGACTGTCGTGGCGAATTTCTGTGCGATGGAGATTGGAGGGATTGTGTATCTGACAATTTGACTCCGTATGGTGATGATTTGCGGACTGTTTCGAATAAAGTAGGTGACGACCCGGCATCGGCATCACCGTACTCATCATCTACTAGTAGCGGTCTCTTTGGACTAGGGCGTGCTACAACGAGTTCAGTCTAGTGTAGACGCAATATGTTGAGTTGAGTTATCATGGACAAAAGCGAAATAAATTGGTGAATTACCACAAGTCCTTTTATGGCAGTGTCTTGCAACCCTGCATCTTCAACTATAGCAGTTACAGACGGTCCACCATCACGATGCATGGGTGGCATACTCATACCAGTGGGATGCGAAGGTATTGAACGCCACACTTGGGGCGGAGGCATGGTTCTGGCCGACGAAAACTTAAAAGGAGTGTTTAAAGCCGAGTTGACCAAGGCAAATCCACTTTGCAGACTGATATTCCTTCCATTCCCTGCTCTTAATGCTTCCATGACTGCACCAGGAGTCTTTTTAGGGACATTGCCTGGCGGCGCAGGCGTTTCCAATTGTTGAGACCACTCATCCAGAGATATTCCATCTAGCGGATCCTGCTGCTGAGCTATGGGAGTCACCGGTCGAGCAGTCACTGCTCCCTCCCGTTGCAAAAAGCCGTATACTGGAGAGTTTGGTTTTGTGGTCGAGAAGAGGGAGAATCGAAGACCCCTACTAGGTGGCAGAGCACCATGAGATCCGAATGGAAGTCGCTTCTCAACACCAAAGGGTGTTTCACGTAATGGCGATGAATCTGGATTAGGATTATACAGTGACATGACGGCCGAGTCAATCACACCATTACTACTTCCAGTCGTGTCTGTGATATCATTACTCGTAGTGTCAATGTCTTCCATACCAGTAGCATTACTGAGTCTTCGTTGTGGTGTTTCTTGGCTCTCAAACAAATATTCGAGCTGCATTGGTTGCACAACTGGCAAGTTTGGCGGTATAAGTGGTGACGTGTCTAGAGTTGGTGCCATTAACTGAGCAATATTCTCATTCTGTTGATATGGACTCTTCTCAGCCAGCCAAACTGGGTTGTGAGAAGGCTGTTGATTTGTGTGGACGCTACTACTTGTTGAAACAGCTCTAGCCGCTTCTGCAAGTGGAGTGTTTATGCTATTTGAGCGTTGTTGGACTGGTTGACTCTCTTCCACCTTAGCCTATTAAATTTGTTTTGAGTGTTAAACGTGAGGGGTTTGGTCGTAAAGCTTCTTTTAGGTAAAGACCTGATCCTGTGGCTGATCTGTATCGTTCTCGTCCTCTTCTACATCATCTTCAACAGTAGACGACTCCATAGGAGTCAACCGACTACTGTTACGAGATGCAGCACCGTCAGCACCTTGTTCGTCATCCGACATAATAGGATCATCATCATCGATGGGATGATCTTGTTTCAAAGGCTCTTTGCTGCGTACGATGAGCTTTGGTAAAGACGTAGAGTTGGGAGGCGTTGACTTGGTTGCTTTTCTCTGATTCCTCATTTCTGTCTAATGGTGCTTGGAATGTTTGCAATTTGCATCCCAAGAACGTGATCGTAAAGAAAATACGTACTTGTAATCCAATAAATTGATAAATAAATAAAGGCTGGACTGATATATCTTCACAGATTCAAGCGAGGATCTACTACAGCAAAAGTAACAGTTAGGACTGCGTGTTTGTCAGTTTGAAGAAGAAGGCAAGGCAGACATGAGAAGTTCGAATCGGTCATTATATACGTATTGTACTTACACATTGGAACGGGAGCGCTCCTCAAAGCCAACACCACCATTCTTCGTCAAGCTTGAAATTTGAAATCCGTGGTTGCAGAAAGAGCTAACGTTCAAACTTCTTCGCAACAGCAAAACTCTCACCGCGGAAGAGCGACCGTACGCGGTCGAGCATTTCAATATTCTCAACGTGTACATCGGATACAATATCGTTCAAAGCTCTCGATTCAGTACTTTATTTTACACGGAGGCAGACAAAACTAACTATCAAACTGAACAAACCAAGAATTATGATGATGATGATGACGATGCGGCAGATCCTACTTTTACTCGTCCCTCAGAGTCCACAAAGGCATGTAAGCCTGTCGGTTTCAGCACTTCCTGATCAACGACTTGCTGAGCTTTAAGTGACGCCACAACCTGTTGATTTTCTGTATTCTTCTCTAGCAAATTCCGAATGGCCAGTATAGTATACTCTCTTAGCCCTAAAACATTGTATTTAGCAAATTTAGCCAAGGTTTCTTGTTTGCTATGCACAGTACCGACAAGAGCTCAAGCACGGAAATCATGCCCAAAGCAAGGACTGGGTATACTCACAAGGATTGGCATCATCAATATGAGCTTGAGACAGTATTAACGGTATTCCACCCAGTCTCCTAATCTCGTCTTGCACCTCCCGACACTCGTAGCAGAGATTGCCCAGTACACCGACAATGTTCACTTTGAATCTATACAAGCCCTGGTTGAGAGCCGTCAAACCATACGTATTCGAAGAGGGTGCCTGCGTCTGTCTAGGCAGATATTCGTCGGCAATCTTGAGCAACGTAAGGACAGATTCTACCAATCCCTTCAACATGAGTCGTGATTTATCTTCACTCCTCAATACCAGAGTCAATCTACTCATGATTCGTAATAATAGACCGAGACCGTCCCGATCGGGTATGTTTGGTTCATGGCATCGTGCGGTTGATGAAGCATCTGACTGCGGAGGCATTGGTGCCATTAATACCGGTGCTCGATCTAATAATTTGTTTATCACTTTGGCTAGGAATGACATGGTATCGAAGGAGATCGGAAGGGTGGTGGTATCATCATTGACTTTGGTTTCTATATACTCGTCCAACACTTTCAAAAAGGTGACATGCACCGGATCTAATAGCGTTGGACTTGGTCCAGGTCCTTTCATACGACTTATACTATCCATTATATCCCGAGTTAAGCCCAACTTGATCATATTATTGAAGACGAGGATGCTAAGAGTTGAATTTCGACCAGTCAGTCCAGAGTTGATAGCAACGCTGACACCCAGCGAAACGAGATGTCCGTGTACGTACATGCTATCCAACAGCCCGGGATCGGCAACAGGTTTCAAGGACAACGTCAACATTTCCAACATCATTCTAGTCAACTCTTGCCCCAGCTTGGTATTAGTCAAATACTGACTACGGGCAGCATCGTTAACGGTACAGTTGAAGATCCACATAACAATCAATTTAGACAGTTTCGTGTCCTTGATTTTTAGTAATTGCCTAAAAAGGGTGCTTTTGTCAGCGTCATGCCGGAGGAGACAATTTGTAAGCCATGAAAACTTACTTGACTAGATCCGACTCCTTGAATATGAATGGCCACAGTTGATTGCAGACATTGGAATTACAAGTCATCATGTTGGCGAGAGTTTGGAAACCGTAATGCACACAAGCCAAAACGTGTGGTTTGAGGTTCTGGCATGGGGATGTTGTCGATATCAACCAGCTACATAAATATGTGCTGATTTCTTCGATGGGTATATAAATTCGATATTGGCTAGTATTTGAACGTGTGTGAGTCCAGTTTCGACAAATAAAGCGCTATATACCGAAAGTAGTTCCCATTGACAACACACACCATGATGAATTCTGGTTGTATGGAACTGAGGCACACAAGTTTCTAACAAGCTTAAAATGGGCACCCGTTATGGCAATGATGAGACAGGACTTGTGCCGGCATTCGACACCAGCTTGGCCCAAACCATTGAAGATGGAAAACAGTTCGTTGCGGATCGTTATCAGCATCTTACTAAGACTAGGCCATATATCGGTTCGGCCCAGTATAGCTCTATTTGTGCACAGCGTAGAGTAATGACAGGAAAATAGTTAGCGATCAATACATTTGACAACTGTTTTGACTTGTTTTGACAATCTGGAATTGGAGAGTCCCAAAGAACCAGCGAGATGTCATACCTCTGTTCAGGGTCTTTGCAAATGGCCGAAGCAACAGATTCGACGGTTTCGACGACATGAGTCAATTCTTCTTTAAATAAGTGAGGATTTGATGAGGCCATGCCCTTTGCAGCACAGTAGCGTTCCCAGGCGAGGGAGAGCATTCTAATGTGTTCATTCTCTTCGGGCAGATCCATATCAATGTCGCCTGAACTCTCTTGACATGCTTCACAGCAATCGTCTTCGTCATGGAGTTGGTTTGACGACGATGTCATTTTTGTTTCTTGAAGTGTCATGGTATTATAAATGGAAAGCAAGGAAGGAGCAGGATAGCGTTCAAACGCTGGGTCGGCTTCGAGGCATGTTATTGGTTGCTAGTAATGGGTTTTTACTAATCTTTCCTCAATTTGTCATCTTGATCGAATTGGAATTTGATAGTAAATCGGGTTCGCTTTCTTGGCACACACAGGTTAACAAAGAGTTGCGGGCGGTCAAAACGTGTCTAGGACACGTAACATGAAATACCGTCGGCAACCAGCACGACATAACAATTCCTTGCGCATAGCGGTTCGCGAAAACAGGTCCAAAAAATTGCGACTCAGAGCTACAATAAACTGTAACTTGGCTATATATAGGTATCTACAAAGAACTAGATATTATGTCGTGAACTATGATGTCAAACACCGTGGCAAGCTTTCGAGGGGTTTGCGTATTTTTGCTTCGTTTAGGCTCCTGAATTCTTACAGAGGGATTCCATACGTGTCTGGACGACGGCCGATGATGCTTTTGGTGTGGTAAACTACCATGTTCTCGTAGCCTACATAGCAACTTGGCTGCTTGTAGTGTTTCTTGATGTTCCATCAACCCCTTCAGATTACTCTTGGTCGTCACTCGTGACATTTCAGAAGCATTCCATTTTTCATGGAGATCAGCTGTTCGAGACCGTATGGTGCTTAGGAAGTCGTTGATGTTGGTAATATCGTTCATTTCCGGGACATCCAGCCCTTGTGGCAAGGACTTGCTCAGTGGGGGTGCCGGTAAGAGTGCTGTAAGGGACCGTGTGATATTCGTAGACTCCAGGAAGGTGTTGCTTGTCCTTCGTGTATTGTTTGGAAGCTTGGTCGACCTGGTAACCAAGTCATGTAGCGACGATAATGTGGAGATAGAAGCCATCCCTGCCTTGTATGCATCTGTCATCTACAGCGGGAGGGTGAGCTTTCATAGGTCGACAATCAGAAACAAACCCAAGGGCTCACGTTAGTAAATGGTTGTTTCGGAACGTCGTTAACCTGTTCCTTGACTTGATCAGAGTGTATTCGATGTACACAATGTGGACATAGAGTAGCTCGGAATTTTGAGTGACGTCTCAGAGCTTTATAAGCTTTGCCACGGCTCTGTGATTGTGAGGGAAATCCTTGATTTTTGACCCAAACCACGAGTTGATGTTCAGAACGAAGGTTCAACGCACCAAAAGCAGCAAATTCCATTAGAAAATGGCACTCTCCACCGTGGCTGGGTGAAGGCTATTGTCGAGAATTCATTCTCGGTGACGGAATTGTTTTGTTGACCTTCTGTAAGCAGAGGAGCAATGAACACTTGCAATCACGACGTCAAGGACAATCTCACGGTGAAGATAACATCTTCTCATTTCAGCATAACTTTGCTAGAACGACCGATAGAGGAATACCTCGGTTTGGGATGAATTGTTTCTGCGAATAAAAGGGCGAACGTCACACACATAGAGCTTCATTGCAACACCTAGTTTATCAACTGAAAGTTCCTACATCATTAAAAAAGAGTCAACTTGTGTTCTCAATAATGCCTACCCCTCTCACCATCGATGAGGCCAACAGAGCCGTCTTCGAAAACCCCGAAAGTCCATTCTACATGGTCGATGGTCTGCATCCACACTTCAAGACCCCAGTGAAGAAGTTCAAGGTAAACCCCTTTAAATGCTGGTTTGATCGCTCTCAGTCAGGTGCTAATCTGACTTTATCATCTAGAATGCCCCTCAAAATGGTACCGAGCTATGGAAAAACATGGCTACTGTACGTACACCCACAAAGTTCATGGCTGGCACGTTGAAGCGATATTTTCAAATCCTCACTGTTCTTGCATTCCCTAGAGCTTCCCAAACAATGAGTTCGTGTTGTACTATGACCATGTCAACAAGGAGGAAATTCGAATGACCTTTAGCGACGTTGATGCAATGGTCAAGAAACTCGCTGCTGCATTGGTACAACACTATGGAATCAAGCGTGGTGAACGTGTTGGTCTCGCAATGCGTAATCATCCTGTAAGTTTGTCTCCCAGAATCCCAAGATCTCGCACATCCTCATGTGTCTTACACCATTCTTACCTAATCAGCTGTGGTATGCATTCCATTGGGCCAGTGTTGTCGCAGGAGGCTGTTCTGTACCAGTAAACTCTTGGTTGACTGGTGAAGAAATGGCTTGGTGTGTGCAGGACTCTGGCTGTAAAGTTATCTTGGTCGACCAAGACCGATACGAGCGTCTCTTGCCCAACTTGAAGGAATTACAAGCCCAAGGCCTCGAAGCTGTAATCTTTGCTGGAAAGGGAAAGGCTCCAGCTGGAACGGTCTCCATCAACGATCTATTGGACGCTTACGGCTCAACAAGGGAATACCCTCAAATCACTCCTCCTCTGCACGAAAACGACAATATGATTATCATGTATTCGTCTGGTACAACTGGTCGTCCCAAAGGTGTTATAACTCATCACGGAATGTGGTGCTTTACAACAATGGCTGGATTAGCTGGTGGAATGCTTGCTTTGTTACGGCAAGGCCTGGACATGCCTGACCCAGCCACGGTACCTCTTCCAAGGTAGCTAACCACATTGAACCAGCATTGGGACTTTCGAAACTCACTTTTCTCCCCTTCCTAGTATACTTGCACCTGTGCCCTTGTTCCATCTTACCGCATACGCATTCACATTGGGGGTTCAGCTACGTGGAGGCAAAGGTACGACGATTTTCACTGATCGCAACAATACCGGTTTCTGAACCATAATCTCTGCATAGGTGTTTTGATGTACAAGTGGTTAGTACACAGTCTGAGAAATTGTCGTGGCATTGCCTCCATCTGAAAGCATCGATTTTCGTCGTCTAGGGATCCTTCCGCTGCTCTTGAATTGATGGAAAAGGAAAAGTAAGATGCGCAACCATGCTAGTCATATTACAATTCTAACCAATTTATTTAATTCTCAGATTGACAGCCTTTGTCGGTGTTCCATCTATGGTTTGGCAGCTCATGGAAGAGCCAACATTCTCGAAACGTGACCTTTCTGCAATGACTGGTTTGTCATTTGGTGGCGGCCCATCATCACCAGAAATGTTACAACAGACCAAGCAAAAGTTCCCAGTTTCCACCTTCAAAGGAAACTCTTACGGAGGTAAATTTTCGAAATCGTAACTCAAATTTGCACATCCCTTAACACAGTCCTTATCGACGTCTTCCTAGCCACCGAATGTCACGGCATTGCTACTAACGTTTTGGAAGGTTACGAGAAGAAACCAGAATCAGTTGGTGTACCCCCATACTATGTTGAAGTAAAAATCACGAATGCTGAGGGAACAAAGATCATGCCACGTGGAACACCTGGAGAGATTTGGACCAAGAGCTGTTCAGTTTCGAAAGGATACTGGCGTAATGAGAAGGCTACCAACGAAGCCTTCCAAAATGGATTTTACAAGACAGGAGATGTTGGACGAGTGGATGAAGACGGTTACCTATTCTTGATGTCTCGTTCCAAGGACATGGTGAGTAACTGGACCTTAGTTTGTTAGGGTTCTAAATTGGCATCATCGTAACTCCTCGTCTGTAGATAATAAGAGGTGGAGAGAACATCTACTGTGTCGAAATTGAAAACGCATTGGCTCAACATGAAGCCGTCATTGAAGCCACTGTCTTCGGTGTTGAACATCGTATTATGGGTATGTTCTTTCTGTTGGCCAGAATTTCATTTATCATGCAGCTGAAAATATTTCTTCTGCACTTACTAGGTGAAGAAGTCTATGCTGCTGCTCAGATCCGTCCAGAGTTTGTCGGCAAAGTTACTTCAGAGTCCTTGAGAGAGTTCTTGAAGGCAAAGATTGCGGGATACAAGGTACTGACTTTCTCTCAGTGTTCAACAAGAATTTTTCAACTAAAATACTATTTTGAACAGGTCCCCGTTTACATTGACTTACGTACTGAAATATTAACTCAAGGCCACACCAACAAGGTTCTTAAACGTGCAGTCAAGGAAGAAGTAATGGCCAAGTTGAAGGCTACTGGAGAACAAGCTCGTTTGTAAGACAAGTAAATGGCCTTTGAAGAGGAATTGAATTTGAGCCATTGTCACACTGAATGTCTTAAAATCTCTTAATAAACGTAAACTGGTGCATTCGAACTTGATTTGGCATGAAGGTTGTGTGGGAAGGAGAAATGCTGCAGTTGTATTTTTGAAAGTTGAACGAGGCTTGTATGTGAAAGGGGTCCATTGTCTTGGCGAAACAGAGCCGATAATGTCCATTGTTTATCGACACATGAGGTCATAATTCAAAAATGTTTCATTGTGTTCATCAAAGTCTTGTCTAGGTAGGTCGGCCCAAAGTAAAACTTTTCCATCGTGGTGCTTCCTGTCTGAGCTTGTGACTTGATCGACCTAAGGAATCCCAAAAATCAGAGTTCTGGAAGACACAATCCAATAGACAACTGCAAAGTAAAGAAATGTCGAGATACTATATCTGCACATAGAAGATGGTTTTCTTACCAAAAACATCCTGGAACGAAGAAAATAACGGTTAGTCAAATGATTCACTCCATGTTAAAATGTTAGCTGCCCAATGTCTTTGGGAATCAACAATATGGTTGTCTTACCAGAAATGTCCTGGAAGAAAGAGAATAAGGGTTAGTCAAATCATTCACTCCATTTCGAAATGCTTCTTGCCCAATGTGTTTTGGGAATCAACGCAACCCGTTTTTCACTCACCATTGTTACATGCAGTCAAGCATGATGAGCAGGGCTGAGTGACATGATAACCTACCACATTTCCACTAAAAGAAAATCGGTTAATTTACTAAGAATCTGCATGTTACCGGTGACACGGAATTTAATTCCAAACAGCATACCACTGCAAGCATGCAACATCTCGTATTCTACAATGGCAGTTTCTAGTAGTGTAGTCCTCACAAACCAGTTGCACTCCTATTGAAGAGCAGCCGGTGAGAATGGAACTGTTTTCAACTAGCATCTCTGGACCGACGCAGTGTTGAATTCCAAAGAAACCAAGCTTCCAGAAGAAATCGTAATCAGCATACCACATGGAGGAGCATCAGTTGAAAATAATTCTACATTGGTGTCGGCCAGCAAAATAGCTTTGAACAATCATGAGAGAGTGTTAAACAAAATCCAAGAATCATCAAACCAACTTGAAATGAAGAAAGTTCAGACAGACTGTAAGCTCACCTTTCATCCCACGCTTGCACAGTTCGAATTCACAACCATGACAGGCAAGATTACACACTGATTTACTTCTGAAAGCCGGCCGAACGTTCGATGGAGCATTCCCACTAGTTGCCAAACTGCTTCTCCGTTCTGGAGGTCTTTGTAGATGCAATTGAGTAGCCGATTCTTGCAATTGCGAGGCGTGTTGAATCCTGATGAGGGCTTCACGTTCGAGAGGCGAAAAGGCAGAAGATTGTCGAGTTGTTGCAGAATTCGAGGGATTGTGGGGCGATGAGGCAGCTATTGAAGTGATGCGAAACAAAGCTCTGGCTGCATTTGTTGAGGTAGGTTGTTGGTTTTGGACTCGAGCAGCGACATTTGGATTCAACCAACGCAGGTTGCCAAGTTCCGTGAGTGGCTCTTGCTGTAAGATGGTGATGCTTCTGGTTGTGTCGTTGTTTAATGGTGGTGGAGACATTCTGCTTCTCGATTTGTTGTTCTAATATCATCGAAGCGAAAAGTGTGAATTTCCATGATTTTTCGGACGCAATACGAGATTTAACGTTCACACCTGAAATTTGATGAATAGAGGACGCGTAGAATGTTAGAATGATCCAAAATACAGTAAAACTTTTTTTGCTGAAGCTTGCGCGTTTCGTAGTCGTGTCGCCTCCTGATTTTGCCGGAAATATTGACGCAATTCTCGGTGGAGTTATGAATCAGCAATAAACCAATAGGAGATATTTCTGAAAAATATGCTTTATTGTTATTAAAAAGCTGGTGAAGTGTTTGGCTCTATTCTATAGTTCTAAAGTGTCCACTAGTGTGAAGTGTTCAGTTCTATAATTCTAAAGTGTCTATAATAATGTCTAGTGGGAGTGTTTTTCTTATAGCTTTCCACTTAAGTTCTATGGCTGCTGTGGCTATTGTTACTACTCCGGGCACCAAAAACCTTGCTAGCCAACCGACTCAACCAAGTTTGTTTCGGCACGAGTGTTTCATTGTCACTTTGCACACGAGTAAGTAGTTTTGTTTTCAAATGATGATCGCTGACGGGTCGTGGCGCGATAATGGGAGACAATTTTCGGGGATTTGTGGCGGACAACTTGTTGATTGGATTTCGAGAAACACCAACATTTCGTTGCGGTGAACGTTCCGAAAACATGACTTTCTGTAAGATCTCTGCTTCTTCTTGTGGGGATTTGCCCAAAACGGCGGTAATCAGTTGGGGAGGTATGGTATTTTGTGAATTCAAATTGTGACGTGGGCTGATGATGTTGGGGGATACCCAAGGGTGTTCGAGAATGTCGTCCATGGTAATTCGTTGGTCAGGGTCTCTTTGTAACATGCGTGAGATCAGGTCAATAAGGTCTGATGATGTGTGATCTGGGAAAGAAATTTCGCTGTGTTTCACTGAAGCAGAGAGTTCGGCAAATGATTGTCCAGCAAATGGTAACGTGCCACATGACATTCCATATAAACAGACCTATAGCAAGACGCATTAGTCAATGTTAACGGTCAGAATCAATGCTCGCTCAAGTCAAAGCTTACTCCCAACGACCAAATATCGATTTCAGGACCTGATATAGTAACAGATACAGTCAGCGAATAAAATCACGAATTCTTGTACAAGGACATCACTGTATGCAATTTCTTTGTACTTACCTTGATAGAATGAGTTGGCAAATATCTCTGGAGAAGCATAGCTTGGACTTCCACAATTATTTTGTATGAGACGATTCCCAGTCTTGTCGTAAAACGTAGCAAACCCAAAGTCCAAAACTGTGGCAAGACCTGTTGCTGCGTTGTATCTGATGTTTTCAAGTTTAATGTCTCGATGGATGACACTGTTTCTGTGGGCAAAGTCTAGGCGAAATGAAAGAGGTTTCAGCAATCGAATCCAAAATATCATGAATGCCTGAGTAACGCAGAATCCTACCTATTGCAGAAAGGACTTGTCGAAAGATGTGTCGAGCACGTTTTGGCTTAATATAACCACAATTTCGGATGACATCAACCAAGTCCTGACCTGGGAGGTGCTCAAATAGTGCGTAGATGTGGTGCTCGCCCAATACGGCTGAGAACATGCGAGATATATTTGGATGGTCGAGTAACATGGATATTGAGGCTTCCCTGATGTTGAATAACTCCTTCTTCCACAATTTGTCTACGTCAGCGGGCTGAATGGGACAGTCAGAAGTTTCTAGTCTAGGTCTCTTGATGCTCTTGATCACACAGACGTGGTGGGAAGTTGTGTGCGTGGCGAGCCGAACCTTTGCAGAAGCACCCTATGAGGTCGGGAAGAAGAATCATAGATTAGCAGGAGTGGCATAGAATGGAAATAGGATGTGATATGTGATGAGATGACGATGCCGTGAGTGCAGAGTGCAATATTGTGCAAAAGTGTAAAATGTACGCAAATCAATACCTGGCCAATAACCTTGCCCAGCTCATAAGTTCCGTGCCTAGTATTGAGGTGAGTGCGTGCTACAGCAGCAGTAGATGGCTGCATGGAGGTTGAAGTGGTCATAATGAGAGATGATTGTTGACTGTGCAAATGCAATGTGTGATAGAATTGAGCTAGATCCAGAGCGAGAAAGTTAAGGATGGTAAGCTGTAATATAAAACTTAAGGATGCCGAGTTGCACTATGAGGTGATGCTGTCGGTAAATAAATTGTATATGATTCTAAGGTGCGTTTTTTTCCTATGCGCTTGACAACAAGCAGAGTAAGCACAGCAGCAGCGAGCAGCACCGCAGTAGGGCCTATACTGTACCTCGAATTATAACAGTCGAACATGAATCGAGCTGTGGCCAACAAAATACAGCATTCTGATGGAGGTGGAATTACTATTCTACAAGTAATATCGCATTTGAGGTTTTCGTCTCGAACGCAACTCGAAGAATACGCGTATACGTCGTGATCCAAACAAGGCAATCGGGCAGCCGACGCGTTTTCACTGTAGCTAGTTCTTTCCTTTGCTTGATTTTCTACTACAAGCAGGCAACAACCAGCGAAACTAGAAGCAGCCGTCTATCACAACATGTACAGAGTCAAAGTAGGCCATCGGGTCTTTGAGTTGACTCGAGACTCGATAGAATCTGATGCTCCAAACCACTTCACGTGCGTCAACCTATTGGCGAAACAATCTTGCTTTTAGAGCTTGATCGCTTTGACAGAACTGACTGACTCTTCTCATATACTTGCAGGGCTGCATTGCTGGGCTCATTCGTAGAAGCTCGATCGGAGCAGCCTCTCTTCTTTGACAGAGATCCAGAGCTGTTTGAGGTGTGGAAACTTTGGTTTTGGTTTTGTTCAAGATCACTGCCTTGCCCGTCTGCCACTAAAGTTGCTTTGATTTTATCACTATTCCTGCCATTACTTGCTCACTACCACCTTATCTCGTCCCCTAGTTCATCGTTCGTCATCTGAGAGGCTATACTCTGGTGCCAGTCTTAGAATCTCCGATACCTTCAATGTCACTAGAAGCTTACAAGGCAAATCTACTCGCTGATGCTCAATACTTTGGGTAAACGATGATCAAGACTGTCATCAACCTCAATTGTTTCGAGGTTTGACAGATATGACCCCGATTAAACTATCCTACGTATTTCTTCCAACAGGCTCGCTGCACTAATAGAACTCCTAGATCCATCGCCACAACCTGATGATCCTGGGCCACCGCTATCGCAAACAATATGGAACCCTTTGAAGCAACGGAATGAGCTGCTTCTACCTCTACGAAATATAGATCCCCTTAGACTTCGATTTAGCGATTCCGTCATGTTCAACGACGTATTTATCTCTCTCTCTCTGTCTCTCTCTGTGTCTCTAAACTCATCATTCTGTTTACTTTAGGAAAATGATTCACCTGTCGTAGCTAGGTTTGTGGCAAAAGAAGTACTGTGTAGACTGAGTTTAGCTCAATATGCACCTCCGAATATAAGCACTACCTTTACGCATGTACTGTTTACCTACTCTCATGAAAAGGAAAAGGAAGCCATTGGTACGAAATTTTTTGTTGTCGAAATCTATGTCTGTTACTAACAATGATTGCACTCCAACTACATAAGTTTCTATCGCGCAAGGATTCCAGCAAGACGATATAGGCTCGTCAAACCTTTTGGATGCTTGCTTCGATATTGACGGATTGAGATTCACAGGCAAAGATACCACAGAATGTGAAGGGATTCTCGACCACAAAGCAAACCAAATCCCACCGGAAGAATTTGACCGGCTCAAGCGCTTGCGATGGTGAGTGTGCGGCGTTTTGCAACCTGTTAGCGCTCGAACAACATATTATGGTGCACTTCATATTCATTGATTAAAAATCATATTTTTTCGTAGGCTGATTACTCGCGGCAACAGGACTATTTCTCTCTTCCTGGATGAAATGCTATTCACAGTAATGAGCGTCGTGTTTGTATGATTTCCGAGAAACGATGTTGAGACATTTTTGTATTTAATAGGTAGAACGAGCTGCAGATTCACCCTGTATGTTCATCCTGTCAGCAAGAGGCATTAGGCAAGGTACGGTAGGAACGTGGTATAGTCTCATTTTCTAGGATGATCTAACTTTTGGCTTTTCTTGGAATTGCAGAAGAGTATGGCTGGCGCACTATTACAGCAACTGCAACATAATACAACACATTCCGTTTGCAAGAAGACCTAAATTATTATTGATGGAAAATAATATAGATATTTTATGCTGAGACTATGATTCGGGTTGAGCTTGACGACTCGGGACTTGAGCTGGTGGTGTATATTGAAGTTCATGATCAAGCCATTTCTTGGCAGATTCGAGCATATCTTGAATGGTTGCCGCACTAGTCCCACTGGATCCACGAGCTATTAGACGGGCACAAGTGTTCATGGTGTTGATGGAAAACCCTGTGTAGACTCGGCCAACTTGTGCAATCTGTTTATACTCTATTCCCGGTATGGGACATGGTTCAGAAGGTACTCTAGTCAAAGTTCCAACATGCAAAGGAATTAGCAAGTCTCCACAAGGAATCTGATCTTGTCTTGCTCGACATAGCCTGCGTGAGGGTAATCCAAGAGACGACCGAAATTCGTATTCGGCAAACCAACCAATAGGCTGTGATTCGGATACGTCAATTAATGGCCCGATTGAGCCTCCAGGTCTTCTTGCTGCAATTTCACATAGTACGAAATCATTATCAACTTCGAATAGTTCCAAGTGAAACATCAGATGGGAAGGGCATGGTAGATTGTCCAGGACACGTTGAGTTATCTCGACTAGGCGACTATGTCTGGCATCGGTTGTTGGAATGAGGACATTTCCGTAGGCATTCCCAGTTGTGAATTGCAAGTTGGTTGAAATATAGCAGAAAGGCCATACGTTTACAATCTTGGAGTCGCTTGCGTAACCATTGACGTGATACATTTTGGCGCCCTGGAGTACGTTTTTGGGGTATAAGTACTTCAATCGATTGCTTCCCAATATATGTGCATCACTTACTTCCAAGAACTTTTCGACGATCATATCACCACTATAGTCCATACAACGGCCTTCTTCATCAATACGGCCATAGAATCGATTAATGAAATAGTCTTCCATGTCGGCTCTATTCCTCAAAACGTCCACTCCAGCGGAAGCTGATCCCAACGTTGGTTTCACAATGACAGGAAATCCATGCTCGTTTACGAATTGCATCACATTTGCTGGTGAGAATACTTTAGCGAAAGGAGGTACGATAATGGTAGAGGATAAATGTCTTTTCATAGCTTCCTTGTCTCGAAATAGCAACGCATCTTTAGCAACGAGGCCACCTTGTGAATTGAGACCAAGCAACGCTCTCAAATGAGAAGCTCGTAAAATTAAGTCCTCTTGTTTGGTGTATATAATATCGATTGGTAGGTGTTTATGAATGGCTTCGGCCGCTAGTTCCTGCGGAAGAAAATAATAGTGAGCAGAAATCCCATTGTCGAATGAGACCTTCGACATACCATTGCTCCATTAGAACCAATATGATCAATTTCGACCGTCCGAAAACATTTTGATTTGTCGTCTTCCGAAACTCCGCACTTGGATGTAATTATTGATAGTCGGGTATCATCAAGTTCATCAATATACGCCGAATAGCTAGACTTGTTGTTAATGGATGGCCCTCCGTTATCATCGATTATCAAGACATGCATGGTTCACTTCCAATACTACAGAATATTTTCGAGAGGTCCTTTTATCAAAACCCGAGCGACCGCTGTCGGGTATAATTGAAAAAATTCAAGCAACCGCTGAGGTGCCTCTACCGCCTTGATGGTGGATGCCTGCCTATTTCCAGTCCAAGATCCGATCGGAATGACTATTTTATATTCCCCAAATGTTCAACGGTCAACTTTGGCTTGCTTGAAACAAATGCTCTATCTCCTTTGAACGGCGGCCAAACCATATAGCAAACAAGTGAAGGAATGAGGGTGTGCTGCCAATTATAGCAACATTGGCAGGAAATACCCTTGTTGTTTCTCGTGAGCGATCGGAAAATTTTCACACAACCCCTGTCGTGAGTCTTCCAATTATCCACATCATATACTTGCGTCGAGTGTTGTTCCAGTTACATAAATGGATCCGGATGACAAGCCTACTGTTTCCTTATCAACAACTATGCAAGTGCTTGCTTCTCATCAAGGTAAAACCACGAAATGAACGCTTATCCGTATTGATGAAAAAATTGACGCAATTCGTGTTTAGTCGCTCAATTAACTACAAATCACAATACCGGTGATATAATCGTTTCAAGACCAATGGAAGATGATAGACTTGGTATACCTGACCCCGTCGTCTTGAATGTACATCAACGTCATGATGACAGTGACGAAGAAAACGATGAAAATGAAAACGACGAATCAAGCCCACGTCTTCCACGATTAACAGTTGGATGCGAAGCCTGTCATCCACCTGGCTCTACCAATTCACTCAATAACATCATTGGCTCTGACGGTCTGGCAAGAACCTCCGGCAGCAGATCACGAACAGGCATGGGATCCACGCGCGCTATGCATACACCTGGGACTCGTCGCAACTCGTCCCTATTTGGCTCAACGATCTTGGGCTCGATTTTTAACAATGGTAGCAGACGAAATAGTCGTGCCTCCGCTCAGGACCATCATTATTCCGAAGAATCGATCAAAGCTGACGCCCCTTCAAATGATGTTCTCCATCTTCCAGCTATTATGCTGTCTGATGATCAAAAGAAAGCTCCACTTGCGCTTGATGGAGACAGCTTAGCGGCATTGCCAAGTTTAAACATGTCATCACAACCACCGACTATTAATGTAACAGAAGAATCAACTTCGAGCATTCAAGTTGTGGTACCGAACCATCTATCACCACAAAACAACATTCAAGCCAACAGTGCTCGCATATCACCTCAACCGTCACCATCTGTCATTTCCTACGGTCCCTCACCATCACTAACTTCTGCTTATGGACAATCAGAAACCATAAAGCGACCTAATCGAAAAGTCAGTGTAAAAGCCATCATGTCGCACTCTGCAGCAGCAAACCAAAAGAACAAGGCCAATATGGGGGTAATCGATTGAATCAATTTGTACCTACACATTGACCAAGAACTAACATTATCAATCTTGGAAAAGCCCAAAGCGCTCTCTATAGGTGGTGCACTTTGCATACCTCCGGCACCTCGTCTATCAGATAAAATGGACTGGAAGACGTTTTCTATGTTGAGTCTTGGTGCTCTAGGAATTGTTTACGGTGATATTGGTGTCGGGCCCCTCTTTGTGCTCAAGGCCATCTTCAAGGATACGGCCGTTGGGCTCGATGACTTTAGTACCGCAGATCCCGTTACGCAACAGTACTTTGTATTGGGTGCTCTGAGTTTCATTTTCTGGACCATCACCATTGTTTGCAGTGTCAAGTACATTTTCTTTGTTCTCAAAGGTATGTCTTCAGCAAATCGCCTGGTCCAGTATTGAATAATGTGATGCTGATTCTCAAAAATTAGCCGACAAGAATGGTGAAGGAGGTGTTTTTGCGCTGCTGTCTCTCCTTCCTTTTGATTCACCGGATTCGATACTACATTGTTACAAAAGTCACATATTTGTGCTTGGTATCATTGCTTCAGCATTCCTTCTTGGTGACGGGGTGAGAATTAGGTTGTTGTGTCTGCTTTTAGTACTACAGAAGCATGCTCATATATTTTTGTTTCTCTAGTTCATAGCTCCAGCCATCAGTGTCTTGTCAGCATTCGAAGGAATACATTTCTATGCACCGTAAGGATGGTATAAGTAGCTCACGTCACGATCGTTTCCTCATCCGTTTTCTATTAAATATTAGGAACAATCCTACAATTGCTTCAGCTGTCGTGCCATTAGCTTGTGTCGTATTGGTTCTTTTGCTCTTCTCGCAGCGTTATGGAACTGCCAAGGCACTCAAATTCTATGGTCCAGTGATGGTCTTGTGGTTTTTGAGTATCGGCACTATTGGACTCTACAATGTGATTCAAGCTCCTTGGATTTTTGCAGCTTTGAGCCCTCACTACATGGTGATCTTCTTTATGAAATTTGGAATTAAAGGATTTTACATTCTGTCGCAAGTGTAAGTGTCCCAATTGAATCAACTCGCACTCAAAACATCACGAAATTCTCACAATTGAACATTTGCAGTGTCTTGGCCGTGACAGGAGTTGAAGCCATGTATGCAGATTTAGGTCACTTCAAAACTCGTCCCATTCGATTCTCCTTTTTGGGTTTGGTCTATCCTGCTCTCATACTGAATTACTTTGGGTAATGTAGCCTCAACCGACTTGTTGGAATTCTGAAAGTCAATACCTGAGTACGATTTGTGGTGGCTAACATCTTTCAAATCTTCTGAACAATAGGCAAGGAGCCTTCTTGCTGGGAAATGCTGGAATCATCGACTCGGATTCCTTCAATCCCTTCTTTAATTCTGTTCCTCGGTAAGAACCGATTCAATACTGGACTATCTGTACAATACGTTAACTCAATGCATAACCATTTAGGGGTGTTGAATGGCCGATGTTGATTTTGGCGACTTTAGCAGGTTTGTTTGAGATGCCGCATGTGTTTACTCTTTGCATACTCAAATTCGTTCTACCAATAGCTATAATCGCTTCGCAAGCTACAATTTCTGGTTGCTTTACTCTGATTGATCAGGCTGTAAGAAATGCAACCAATTTGGTAAAACCTTGGTGAAAACGACAAACTAACCCGATTATCGAACATTAGATCTCTCTCAATGTCTTTCCCAATGTCAAATCAATTCACACTAGTGAAACGAGTGCTGGTTCTGTTTATATCCCTAGCTTCTGTTATCTCCTTATGGGTGGCTGTGTTGCACTGATTGCCTCCTTCCAACATTCTGAATCTTTGGCAGACATTTACGGAATTGCTGTCAGCGCTTCCATGACTCTGACTGGAGTTTTCTATGTGATGGTACTCAAGTTTACTTGGAAGCAGCCAACGTGGAAAATACTCGTGTTTTGTGGAGTCTTCTGTACCACCGATTTGGTCTTGTTGGCATCTTGCCTTCGAAAGATTTCATACGGAGGTTGGATTTCGGTCACCATTAGTCTTGTGCTCTTTGCTACAATGAATGGTATGTTAATGCTTTTGTATGTTGTCGTTGAGCACGGATTTCATCTCCTTTTCGACAAATAGTTTGGTACACAACTACTCATCAAATCAATGAGTACCTGCAAGAAAGATTGATAGCAATGTCCGATCTAAGATTACATGCTCGAAGCATTCCAAGAACAGAAGGAACCATTGTCTTCGTGGCCAACTCTGATGAAGAAGTACCACACGTTCTGACTCTGCTGGCCGTTCGAATGAATGCTCTACCGGAGAACATCATCTGCCTTTCTGCAGTCTGTTCCACCTCACCTTTTGTTGCTGAAGAAGAACGAACAATTTTCCGAACTGTTGATTCTGCTATTGGGCTGTATCGAATTGTTTTGTCTTATGGTATGTCAGCTGCGTATAGTCACGCTATTCGAGATTGCACAATACAATACTCACCTCCGAATGCAATAGGGTACGCGGAACGTTCCATTGACACGCTTGGAGCTGTAAACAAGTACAAGAAGCGGATCTTGAAAAAAGACAATCCAAATGAAGATATCACGTTCGTCTTGGGTCGTGAAAGAATTCAATCGCACCCGGACGCAGGTTGGCTGAAACGACTACGTTTCTGGATCTTTGATTTCCTCGAGCGAAACACTGAGAGCAAAATATCGCTGTATCACTTGCCGAATGCGGATACAATGGAGGTGAGTACGAAGTGACATGTACATTTAAATCATCTGACACGATCGTTGCTGATAGATCGAGTCACGTATCGTTCTGGGAGAAAAGCCCGAAATGCATCACGACCCAGAGGATTTCAAGTTAGCAACCACTTAGAACTGCATAGTTCTTAACAAAAAATGCGATATACGCTCATTCACTTGCACAGAATAGAGCATTAGTCTGAACTAGAGTTTTTTGGCAGTAATACCATAATGTTTAGAATAAGAGCAATATCTAAGCTCCCGTACAATAAGCTCCCCATAACTGTGAAAAGCGCTGCTTGCAATCATCATCAAAGTTTGTTTTGCTTGAACTTTCAACGTGGACTGCAGACATGGAGGCCGTCCACAAAAAGATCGATAAATGCCTTCAAACAGTTGCTACAATCAAGGTAGGCGCTCTTTTGATAGTCCTTTCTTATGCTGTTGGTCGTGATTCTCACTGACATTGCAATTTGGGGGTTGGATGTAGGAGCCTACGTACTGTAATGAAGACTCCTGATACATGGAACCGAACAATACGAAATTGGAATAGCAAATTCGATACAGATGGAAATTACTTTGTGCTTTATGCCATTTTAGGTGAGTTTATTAGTCGTGATTTCTTCATCCTAGCTAAAGCTTCGTATCCATAGGAATCAACACTGCTGTGTTTTCGGCATGGTGGTATGCAAATGGCGTCTACAAGACATATGGAGATACATCGGTGATGCAATTCATGACTCGGAACTTCTTATGCGGGTATGCGGCGTTCAAAAAACTGTATGAAATTGCCAGTACTTACTCTCTCCGTCTTGCTAGATGGAAGAATATAGATGATGGTCGAATATGGACAATGCTGACATGGTGTGTGCCGCTTTGTCAATGTTCCATCAAACTTGCACGATGCAAATAACGATTTGTTGTTCCGTAGCAATTTCTCCCACAATGAGCCATGGCACTTTATATTGAACTCGTTTGTCTTGTATTCTTTTGGACAAGCTGTGATTGATATTGTCGGGGGGCGTGCTTTTGCACTGATATATCTCGGAGCAGGCCTAACGTCCAGTCTATTCACCATGGGATTGAGAAACCGTAACGAACAATTCGTATCTCATGGCGCGTCAGGCTCAGTAACAGCCTGCACCCTCGTGTATGCTCTGACGTATCCGTGGAGTACAGGTAATTCGTTCATTGGCCTATCGCATTCATGATGTCTGCAATTCTTTCCGCATTGTTTGGCGCTTTTTGGACGCGGATTCGACCAAACTGTAAATGCATTGCAAATTACTCACACGGGTTTTTACCAATTTATAGTATATCTGCTTTTCGTGCCCGTCCCAGCAATTATTGCTATTGGAGGCTTCGTTCTATATGATCTCTACAGGACCAGCACCAAGACTGGCGGCCGAGTAGACACCGCCGCTCATTTAGGCGGTGCAGCCTTTGGGTTGGGCTATTACTGGATGCGTGTACGCCCTGCGCTTCGTCGTTTTAGATGATGCTGTAATGATTTCAAGAAATATGTTTCGAATTTGACACCTCTAGATAACTCGTATCGGATCCTCCTAACAAAAAAGAAAGCCTATATCTATAAAATATTGTAAACAAGTCTCGTAACATACGTCTTCGCAAAAAGGGAAAACGTCGTCCACCACCTTTTACTTTTACATCAGTTTCACAATCAGGAAGTTCTACGATCGCAACCATGCAGTTTTTGCGGCAGCTAGTCACGACAGCAGGCAGTCTGGTCAGCAGAACGATGCCATCTCTGCCTCAATCTAGCCCTTTTCCATTGATGTGAGAGCTGTGCTGGTTTTTTTGTTGTTGCAATTGTTGTCAAGCTTACAACCATATCCTTTGAACTAGGACGAGGCATCCAAGGTAGCTTGTACATTATTCATTCATGCAAATGTTGCCTTTGCTGATTCAAAGTATGTAATATTCATCGCAGGATACCGATACCATCACCGTTTGCAGGTCCATTGCATGTTAGGTTCTTCCCTACTTATGGTGATGAATACCAGCCATCGACACTGAAGAGGAAGAGACGATATGGCTTCCTGAAACGAGTCAAGACGTATGCTGGAAGAATCGTGCTCAGACGCAGAATGCTCAAAGGACGAAGGCATATGGCTCATTGATACCAAACTATAACTGTATAACTGTAGGGGAAATCTCTCACAGATCTACCGTCATTCCCATGTAAATAATTTTAATCTGAATTATAATTACATTTTCCTACCGATCTGTCCAAAACAACCCACTCAGCCTGCAACTTACGTTAACAGGCAAACTTGTCATTCGCCCACAAGACGTCCAGAGTTGACATATCTGTGATTGTTGATTGTTGGATTGTGCACGAGATTAGTGCTGTAGCTCTAGCGTTCGTTTGCGTGAGATGGGGCTGATGCGTCATATTATCCCTCTTTGTAATCCGACCTTTTGGGTCCATTTGTAGTCCATCCTACCGTTCGAATTTAAAGCAGAATCTGGTTGGAGACAGGTCATATAGGTATACGAAGGAGGCGAGGGGCTGACTACGCGGAACAGTATCTTAGCTGGTGGAACTGCATTTTTAGATGAATAATGACAAGCAAATTGAGGAACTGTCGACAACAACAGATCCTAAGGGCAATCTCGCAAATCTTAAGCACGACAACGCCACACTAGACGATCCAATCCAAATCCATATTGATCCTCGTCAGGACCAAAGCCTGCCACTGACTAACGGCTCCGTGGATTCTGTTAGATCGGCATCCTCACTAGTATTTTTTGACGTGGCTAGAGACTCTTGGGTTAAAAAACAGGATGGACGTGCGCTACAACTCGTTGATGGACCATTATACGAAGATCCATCTGAATTCCACCAACCAGCCCCACCACTACCTTCCACCTCACATGATAATTCTCCACCATCTTATAACTCTAGTAAACGTCAATACGAAGACACGTCTGATCTTCCATCTTCACTACCGAAACGGTCTAGGCATCAATCTTTGATCGAAGGCTCCTTACAAACAGGTTATATACCACAACCGACATCATCTACATACACCCCGTCACTGCCACCCTTACCCATGACTCAACATTATAATAATAATCCATATGAGCTACCGGCTCCACAAGCACCAATGCCAGCTCCAATGCCAATACAACCTCCTGCTTCGAGCAGCACTAGTAACAGTAGGGCAGACAGTAGAGTCTTTTCGGACTTGCCACTCTCGGTTGAACGTGATCCACTAACGTAAGCTGAAGAATTAGCGTTTGAGCTGCTGTCATTTCCTACTTGAAAAGACTTTCAAAAGACTTTGCGTCAGTGGGTTGTTCTCTGCTACTCGCTGACTCTGCGTATTCATTAGTGGTATTGAATACATGTCCTTCAAGTATACTGAACGTGGAGTCAAGTCACTATTCAGAATTCGAATAGACATAGAGTCCGTTAATGTGAATCGTATACCAGAAGAGTTTCGCATCTCAAACGCTGTTTATCCAAGGTATTCAAATGTGAAGACTTTTGAAGTTTGACCTATCTTTGACACACCGGATTTATAGGGCGAACGTACCACGACAACAGTACACGGGATTGCGGTTTGAATATGAGGCAAGAAATACAAAGTTTCAAAGTTTTTTTATTTAGTCTTGACGTTTTGGTCATTACTTAGAGTGGAGCCAATGCCATTGGATTCGCCCTCGCGTATCTGAACAGAGAAGTGCTGGAAGGTCGTCGTGGATTACTCCAACGTGCAGTAGACTCTTTTCGTAACCGCGATCCAAGCCAGAGAAGTAGAAGGGCTAGAAGACGAGAACGGATCGCAGCAGAACAAGCGACTGTCCCATCACCGCCAGAACAGAACGAACCATTTATAAATCCACAATATGCACCTTCTCCTCATGCACAACCGTATTATAATCATCAGGCTCCTCAGCCCACAACAATAGCACTGCCTCATCCGCATCATCAACAACAGCCGCAGCAGCATGATCAGCCATCACCACAAGATCAGCAGCAGTATCCGCCATACAGGAGATATTCCTAGCTCGTCAAACCAAAAAAAGCAGTGACTAGTAAATAAAAAACCATAGAATACAATTGTATTTAGAGCATTAACAATGGGTCCAACGTTGCAAGTCATAAAATCATCGTGAAATGAACACGTGTTAGGCGATTCGCCTTTCCTTGCGTATTTCCACATGCTTCAACTCTATTTGCTGCAATATCCCGTGACGACAAGAATCCAAACAATTGTTTGCAGTGAGACCTCGAAAGCTTAGGAAGGAAGAGCGTTATCTTGTCTTCGCATGCAATGATGAGAACCAGGCTGTCGCAACTCGTAATAAAGCCGCCATTCTGTTGGTCGAGGGCGTTTGGTGATGATGCTTTTCAGTCGCAAACAACAAGAGGTGGAAGCATTCCAAGACCAAAGCAAATATATGATAGGCTTTCAGGAAATGAACCGGTCGTAGGCTTAGATGGCGCTACTGTAGCCCAAGCTTATCATCGACATCATCAGCAATCACACACACAACTGCACGAAGATGAAACACACCACAAGCGCTCCTCTGGACGAACTCTTGTTCCTAAAATGGTATAGGAATTCTGTATCAATTGAATTTACTGTGTTTCGATCCGGTTGTTTGATGCTGTTGCTTACTTGCACTGCTCTTTAAATTTCACAGATCCGCAGTCAGTTGGACGAATTCGTTATTGGACAAGACAAACTAAAGAAGGCATTATCTGTAGCTGTGAGTATTTGCTCTTCCTTCTTTGTGAAGCAAAAGTTCAGCACCCATGTCTGACCAAACACCACCTCAACGTTAGATCTTCAATCACTATATTCGGATCGATAATAATCTGTCGAGCCATTCAGATCACGATGGCAGTGAATTGAGGACTTCTGAATCACGATCTTCGTTTCATGGTCGTCCAGCAAGACGCAACAACAGGAAGCAGTCTGAAGATGAAGGAATTGTCATGGAAAAATCAAACATATTGATTATAGGACCTACAGGAAGTGGTATGCTGATCATGCTCATGTTAGCTTCACCAGAAGGTCAAATCCTCACGGAGTTGTCCATTGTTTTTAGGTAAAACGCTGATTGCTAAAACCACTGCCCAACTCTTGGACGTTCCCTTCTCAATGAACGAAGCTACTGGATATACGCAGTCTGGTTATGTTGGCGCTGATGTAGAAGAATGTATTACTAGGCTGCTACAGAATGCAGACTTTGATGTTGCCAGTGCAGAACGAGGAATCGTATACATTGACGAAGTAGACAAGATAGCACGAAGAATTGATTCCAATCCGAATCAGAGGGACGTTACCGGCCAAGGAGTACAGGAGGGATTGTTGAGAATGCTGGGTAAGGTGATATTATTCAGGAACCGAATCGTGAAGCAATAACTGTGTCGCCGATTGAGAGAAAAATCTAAATTAGACGTCGTTTTCTTTGAAATAGAGGGAACGGTGGTCAATGTCACAGTAAAACCAGGGCAAGGAAAGAGAAATTCAGCACAAGGCGGTGAAGTCTATTCAGTAGACACGTCAAACATCCTCTTCATTTGCTCAGGTGCTTTCGTTGGTATGTGTGTTTCTGGTTTATAATGTGCTCCTCCATGTACAAACATCCAATGGGCTTTCTTTCGAAAAACATAGGATTAGAAAAGATCGTCAAGGATCGAACCTCATCTAAAGGGTCAATTGGCTTTGGTGCCCCACTGACATCTTCCGAATCTGCCAACGACCTGGAAACCGAAAACATATTAGAAGGCGTGGAGCCTGAAGATTTGATCAAGTTTGGCTATATTCCAGAGTAAGGGACTGCTCAATCCCTTTTTGCATTTGCTACACAACCATATACTTAACAAGCCACTCCTTTTTTTGGCGAGTAGGTTTGTTGGTCGGCTACCAGTAGTTGCAGCTGCATCCCAACTAACTATAGATCAATTAATCTCAGTTTTGACCCAGCCACGCAATGCTTTGGTTCGTCAGTATGAAGAAATATTTAAACGAGCTGGGGTAAGTGCTGGTTTCCCCTATGTTTGCTTTACACAGGTAACTTTGGAGCATGCAGAGAGTTAACTGACATTTTTATTCTGCTTCTGCTACATCACATAGATGGAATTGCGCTTTCACATGAGTGCACTTCGAGCTATTGCGGAACTAGCTGTTAAGAAAAGGACGGGCGCACGAGGTCTAAGGCGCATAATGGAGAGCGTTCTTCAAGAAGCCCTATACGAATATCCAGGTAAAATGCATGTTTGGGTATGTTTACTTGATCTAGCGGAATCAGTTTTCCAACACAAAGGACAATTTGCTAGGCACCGATGTAAAGTATCTCCTCGTAGACGAACAAACCATCTCAGATCCAGCACACAATATGAAGACCTGGACCAGTATTCAGTCTAGTGAAGCTCAGTCAAGCTTACTAGAAGCCTTCCAATCGCCCAACTCTAGTAGAGGAAGTAGAGGGAAGATCCCCTCCAAACCATCAACTGTGCCAGAGATTCCTCTGGAAGGCTTCGATTCTACATATTAGATTAGATAGTAGTTTTCAAACTCTATTCCTTCCCTGTAACTAATAGAAACCGACATTTGCGCTTGTAAACAATCAGAAGAAACTCGTATTTTAAACAGACAGAGCAAGCTCACGTTTTCCGTGCGTATGCGAGTTCATTTAAAAGTCCTATCTTGGTTTACAAACAGTAAATATACAAATATATCACTTTTTACCACCTCTATACGATCCACGACCTCTTCCTGACTGTGCGATCGACGTCTGTTCAACCTTCTGAGATGAGGTATGTTTTGGCGATGGGACCTCATTTGACGAGGGACCTGAAGGAGTAGACATTGTTTGCGATTTGATTGTGTATGAGTCCTTTACCCCACCACCACCATTTTTCGATAGGACATTGGACGAGACTGGAGTAGCTGATGGTCCATTACTACTGCTCAACGTATCACTGCTCGATGGCACCTTCTTGTTGTACGTGACGGACAATTTGCTTGGGCCTACTTTTACAGCATCACTCGTCGAGTGCGATGGAGGCAGATTCTTGCTCTTCTTTTTAGGGACCTAGAGCGAAGAAAATAAATTTAGTATGTTCATGAGACCATATGTAATTATGCTACAACGTTACCTCCTTCTTTGCTTTCTCGGTCAAAGATGATGGGATATCCATATTTTCAACTTCTTTCCTATCTACAGTTGCACCCAATGCGGGAGAAACAGTCTTGGCTCCAATAATAGGTGTTGCTGATGGTGCAACGACCTCTTTTACGGCTTCTTTTGCGACATCATTCAAAGAGGATGGCCTAGCACTTTGATGAGAAGGTCCTTTCACACTACGATGAGTCGTTTGCTCATTCTGGCGAGGAACATTATTATCAACAGGCAGCTCGACAATCTGAGAATTCGAAGTGATGGATCGCTGAGGAATTGAAGGAATTGACGGAGGCTTGTTGGATGGCTCTACATCATTACGCCCTAGCTCGTCTCGTCCTCGTGGAATACTATCTATCATCGGCTTCTCGTCTCTTCGAGCAGCATACGAGATTGGAGGTGGGGGCACTGATTGAACCAATGGTGGATTTCCCCATTGAGCTACATTTATAGCATTTACAGAAGCTGGCAACGATGTGCGTGGCGCATATGTATACATAGGAGGTTGTTGTTGTTGAGGCGGGCGACTTTGCTGGACTATATTATATGGAGTACGAACAGACCCAACGAAACCGGGAGGTTCAGCTGCTCCTCTGCCCACTGCATACCGACTCATATCAACTACCTGAACCTTGTCACGATCTACGGTGATTGGAGGTCCATACGGCCTTGGAAATTGCGTTCCATATGGAGACGGTCCTGAATTTATCGGTTGATGTATTACATTCGGTGGCGCAGATTGACTATTTACCATTGGCGACGAGTAGGCAGTAGAATTTGCCACAATCTGTGGATTGACTTGGACGTATGCAGCTACTGTAGGTCTGACCACAGCTTGGGTTGGCCAAACAGCTGTTGATGCTGTTGGTATATATGGGATATTACGGGTTGGAATGTACGGACGACCATTTTGGTCTCGTATTCCTTCAGGAGGACGATACGGTGGTGCCATTGACTGGATTTGTTGCGAAACGTCTGACGACAGATGAGATCTAACGGCTGGCTGCGTGGGTATTTGTTGTTGCGGCTGCTGTTGTTGCTGTTGAGGGGGCCTCTGAATATTGAGTTGGTTGTAAGAAGGTCGGTAATCCTGACTCACTGCTACATTTTTCAATGCATTCTGAGAGGGTACCATACCTAGTGTAGAAAGAAGGAACTAATCAATAATGAACAAAACGGAAACAGTTCGAAGAGAGCACAGCATGGAAAATCGCTATGGCTTCACCATCAGCCTTTGAGGTTCTATCTTCTGCGAAAAGACTGGAACTTACTCTGAGAGCTCATTTGTCGTGTAGCAGACTCCTTTATCTCTTCTACGTTACTAGTTTGTATGACTTTGGGCGATGGCACAGCAGCAAGAGTTTCGGGCTTCTGCGGATCCAGTGCTCTACCTTGGGACTCTCCTTCCTTTACGCTGTCTGACTTCTTGGTCTCTGGAGCATCATGCTCTTTCGACTTCCAAGCCTGCAAAATTGCTTGACCACCTGTTCCTGGCGGTTTGTTCAAACCAGCAGGCTCATGCTTGATACTGATGTTCTCGAACATACCACTTTGACCGTGCTTCTGATTATCTCTAGGACCAGATTTGTCACTGCGAGGCAGAGCTTCCGTTACATGTTCACTATACCGAGACTGGCCATTATTTGGCTGATTGCTATGAGAAGCTGGGCTTTTAATCGAAGGTTGACTACTCGGAGATTGACTACTACTATTGGGTTGCTGACTGACACTTGGAGGAGCTGTTGCACGCCAATTACTCGGAAGGTGGTTGGTGGTTGGATTTCGGCTACTAGTGCCTTGTCTATTGTCCGGGTGGCTTGTTTCGGGCGAAGTGGTCGGCTTTACACTATCTTGTAGCCCTTTGACGCGTTCCATAAACGTGTCCAGATCTTTGAGCTTATCTACCAATGGATGAGGCTGATTCGATATAGGTTGCTTCACCGTGCTATGGGATTCGAACGACGGTGACTTTCGATCAGCCGATATGATTGGTGCTGATACAGAAGTACTAGCACTATTATCTAAATGGTTCTGATTGTGCGGTAATCCCCTCTTTTGTACAGCACCCGGTTTCTCGGATCTTGTTGGTCCAGACTGCCTTTTGGATTCACTAGCTGCTTCCGCCAACCACTGCTGACGATGCTTTTCAGCTGTCGCCTGGTTATTTGCTGTTATCAATTCTATGCTACGTTTGTTATTACCATCAGAAACAACTCTTCTTGGGTCCGATTGAGCCATTGATGGTTGCCTTGTCTGAGTCGTTGTTTGCTTCGTATGGGCCACAGACGACGACGGCACAGACACAGAAGTCACTAGTGGCACAACAGGAATGATGGGGGATTCGTGCTTTAATATCTGCACCACTGTTTCTGCTTCCTTCTCGGTCTGTTTCTCCTTACCCAATATCGATTCTGGAGATACACCAACGCGTACAGGCGGTTGATAAATCGATGTTATGCTTGACGTTGGCTTTATATTAACCTGAGCTGGTGTATGGATTTCAGATGATGATGGAGAAGTCGTCTTATTTTCACTACCATGTTGGCCTCCAGACCATTTCTTTACATTTATAGCATCGTTATTGGCAGGGGTTTGGCGTGCCGTAGAAGCAGTGTTGTCGTCTTGCTTTGCTGATGATGGCGGTGGTGGACGACGAACCTGAATCCGCACCGACAACCCTCCAATTTCCTGATGCACGATGTGTGACAAGGGCTGACTACTATGACTACGTGACTGGTTCTCTATGTCAGAAGGTTTATCTACATTTGGTGGAGGTTGCGTTACTGGTTTTATTTCTGGTTCGTGCTCGACTGGTAGTTCGGACCGCGATGATGGTGGTGACCTTTGCAACAACTGCGGCGGATGCTTTGCAAGGAATCTATTACGTTCGTCCTGGTCTTGACGGTCAGCAGATGGTGGATTATTATAAGACGAGAATGGCTGAGCGGTATTATGATGTTGATGAGATTGTTGATGAGGCATTTGTTGCTGCATGTGCAAGGTATCCCGTTGACGCCATCCACGACCTTCAACGTCAGGTTGCTTGTGACGCGGGTCTGAGAGATTATCTTGATATCCTTGTATTGGATTACGACTATCTCTAGATGACACTGGTTTCCAAGCTGATTGACTCGGAGGTGGTGCACGTTCGAAAGCAGGTACTGAGTTTTCTCCTCGATCTATTCGTGGCGCACCTTGTCTCTGTTCATAAGGAGCTATATTACCTATATTCGAGGTGCTTCCTTGTGACGGTGAATCTGCTGATTGTTGAGGCTTGTGAGACATTTGTGCAGCGTTTAACGCGTCTTCAGGCCCGTTCAGGCTACCATCTTCTTCAAATACTGGTGGATGAGAAAAATCCATCTCCTCATCACCTGCATCTGCCCATGTCGAATCCAATTCTTCGCTTGATCTATTGGGGGGATTTTAAGCATTTAACAACGAAATAAAGTTAAGCCACAGAGGTACACTACGTACAGTTCTTGGTGATTTCCAGCCACTTTCCTCCGTTCTTGGTGTGCAACTACAAAAAAAACAGGTCAGATAGGGGAAAGCGTACCAATCTATTGGTCTGTACCAACCAGAAGTGTTGTCCTAAAAAGGAGGAATTTGAGAATTGGTATGTGAGAAGAAGATTCAATTTGGCATCAACAGAAGTTTACATGAGCATGAGTAGATTTAGATTTAGCAGATTCAGCAGCAGTTGGAAAGTCAGAGTTGGAGGCATTTGAGGATGGCTGAGGAGTTGCCCATCCTTTCGACATTGAAGCTTTCGACATTTCGGAGAAGCCTGATGGATTACTAGATTGAATGCCTGCGTTTAGATTTGGGACCCAACCAGCAGATGGCCTGGGTGGATGAGCGACCGGTTCTGATTTTGCATATTCCGAACGAATGCTAGGTAGATCTACGTATTTGGGAGTAGGCACCAGCGATGACAGTAATCTCGTTCCGCGACCTCTTCCGAGGGACTGTAACCCGCTACGTGGTGGCACTAGTAATTTGAAAATGATATGTGGTGTGAGATAAAGTAGTAGGAGTGCGTTCGAATGGGGGAGCTATCGTTGCGTTCCACCTACCAACTTTTGAGGTTGAAGGTGGGGTACCTTTAAAGGCTTTATTTAAATTGGCAGTCGAATATTTTGCACCGGAAGCACCAGGCAGTGGCCGTGTTACATTATCAGGTTGTTGCGATTGGCTTCTGTCCATCACAGTTATCATCAGAGAGGATATTCAGTGAGGCAAGATGATGGGAAATGAATGATACACGATATATACAGGTGTGGCTAGTTTGGTTGAAAAACAGAAATGTTAGTTTCGTGAAGCAAAGTTGTGATGTGCATGTTTTGATTTCAGATGTGATTGGCGAGCCAGCCCAGTTTTCAATTGGAGCTTTTCACACTGTGTTGCTAATAAATCATCTCCAACCATGAATGTCTTGACAGCAATCCAAGTCTTGACAGTGTTCGACAAGAGCACAATCCAAAATGTTAAAAGTCCTCAAGAAACGACGAAAGCAACGGCCATTTTAGCATTAAAGGATCTGTGTTTTGTAGATGCTTACGAATTTAGATAATGCCAGTTTCCACCGTCAATCCCTCCTTGGCTTTTTGAAAACTTTTAAAAATCTAGAAACTAGAAAAGCTGATCGTCTTGCTGATCCACTCTGAAAGAAACCAATTTTGATGTTCTTATATTTACATCCATACATCCATATTTCAACGATCAAGACCGAAGATCGAGTCAACCGTGAAAAACACGAACGCTCAACTGGACCTGCATTCAGGGACCGTTCTATTCAAATCGGTTCCTAGCTATTACGAAGCTATTTATCTATTTATATGTTACCTGGTTTCGGTTTTGCGGGACGTTTGTAAGCCATATAAACACCACAACTTGCCCAAGTTTCAGACAACACGGAGCTGCTTCGCCTGTGTAATCTTTTCCTCCAAAGGCAACCATTGAAAGAATCCACAGTTCGTCCCAACCTTGATTCCTTTCGACTAGGTTTTGAAAAGAAAAGGGTCAAAAATGTTAACAGGCGCTTTGCTGAGCTTGAAGCAAAAAACTGACTTCATTGCCAGCACAAGGACACTGGGGTTGATGTAATGTTTGGTTTAGTAAGGTGATCGGTTCACATCGCCTTGGTGAACTAAATTTTGTTACCTGATAAAAATATTTGCCTAGCGAATAGTCCTTTTTCATTACAGGTTTCAAGTCACATGGGTTATCACAAAGACACCTCGGAGTGTCTGCTATTGTGTAATCACTTCGATAGTGTCTGAATGTGAGATTGATTCGGGCGGATCCAGAAATATCATTCCAAGTGAGAGACACCGCCTTTTGAGATGGCACGGAGTGCTTGAACATTTCTTGACCTAAAGAGCAAGAAGAGTTCGAAAGTCCTTTGATGTGACGCTTTTGTAGTAAACTTACATGGGGGAAACATAATGAGCAGTGAATTGTGAGGCAGGACAATATCAAGAGTTTGAGCAGGAGCACCAGGTTCAGAGGTGATTTTTCTTACTAAAAAACCAATCAATTATAAGCACCACCACCTTTCTCGCGAATTCGTCAACAGCACCACTTCAACAAGACAAAGAGGTACCTCGAAACACTCGCGTTGCGCCAAGAGTAACACTAGCAATGGTTGGCATTGGACCAATCTGGGTTAACCTGTCAGCATGAAACCTTTCAGAACAGGATGTGTTAGAACTTGACATGAAATGATTTAGCATGCGCAACTTTGTACCCGACATTCTGGGTTTCATCTGTATAACAATTTGCAACGAGAGCATTTGACCTCCAGCGACAAGGTATTTCGCCCGGGAATCTAGTCCGTTGAGATAATCTTTCGTTCACAGTAGCATCGACAAGCTCTCGAGCTTCTTCCTATAAATGGGGTAAACATTGTGAATAAAGTTCTGATACCATTCAAGTCAGGATCTTTCAAATTGTAATTGCGACGTCGCTTTCTATTTACCATATCTTCTGTCATGAGTCGTGAGTCTGGAGCAGCCTTTCCACCATATATTACTGAGTCGATAGATAAAGACCCAGAACCAGATACGTAAAACGACGACAAGTGCTCGCTCACGACGGGTTTCTCGTTTATAACAAATTCGTGCCTGTCCCAACTCTTTGCCTCAGCTAGACTGGATTTAAGTAACCGGTTGGCCAGTTCTTTATTCAAGTAGTCTAGCACAAGTTCACAGCATGCCAGATATGATTTAACTTCGTCTGGCTGCTTCAATATCTTAACCGGAAGTTTGCTATTCATAATGACCCTGTCTTCATTCCATTTCAGTATGTCGAATGCATTCGTTTTGAACGCATCTGTGCTATCGTCTGATGGTTCGAATGCATTCTTCTTGACTAGACTGTCGGTAGATTGTCTCGTGCTATGTTCTAAAATGGTAAGATCCGTACCAGCTAGATCCGTCCTAGCACGTTTTATTGTTGGCAGTGACTGTTTGTGGGTACGGTCAAATGTGTTGGATTCTCGTGCTGATGTAGAGGGAGAAGCACGAACAAGGAAGGATTCAATCGACGTGTTCTTTCTCTTGGTGCTAGATCCTGTTGATTTGATGACGTCGGTGCCTGATACTAGACTTTCAATACAAGCTTCCAAATTTGAGTTCGATCTTCCCAGAGCTTGGAGCAGTTCGTCTGGGTTCTTTTGGTCGAAAATGCTAATGAGAGTCGCTAATTTGTAGTCTACGTCGTCCATTGCTGTGATCTTCGTCTCCCTGTCTTGTAATCGCAGATAAGTCATCAAACTGAGGACTCCTTTTTGAAATATGTCGTTTCAAAACATATGAGGAGTTACAAGCTACCGTCTCATTATCGTATTTATGTTCATTACATCACTACACACTCGTACTATCATGAACCTTCGCCACCCCATTTATTTTCAGGTGAAAACCAGCAGTAGATATTTGAAGTCCTATCTCAACTTAACGTCTATAAATCTCTTTATAGCACTCCAATATCTACTGGAGTCTGTGAGTGCGTGTTTTACATGGGGCGAGTCCCTGTCATATCGTTCCTGGTGCACTTCGACACCATTTGCTGTTATCTCTTGAATATGGGATACAACATCCTGCGCCTGAATAAGCTCGTCTCCATCGCTGTATATAAACAGCCTCGGACCTGCAAGGTATTTTGGCTTACTGAGCGAATCTATAGCCTCCAATGTCCATTGCTTTTTCCGAGTAAATAGAGGCCGAAGAGCACGCATTGTTGAGACTAGTATGTAGGCAATCCACCAGCATAGTGCTTTCAAAATGGTCGATTTTAATTTCAAACTCATAGTTATTACTGTGGCAGCATCTTTTGCGACTATGGAATTGTACCGTGTAAGATTTCGATGGAAGTAAGAGGAAGCAGAACCTAATTACTTGGCCTTCCAGGGCAGCTATCGAATATCGACCTCTCCACCTGCAGCTTTCTATTGCCTAGTGTCTGTGTCAGCGAGTAGAGCGAGATACATCCACCATTTGAGAATACGTGTAGTATCGCTGAGTTGCTTCCACCATCTAACAGTCCTAGCTCATCCAAAAGTGGTAATATTGGCTGCATTTGCAGTTTCATAGCTTCATAGCCATGAAGCAACAATTTCATTTCCGACGTTACCACCAGCACAGTGTAGTTTCTCTCTAGCCAAAACGGCAAATATTTGGAGATATGATATAAGGTTCCATCAGTCCAGCCAAATACGATGACCGTGCTGGCTCCAATTGCTGCTGCTGAGTTTGTTGAAGTTGATCGATAGACTTTCCAGATGCCCAAACTTTGGGGTTCCGGGAGACCAGCATTTGTCCTGTTGACCAGAGTCATTTGATTTACTATTTTTAAACGAATATTGGACTCTTAATCAATCAATAAACACATATTCCATCTTTTTGTCAGAACGAGTGATTGCAGACAAAAGCACTATGCAATCGCTCAGCAAATGAGTGATCAAAATTGTGGCCCGCCACGATTCAGTACTTGCCTTGCGATTCCGCAATCTCTGCTCTCTTGGAAACGGACAATCCCAAGATCGAGAATGGATGTAGAGAAATGCTGACGTGATGCACTTTGCTGGATGGATCGCACTGTGGCATTGGAGCGAAGAAACAAAGAATGCTTATTGTATTCAAGAGCAAAGATATACAATGGTGGATCAGTCTGGACTTATTTGCTGCTCTACTTGCTTGCGGCAGGGACAGGTACAGGTACAGCAGCAGATTGTGTAGGAGGTTGAGCTTGATCTTCACGATCACGAACGACCAAGACTATTGAGGGAGAGTGGTTAAAAACGTAATCCTAGTAGCTCTGGAATCCAAAGACACAACTTTCCTGCACAACCGACATGGTGAACCAAATAATCAGAGACAGATCCCAAGAATGTACGCTTGATGGCTCCAAGACCACGGCTATTTCAACAAAAGTGCTTCTTGTCAGATTGATATGGCGCAGTTTACCCGAGATTTCAGTTCTCACCTGCCAACCACCAAAACATCCGCGTTGAGCTCTTGTACCTTTTTCAGAGGAAGTTGATGACAACGACTCTTTGATGAGTATGCAGACATAAATAAAAAGGGTCTTCTCAAGAATACCTTGCGTGTGATTTCGTCACGTGGATCACCCCTCATTGCAATTGCCTTGCATGCGATCTGGCATTCCAAATCGAAAAAATCAATCTAACAATAGGGTTTCTTATGATTGGGAAGAACTTACGTTGCTTTTCTTGAGCTTTGCTCCATATTGTTGTAAGAGAGCGTGAGAGGCAGCCCTGTTCTGTCAATGGGCGTAAGAGCGGCGTTAGGATGCAATACCAAGGCCCAACAAGGGGCGTTTTCGAAAAATTGCTTACTGCTTCTTCCATTTGAGTCAGGTATTCTAGAATGTTGAGAAACAAATAAGAACGTTAGAAGAGTTGGCAGACGACGATTCCAAACGAACCGCTTTCGATGTTGCTGGCATAAGTATTGGGAATACCGGTGAAGTCCATATAGGCAGCACCTGCAGGAGAGACCGTATTAGTACATTAACATCTAAGTCAGATGTATGGGTAATTCTAGCAATGACGGCCTACCATAGGGACCTGGTGATTGAAAAGGAAGAAGGTCAATACGACGATGATGGAAGAGTACTGCCACAAAGATGGGGTGGAAACCCGTCGAGGATGACGAAAGACTTAGAGTGGGAGATCTGCCATGTCTTGATAATTGCACTGACACGCAAAAGTTTGATTACTTACCCGGAACAGTAGCGACGCTGAAAGACTTTGAGTTGGCGATCTGTAATGTCTTGATAATTGCAACGATAGGCACAAATAGGATGACTTACCTCCTTACAGAAATGAGGACGACCAAATCGGAATCAGACTTGACAAAGTTCTGTTTTGAATAGAGGATATGAGCGACATGTCCAAACGAAGCTCCAATATTGACGGTTTCAAATAATAAGTTTACTTCGCAGGCCCAGTTGAAAGCATGATCAGAGAAAGGAGACGAGTCCAAAGCAATCACAACTGTGCGTGTGATGACATGGTCTTCTTTCGTGTGTTGAGCAACTTCATGATCACCGGAGGCAGCAGGAGCTGGAGCAGCATCAGTCGCAGCAGCTGGAGCAGCAGTAGTTGCAACAGCAGGAGTAGAAGCGGTAGTGGCCATCTGTGTTGGTTGATGTTGTATTTAGTTAGTTGATGGACAAACCTTGGGTAGAAGACATGTAACAAAGGACAGACGAGCAACGCACACAACACAGAGCATAATTCAAGCGACTTACTTTGATTTTTTGGTGTCTTTTGAAGAGTTTGGGTAAGGTGAATGTAAACTTTGTTCGAGATGCTTCGGTTTCTGATTTCTGATGTTGACTCACAACCAAAGCCAAAAACTGCAGCAAAAACAGTCACCTAGTATTTTTGTGCACTAAAACATATACACGATACATAGCAGACTATCGTAAACCATTCACGCGTGGCTTCCGTGGAAGTCAATGCATTCGAGGTTTTTTGTGGACAGCTAAATCTGATGAAACTATTGCGACATTTTGTTCACGCAGCCATTCAATACATTCTTCACGGGTCCCATTCTCATGTTCCAGTTGCCATTCAATCACGCGCTCAAGAGCTTCGGCAATTTGAGGACTTGGTCGAAGATTCAGCAAACTACTCACTTCTCGACCCTGTAAACACGTTAATGAATAAGTGGATCCCACGACGTGGAATCCATGAACACACTTTGAGTCAAACAATGCAACAGCGCTAAGCAAGAACTCACATCAATAATTGGCTTTAGTGAATACACGTCCAACAGTCCAAGATCTTGAACTCGCAAGAAGAGACTCTGATAGTCTTCAAGCAGTAATTGTGTTGCATTTGTATCATCGAGTCCTGGGACAAAGGCGTCTGAGCTCGTTTGCCTTCCATCAAAGGTGCAAAAGCGAACATACCATGGGATTGCTTGATTGTTTGAATAACCAGCGATGTCAATGCCAATAATGGCCAATTTGACAAAAGAGGTTTGGCACCGAGGGATCGAATGGCAAAGCCTACAATTTCGTAATTGATTCAGCTGGTCTTGTCTCGAAATGCGCAAACCACGCAAACCGCTCACCAAGAGACTTGCGAGTGAAAGGTTGTTTCTTGTTTTCAAGTGCGGTATCGTGAAAATTTTCAGCTCGTCCCAATAATGCAGCAACCATGTCCACATCGTGCATACTCAGCTAAATAAACAAGGAGAATAATCAATCTCAATACGCAACCGAATGAAAATAGTGTTGAAAACCCCATAATATCACTTTGAGAGAATTCAACACTAAGTGCTTGCAAAGTGGTGCAGACGTCTTCTTGTCTGGAAATGTTTGCCCATGTGATGGAATGACAGCAGCTGACAGAAACATGAGCCGCCTCTCTGCTCCATTTAACGGAAATAAACCATTTGGTAAAAGCGCCTGGCAATTATTCATCATCCTAAACGTATTATACCAATATCAAAACACTAGAAGTCATAATTCGATATTGTCCACAACCGCAACAAGACTTACCATTGCATCTTGGTCATGGAGACCACTGCTTGATTCGCATCAAGGGGGACAGACTTGGGACTGTCTGGTTTGGAAAATACTAGTTCGTACATTCCAAACTCTCTCATCAATTCAACAGCTCTCACAGGATGAGGCCCTTTGAGCATCTTGTCTACCTCTACACCAACCCTCTCTCGACTAATTTTACTCATGAATGCGTCCTGTGGGTGAATTAATGTTGGTAAGAACGGCCTTCATTCTGAAGGGACACCATAGTTACGCGAACGGATTGATGGCGAACACAAGGAGGGATGTCCTCGTGCACCACATAATTGAAGCGACTAGCAAATCGTATGACTCGTAGTATTCGTAATGGGTCGTCCATGAAGGTTTGCATTGGCTCTAGCGGTGTTCGCACCATTCCATCTTTTAGATCTGGCAGTCCCTATCAAGACGATCGTGTTGAGTATAAATGTGATAGGTGTGCAGAATGGTTTGCAGGTTTGACATGCCATTTGGGTTGGATCTTCAACTTTTCGTGTATGGACATTGTAAAACAAGGCATTGATGGTAATGTCACGCCGTAGAGCATCCTCCAACGGTGTACCAAATTTCTATTGGAGTACAAAAAGATTCTGTTTAAAGAACGCCATAGCTTCTAACAAAAGGTTCTGGCCTTGCAAGCAAGCAGTAATTACCATTGTTGGTATCCTCGAGTCAGCCGAGTACTCTTCACTTCGTAAATTGACGAAATCAATAGACATTCCAAATATTTTGGTATTCGCAGTTTCTAAATGTTTTGATTTATCTGGATTTGCTGCAATTTTGGCAATGTGAAGCCCAGTTTCGGCTCCTGATGCCTTCAAATGAGCTTCAACAGCCAGAGCAAAGTCGTAGCCCGTCATGGTATCGATAGCTACATCCACATCATCGCATTCTATTTCCAGCAACTATAAGGACGAAGCGTGTTACTTGATGCTGAATACAACTTTGAAACTTGACAAACTTCAAAATGTTGCCGACCTTGTCACGAACCCATCCTCCAGCAAAGCGGAGAACAATAGCAGAAGCATCAGCATTGTTATTTTTGGTCTTGATTCCAAGTGCTACTTGATCCAGCAGAGTACATATCTTCTCCTCCACATCCGAAAGCGTGATCTCCATTCTTGGTCGTGGCCGTGTCGAGTATCCAAGAAAGCAGGGATTACGAAGTTTCAAGACGAGTTTTGGAGCTCGACGGATCACAACTTTGATCATTCACCTGCTGAGCGATTGCCTAGTGTTTTCGCCTTCAATCGTTGGTTTGCAAAAGCGATGGAATGTATGTCACCGACTGATCAAACCGTTTACTTACGACACCGGTTCTCTATTGTTCATAGTGCAATAGAAGAGCTCCAATCGACAAGACAGCCACGTGTCTTCCAGAACCGCAAATCTGACTCTGCGAAGCATAAGAATTCCAACTCGCAATTCGTTTTCAGATCGTCAAGCAATAACGTGCATGAGTTTTAAACTGGAAGCTACTGCTCAAACTACAATCTTTACATAGGACCTTTTACATATCTTGGACACACCACTTTAATACATCTATATGGCCATACCACCAGCTGCGTTGGCCAAATCAGGATTGTACTTCACAATCCATGGATGTTGCAGCACTTGATCAAGAGCTAACCGATGTCCTGGATCATACCGTAAAAGCTGCAATACAAATAGGAGATTGAGCATTCCTTCGAAGTTGCTCAGAGAAGACTACTACACACTCACATTCGTAATCAGATCCTTGGCTTCGGGACTCACAGAGTCGGGGATTTTTAGATCTACAGCAGCAATCCTTTTATAGGTCGCTTTATATGATGACACCTCCTCGAAAGGTGGTACTCCAACTAGAAATTCATAGCACAACACACCCAGAGACCATAAATCGACCTTTTCATTGTGATCACGACCTTCTACCATTTCTGGAGGGAGATAATCCAGAGTACCGCACAACGTCGTACGTCTACAAAATTCTGTTAGATTCTAGTTTATTGGAGAATCGGGAACGTAAATCGTGCAGACTTGCCTTGTATTTGGAGCATGCACAGACCAACCAAAGTCAGCAATCTTGACCTTTTGCTCCATGTTTCGGTCTCGTCCAATCAGTAGATTTTCTACATTAGCGGTTATGGTGTTGAAAATATGCTTTGCGTCTACAAGCAGAACCCAAAAGCTATGATTTCTACCAACCTGGTTTGATGTCACGATGAATAACATGTTTACTGTGTAAATATCCAAGTGCATCAGCGATTTGCGCTATGTACTAGTTGAAAATCCTGATCAGTTTATCGGTTATAAGAATGACGTTAGGAATTCATATAGTTACGTACCTTCGAAGCAATGTCTTCACTGAACTTGCTCAGCTTTCGCAGGTGCTTATACATTTCTCCTTCTTGAGCAAACTCTAGGATCAGATATACTCTTTTCGCATCATAAAAATACCCATACAGGCGGAGAATGTTTGGATGTCTAAAGGACAACAGAGAGCAAGATGCGAAGAGTTAGTTGACCGAATAAAATCCCGAGGCTTCAATGTGATTACCGAAGGTGACTTTGAATTTCAATCTCTCGGCGTAGTTGCTTTTCCACTTTGGCATTAGCCAATTCCGTCTTGAACAAGACTTTTAATGCCACGATATAGCCAGACTGGCGCTCTTTAGCTAAGTAGACACGACCAAATTTACCCTTGCCCAACGCCCTTCCTACATCAAAGTCACGTAAAGACCATCTACGATCGTTCGTTGAAGATCTAAAAAGAGATGAAATTTAGCGTTGTCCTTCAAACCGATTGACATATGGCATTTCTGTTAAGAATCTTACGAGTCTGTCGCTGATTGGGCTGAAGCAGTTTGAGGAGGAGGAGGAGCAACAGAATTACTTGCGACAGAGGGTTCGGCAGCTTCGGCAGCTTGCAATCTGACTTGATCTGCTTCATTCCAGCGCACCATCTTGTTGGGACTAGACGTAGCTTGCGGAGCACCTACAAGACCACCGATAGTAGTTCTATCTGTATGCACTTGATCCATTGCCCGCTGCGGGACAGTCATCTTTGGTGGTGGTATTGTAGTCTGGTTCGGTGAGGTAGATGATGGTCCTACCATGGGTTGTCGCAGATTGTGTGTTGTTGTGTTGGTTGGAGGAAGAGTTCGCGAAGATGGTATTGGTTTCTTTGATATAGCCAGCGACGATGTTGAGGGCATAGCAACAGTAGAAGTCGCGATAGTAGAGTTTGTGTTTGATGTGCCCAGTGCAAACGATGTGGTTGCTGTTGCTGTTATTGTGGGTGCAGCAGTTCTCTTGAGCAAGGGAACCCGTTGAGCAGGTGCTGGCTTGATTGAGCGAGCCGCAAGGGCCTATTATGAAGTATAAGAATTAATGTGCATTGTGTCTCGTTCATAGTACCGATGACCTGTATTCAAATCACCCCAAAATTCAAATGCGATGTGTAAATGTCCAATTTGAGTTTTGATAGTTCTTGTGCAGCAATGGGTAGATCTGGTGATTGAAAATACCTTTAAAGGGCCGTTTATCATGGCAGCATTCTCTTTGCCATTAATTGATACATTCTTCATCTGGGATTCCAATGTTCTCATTTCTGAGCGATTTGTCGATGCCATTACTTAACAGCAACTTGCTTTCAGCCCGATCTTTGCTCTAATGTTTATAAATTAGAAGCTGATCGTCTTTCCGAAATCCACCTCACGAGAGTTGAAAGTGTGGCCTCTGCGCTTTTGTTGGGCGATTGCTTGATGAACAGTATAAACGTATACACAGGAGAGGCGAGAACACCAACACAAGAAATCGTGATTATGTACATATATTGCTCTGAATGATTTACACCTATACTGTCTAGAAATCACGATGAGGCACGCCAAAACTCTTATTACATCAAGCCCAAGCGGTCTAGAGTTCCCAATGACTGAGGTACCAATTATTTCAAGCCCAGCTTGTCTAGAAATCCCAATGAACACCGTGAAACTTGCTGAAAGTTTGTTTCAAACCCACCCATGCCGCCGTCATCTATGGAGAAACCAGTGTTAGACCAGGACACTTGAGACACATTCAGTTTGGTCCATTCAACCACATGCAACAACACCAGACCCTACTAGTGGGCCAAACAGATTTCATACGCACATGGATCTTTTATAATTCGCATTCCCTTAGGATCAAAGTCACCAAATAATTGCATCTTTGCCTTGGCCGCTTCAGGTTTGATTGAATTCAGATTTGAATAGTTAGACTGTAATTGAGGGAAAGGTTAGCATTTGATAAACATGCAAGCAGAGTTAATATGATGTGATGACATGCAAAAGCAAAACCATATTATTTGATGGCATGTAAAACATTTGACTTGATGAAGCAAAACAGTGTTGAATATGAGATATACCTGATCCATGCACAGTATCCAATCGAAAAGAAGAAAGTCCTTTGCAGAAACTTGGCGGCCAATGTGGTTGACTGCGACTCCATGTTTGTTGCAGGTAGAAACAGAGCGTTCATCTGGCAATTCCCCCACCTAGAACATTTCAGGAGATAAGATGTCGTAGTTCGATGCTAGGCTGATGATGAATGTAAGGCTCACATGGTAAGACGCGGTTCCTGCGGAATCAATTTCAAAGGCATCAGACAAACCCTTTGATGCGACAATGTGAGCAAAGGTAGCTTCAGCCATGGGCGATCTGCAAATGTTGCCTAACAGGAATCGAAACGTTAGTCCCAATGTAATCAGCAACAAACACGTTTAGTGAGCGTGGAAATTTATTCTGCGTTAACAGGTTGATCCCACATATTGGTGAAGCTGGAATCATTCAAATACTCATTGCAACTGACCGAGGCACACGAAAAGCACTTTGATCTTCTTGTCGTCGTCCATTTCCGTCGTGTGTTGATACTTGCGTGATTATAATATGTGAACGAGGGGTTTGACAGGGAGCTCCATTGACCTTAACTTCCACTTTCCAAAACCACAACACAAGGAAGCAGCCATGAGGTGAGTTTTAAGAAGGAGAGGACCATATTCGCCGCTTCCATGTCGTTCCTGGACGTTGCATCGCCCTTCTTTGCTTCCTTTTACTTATGACACTTGGATGGATGCCTTCGATGTCTTGACAAGCACTTCCTGCAATTCAACCAAACAGACAGGAATTAACACAATACATCCCATACAACTAGTTCCAAAGTCCAGGCTAGTGCTGTCCGTGACTCCATCCGTAATCTCGTCACCTACTCAAAGGAAGGCAAACCCAGAAAATTCGTAGAAACTGTAGAATTGCAAATCGGTCTCAAGAACTATGATCCTCAACGTGACAAGCGTTTCTCGGGTACCGTCAGGTAATTATTGATGCTGTCGATACATCGTCATTCAATTGATACCTCACGATGATGTTGCAATGAGACACACAACTCATGCTCAACCTCTTTTAGATTGCCCAACATCCCAAAGCCCAGAATGACCATCTGTATCTTGGCTGATGCTGCTCACATCGATCAAGCAAAGGCTATTGGATTGGACTTTATGTCCGTTGACGACTTGAAAAAGCTCAACAAGAACAAGAAGCTCATCAAGAAGCTGGGTAGGTATTGCTATTCTGGTGCTCCTTGTTACTACTTACAATACAAGACAATCCCATTCTAATCAAACCTCGTCTCTATCGCACTAGCCAAGAAATACGATGCTTTCTTGGCCTCCGAAGCCTTGATCAAACAAATCCCTCGTTTGTTGGGTCCTGGTTTGTCAAAGGCTGGTAAATTCCCTACTCCCGTCAACCACGCTGAAAACTTGGCTGAAAAAGTCGCTGAAATGAAGGCTACCATCAAATTCCAACTCAAAAAAGTATTATGCTTGGGTGTTGCTGTCGGTCACGTGCAAATGTCAGAAGATGAATTGGTAAACAACACCATGTTGAGTATCAACTTCTTGGTCTCTCTCCTCAAGAAGAATTGGCAAAACGTCCGTAGTTTGTTTGTAAAATCTTCCATGGGCAAACCACAACGTCTGTATTAAGCAACTCTATACATATATTATCGATTCAGCGGTAAACCAAAGTGACAACAACTGTATCTATTCCGATGGATACAGGTGGGTGAATCATTGAGTAAAACTCAGTTGGGAGCTGTTTTAAATATATATTGCTTACAAGGAACAACATGGTGTCTGTTTTACAATGATTGTTTGCTAATGACTTCGATCTATCGAGAAAAGTGAGCGAATTTCCATCATGTGTTATAATTGAAAGTAAACGTTCAGCTACCTGCAGGAGGCCAGTGTTGAGCGTTCTGAAGGGCACGAGCTGAGCCTTCTCTATAGACAGCGCACGATCTTGCGCCAGCACCAGTGCTCCTGAAGAAGGTCTTGTCGATTTCTCACGATACTCGACATACAAGGAGAAGGTACGATCTAGGTGCAACAAATTAACAAAGTCTGAGTGCCAGCAATGCAATTACAACGCAACGTGCCTTTTTGGATTGGAGTTGGTTTTTTATCAGCATCAGCCATCAATGTTGAACACAGACTCATAAATTCCGCTTCTAGATCGGAGGCAGTCCATGACCTAAGTATGCCGTAAGGTGTGGTTTAGCAAATACTCATCAAAACCAGATAAATGATTTACGGTACATGACAGATTTCTCGTTCAGGACCACCAGAGGCGTTAACTGGAAGCTGAATAGTTCGAGGGGTCCAAGTTGATTTTGAATCATCAGATGGATGGCCGATAGCAAACCCTGACCAAACACATGAGAGTATTGTTGAGCGACAGCGACAATTGTCACAACAGGATCAATTATAATTCATACATTTTCAAGATCATGTTTGATTCCCTGACAAAAGTCAGAAATGTAGAGATTCACGTTTGGCATCCGACTTTGAGGTATGGCAATTCCATAAATGGAGACTCTCTCAAACAGTTCTATTTGGGCAAAGAGTATAAGCGAACTGAAGATGAATACTGCGTACTGGGTCATTTGATCACCTCTTGGATAGACATGGCGAGTGTGAAGGATGATGTGGGTGCAAACTTCGACCAATTCCACAAAGCAGTCTTGTTGAAGATGGGAGTAAGCAGCGAAAGCACTCAAGATTGCAAACCGATCTCGTACCAGTGAATGCTACGTGTTGCGTAGTTAGTAGGTGACTGAAATGTTGAATGTGATTTCACGATTACCTTTCCAAGTCAATGCCATGTTGCGAGCGTGACTACAACGAAATTAAATTCCCACAATCATAAAAGTTCTTGGTCCATTCATCATATAATACATCAATGATTGCTTCCAAAAAAAGTCAAAACGTCAAGCAAGAATGAGCAGAGGACGAGGAGCTCCTAGAGGAGCACCTAGAGGTGGCCGTGGATTTGGAAATGCAGGACGAGGCGGATTTAATCGCTTTGAGCCTCAAGGACCGCCGGATTATGTTGTTGGCAAGGCTTGAAGCGTTTTTTCTTTGAACAGCTATAATGAAGCAACAAGCTGACATACATCCCATTCTTTGACTCAGAAATGGGCAAATTCATCCATGCTTGCGAGGGTGAAATGGTCTGCAAAAGCTCAAATCCAAAGGTGTGTTTTTTTTTCGTGTGATTTGACTGAATGCATGTCAAGCTCAGCAAATAACAGTCAACACGCAATTTCGTACAATGATCGAATTATCTGCTTTAATTGGATCATTCTCATTCGTTTCTTTACAAAGATACCGTACTTCAACGCTCCCATCTACCTCGAAAACAAGACCCAGATAGGCAAAGTCGACGAAATCCTCGGCCCCATAACAGAAGTTCACTTTACTGTCAAGCTACAAGAGGGTATGCAAGCTGCAAGCTTCAAAGCCCAAGATGCTGTATACATTGCTCCAGACAAACTGCTCCCACTGGAACGTTTCCTGCCAAAACCAAAGGCTACTGGCAACAGAGGTGAAACCTAGGATCTGATGCATATTCGTGCTGATTTTACTGTGCACTCGCTATACATGCTTACACTTTGCTCCTCTTGCATCTAGTTGACAAACAAACTGGACGACAAGGTACGACACGCAAAGCTTGAACTAGACAGCGTTCGCTAGTTGTCTTACATATCAGAAATCATCTATCTATAGGCCAAGTGCCAAAACGTGGTGGTGGCGGAGGTGGATTTGGCCGAGGTGCTCCAAGAGGTTTGTCCCATGAGAACCACTGAATACTACTGTCTCTCCATGCAAACTCATGAAATTCGTTGAAATCAGGAGGCCGTGGTGGGTTCGCACCTCGTGGCAGAGGAGGCTTTGCTCCACGCGGTTTCAGCTCGGATAGAGGTAGTAACCTGGCGCTTCACGACAGTGTGATGATCGTATCTCTAAATCACATTCTAAAAACAATAGGAGGACGTGGTGGTTTTGGCGGAAGAGGTGGCGGTGGAGCAGGAAGAGGTCAATTTTCGCCAAGAGGCAGGGGAGGTCGAGGTAAATTCTCAATCTGTTTTGCGTACCCCACACTCGTTGAAGACCTGACGGAGATTCATCCTCATCATTAGGTGGCTTCTAGGACTCTTATTTTCTTTAGTTTGCATTACAATAAAACGTTCTTCACCAAATTCTGGCTCTGAAAGACTGCTCTTTCTTGCCGACTGCACTTTTGCTGCTCTTTCAATCGCGACTTCCATCGTTTATTCGCTAGAATCAGGAATTCCTTCATCCTATATGATATAGCATTATGTCAGAACGAAAAACGCGAAGCAGCCCTTCGCCTGTGTGAAATTTTTTCAAAGATATCCTTCACTTTTGTCCAAAACATCGAGCAAACCGAAAGAAGAACGCATCAAACGTTGAATACTACTCAAGACCCATCTCTGATATATAACCATAGATAGACAGGTGATAGATAATGCCACGAGCTCCGTCACAACTAAACTGGTCATTTGCCTTTACCAAAAGCAAATGGGAACCGTCATATTGGAGACGACTACCATTACCTATAAGACCATATGCCAAGGCAATACCTCTATTCGCTCATGGCAAGAAGGTGACTTTTGGAGACTTGATCACTGAAAAGGGCAACATAACAAAAACCATCAAATTCCCAAACATTGCTACTCGATACCTGTATTCGCGAGTGCTAGACTTGAATATATTCATGCGGATATCCACAGAAGCACTCAGGATGGTAGATAAACGAGGTGGATTCGATGAGTATGTCATATCGACAAAGGATGAACTTATTGGGGACGAGGTTGGACTCATGTATAAGAGACTCATCACCAAACACTATAAAGAATCTCTAGGCAAGATGAGGCAGCAGGAGGACTCTATATTGTTACAGTCAAAGAATGAAGGACTGAAAGAGCAGTTAGATAACGCTAGATTGGTGTTGGATACACGTAGTGCGCTGAATCCGAAAATCGCAAAGATAATCAGGAGGACACAGTCTAGCAGCACTCTACCACTATGGCCACAGATACCAGCATATGCTCTACAGGCTGCCAAATCTGTATTGGAACGCAACAGATCTAAAAAGTATTAGTAGCGTCGGCAGTAAATGTATATCAGGTAGACAACCTCATATAGTTGGAAGCAGGTAAACAATAAGATTGAGTGTATATTACATAGTATTACAAGAAACAACATCAAACAATCTCAAAGTACAAGGTGTTTCCTTTCGTTCCTCCTCCTCCCGACATTGTCCCATAAACCGTTATAGGCACTATACACTCAAACACTTCTGTATCTACACGATTACGTGCCTGAGAATGCCTAAATGCCTCGGGTCCTGGTGTCTTGACAAGCTGTTCAAAATCACCCTCGCCCTTCTTTTTGGCAACGTTGGCTATTATAAAAACTAGACGTAATGACCAAGACACTGATACGACAGACGTAGCAAAGTCGGGTGCAGCAGTTAACGGAATAGCCAACTGTATTCCAAGTCTCTTGGAATTGGTTGCATTCACATGAGATTCTGCAACACTTTTTCGAATCGTACCTCCTCCATCCGCTGACCTACGTAGCGAAAATTCTTGGTCTGCTGCTTCTATAGTTTCTAGATATAAAGATACTTGATAACATGGGACTGCAGAGGAAGCAAACGACAAGACACCCATAATGGATTCACCAAGACGATATCGATTCCGCAGTAGGTGCAGATGAGCAATATAATGCGTGTCTCTACATATTTGATATGATACTCTGCCTGCTGCCTGACAAACATATAAAATATGAGCCATTGACGGTGTCTCGGTCTCGAGATTGTCCTGAGAAGCAGACTTGAGCGGCCGTAATTTTCCTAGAAATTTAAAATACACGTGAGAACACTCAGTCATTGCTGCGAGACACTGCTCTCTTACTCGTTGTTTTGACTTGTCGACGAGATTCTTCAAATTCATCTATTATTGTCGCTTCATCCTTGGTCTTGACCACAGGAGTCAGCAAGTCGAATAGCGACCTCACTCCATCCTCTACATGTTTCAGAATTGTAAATACTTAACAGACGTGAATGCTTAACACACGTGAATGGCAATATTGGGGCAACTACCTTCAACACTTCCAAAAAGACGGAATGGCAATTGTATAATCTGATTACGCCGTCCACCACCAAATCTTTGTATTCCAACCAGAAGCTTGTAAGATATGCGAATCAGTTTTCCACGATGTGATGGTGGTAGACTTGATGGAAGTTTGATTTCATATCGGTCTATTACCAAACCAACGTTTTGTCAATTTCCCCAACTTGAATTATTTGCTGACAAACTTACACGTTCGGCTTTCTCCAGAGGCCAGAGACAAATTAGCAAATAAAATGGAAGGTGGAGTAGTATATAGTGGTAGACTCTTGTCTGTTGAAATTCAAACAAAATTATAAGCAACTACATAAGGGTTACAAGTGACCTAAATAAATATTATTTAAGACGTAGACACGTACCAGTCTTGGCACCAGTTGGCCGTGAATTATTATCTGGTCCCAAAGGAGGAAATAACGACCCACCACCACCTGGACCACTCGAGAACCCATTCACTGGTCTATACATGATCTGCTTTTTGAGTTCATCGAAAGCTGATAATTTTACAGTTGATCCATCTAATGTAAATGATCCCGACATTTGTGCAAATCCGAGCGTAATTTCTTCCACTTGACTTGACGTTGGAGGATGCAGGGCGGTTGACGATTGTTGATATACATGTCCAGGAAGTGATGATGCTAGCGAGTCCGTTGACGTTCTAGTAGTCAACGACGGTCGATGCTGTCTATTTGGCGATACGGTAGCCTCGGATAAATGGTCTTCTACAGGGAGAGCACCATTTTCTATGACCGTTTTGGATGGTGTTGTAGGTGTTGGAGATGCAATTATACTATTATGTCCGCTGGTTTCGGATACGACTGTCCTTAAATATAGACGTTCACCTCCATGTTTGTCACTACGATTATTAGGATTACTAGCACTGTGATCAACGACCGAGTCAGCGACTTGGGAAGGAAATGGTAGTGACGGTGGTTGGGAAGGTCGTCTCGGTAGTAATGGAGTAAACGGTTGAGAGTATTCGGGGAGATAGCCTTCAAATGGTTCAGCAACGTTGTAAAGCCTTTTACGCTGATCAACCTCATCAAACTGCGAGACACTATGTGATATACTTCCATTAGGTGCATGGAGACTATTTCTAGCGGTACCATTGCTCGTAGAATGGGCTACTGTGTTCTCCTTTTCGTAGACTTCCGTGCCATTGCGGTTTGAGAACTCTGTAGGTCGTGTTTGCACCATAGCAGCAGGGGATCCAGGCAGCATTCCAGCTGTAGTATTCAGAGAAGACATTTGAATTGTTGTGCGGTTTTCATCATGTTTACTGTCTGTGTTTTGTTTGTCCAAAATATTTAATGTTGGCTTTTCGACAGTCGAGGATGAGGCTTGCGTAGCTTCTGGAATAGATGACAAGTCTCCAAAATGCACCAGACTAGCGGTTCTCTTTGGCAGACTGGCAATGCTATTATTTCTACTTGCACCACTAGTAGAACTTACAACAGAAGATACGTTTGAGAATGTCAAGCTACAAGTAAAGGCCTCTCCTGCAAAAAAGACTCCCTCCTTTGGGAAATTAACTGTCAACAATACTACCATTCTTTGCAATATTCCGTTGGTTTGAAACTCATCGCATCGCGTTTTGATGATTTGTGAGTTGTGGCAGATCGCAGTAGCAAAACTCGTTAACGTTTCGGACCATCTCGCGTATCTTGAGAGTCTCTTGTTATCAGTCAGTTCTTCCGATCGCTTAACGCGTCTAACTCAACCTGGTTATTGCTGATGAGCTCCATAATGTATTTACAGTCTACATGCCGACCATCGTGTATATGACAGTATACAAGCCCGACTTCTTTCAAATGCATAACGAGCCTAGATCAGCATAAGAGCCATGCCATGGCAATCTGTACCAGGACGACAATAAAGAGGAATTGAATTCGTCGCCTTCTGGCGTCCATTTGCACCGTATGAGTAGATTCAGGCTGGACGATATAACGTAGGCTTCGAAGCTATTTTGCGAAACATATCAGAAAAATAATCAATCAACTCAGGTATTGCGCCAAACGTGCATACCATGAAAAATCCAAATGAAATCATGACATAGGCAAAGATGGCATAGACCACCCAATACGGTGCCAACAATCTAGCACCTTCCACAAAAATGAGACTATAAAATAAGAGAGCGAGAGAGCGAACAAAGTCAGCCTGACTAGTTCACGAAAACAATAAAATAAATCACAACTTACCCAACGAATTGATAGCCGCAATAGGCAACCAAGTCCAACCATGGCACATCTCCTACTACATTTAACAGATAGCACCCAAACTTGACAAATAAGACCTCAAGGACGACGACGAATAAGGCTGTAGTTGAGGTGATTCCTAATACTTCGGGATGAAATCTAAGGGAGAATGACACAAGTTATAAATGCAATCCAAGCAGACATGAGACTCTTGCCGTGCATACTTGTCTTGCTGTCCGGCCCACATTCCGACGAGTAGGATGTAGGTGACAAAGGACATGACAGGAATATAGAGATCAGGAGCATTTAGATCTTCACGAGGAGACTTGTAACCTTCCAGTTGGCCATCTTGTTCAGATCTCTTTACCAGTCTAGTCCATGACTATTTGACATAAAAGTGTCCAAAAACACATGGATGATGGCGAATCAACTGGCCATGCTTTACCTTGTGTCGATAGGGGAAGAGTAGCAACAGTAGCTTTGTAGCAACATATGCGTTATTGACGTTAAAGTAGTATTTGAGAGTGGGTATGTTAATCCATCGATTGATCTGATTTAATAGGTGGCAGGAGGGGTGAGTGAGCGATACAGCAACGGATGTAATGTTTAAAGACATGACACAAGACAATAATGTATGAACGATCAGACATCAAGACTGTGCCTACATTGTTTTGCATGATTTCATGACCCTGTTTGAGAGCTTGACTTCCGAACTGCAGGCCCAGTTGGCCAGCAGCACTTCCCTGCAATTCCTGCCATGGATCACTAGCCCATACTCCTTGTTGCTGTTGTTGTAACTGCTGGGTAGGCATGATGCCAACAGTTGGGTTGTTTGAGTATGGCATTTGTTGTGGGAGTTGTTGTGGTATACCAGCAGCAGCAGGTCGATATGAGAGATTAGTAGAAATAGGAGGATTGTAGGCATTTACAGATTGTGGAAGTGGGGCAAAGGAGGGAATCTTTTGAGCCCCCAATGAATTTGATGTTGAATGTTGGGCGTGCTGTGGAGCTGGCGCATGGAGTGGAGGTGCGTATTGCTGGAGTGGAGGCTGTTGATGTTGACTAGGTACAGCAGCGTACTGTCCATAAGTCGGGGGTCTCTGTTGACCTGGTCGCGGCTGCATCTACGAGCACAATATTGTTAAGTGCTTTATCAAAACGAACTCGGATATACAATCAGCTTACACGTTCACAGGAATCGACTGAGTTCTGTCTCTGGCTGCTTGACTCGACTCTTCCTTCGCGTCCAAGTTGATTGTTGGAAAGTGTGAGAATTAGACACAGCAAGATTCAGTGAGAATCGGCAATGGCCGACAAGAGAGTCATTGTCACTTGTAAGTCGCGTACTCTTCATTTATTTTGCTACTTTCGTATTTTCAATATCTACTTGTCCTCATCATCATCCTCCAAACATTAGATTGTGACGATGCCCAAATATGGACTCACTTGTCTGAAGAATTGTCAAACAGGTTGCCACTCAGAAACATGTCCTGGCAAGGAATCCCTTCCAGAAATACCACAATCTCCTCGGCGACATCGGCCATCTCCACATCTTCACCACTACCCAGTCCATTATCTGACAGGCCTCCTACCACGCTTGCTGCTAGTAACTCTAATCTCCATCACCCCTCTTCTTCCGCCCCCGATCGCGATAAAATGTCCGCTTCGAGACCTATAGACATGCTGGATATTGAGCTCAAGAAATTCTCCCAGGACGTATTCCCGAAAGAAGGTCCAATCACTCTCAATCCTTCCACCATATTCTGCCATATGTATCTTGTTAGCTGTGAAGACGCCGAACTATACAAGGCTACCGTAAAGAAACAAATCCAAGATTGGGTAAACCTAGTCACATCCAAAAGAAACCAGGAATATATGATTGTCTACCTGCCTGGTCCAAGTGAAAAAAGAAGCTCGAGATTCCTCACTGTAGGAAGCTCGGTCTTTGACAAGATTAAGGCCGACTTCAACACGAAACGTGATCGAGTCGCTCAGCTAAAACTCTTCCAGCCGGGCCTATCCGATCTAGAAATATGGGGCGACTTCTTCAACAAGATGAAGGAAACCATTCTTGCTGGTTTTACGCTGCAACTAGTACAGCGCGATGAAGATACTAAACGCCTGGAAACACAACGGCACTTGCCTGGTTGGAATTACAATCAATACTTTATACTCAAGGTACTTAAATTATGCGATATCTACTCATTTTTTGCTGCTTAATTTCCTTCTTAAATTCTTCCTCTCATTTTAGGAATCTCTGTCAAATATGTTTGAAGTCATGACGATTTACGATGCTGCTTTACAATGCTATGATGAACTAGAAGCACTCTTTACCCAAATGCAGAGTGGCAAGTGGTTGACAAAATAATCACTCTTAGATTTAATACTCGTGCACCAACTCCTACCTAATCGTTCTGTGAAAACTCTAGATCAAGGTGCCGCATGGTTCAAAGCATTTGGCGGTACTGATATCGGCGACGATTCAGAAGACATCTTCAATCTCAAAAGAAAACCTTATCGTGACCTCATCCTACAAACTAATTGTACCATATTCGACTTTCGCATTTATCTATTCGGACGACAGTGTCAAATGCTCGTCAAACTCAACATGCCTACGGAAATATGCCAACGGGCAAAAGTATTCATCTCTATGTTTTCCCGGACTCTACGAGAATATCAGGTAATTAGAATACTTTTGCTAGAAAATCAAACTTGATTCATGCTACCTCACGATTGAAACATTCTTCACAGACATCACTTATTCCCCACTTTGCTGAAGTATGGATATACTCCACTTGTTTGCATATTGTATCGCACTGTGAAGAAGTGCTCGCTGTTGCTAAACAGAATTCTGTTGCTCTGGATTTATACGAGGCCGCAAAGGCTGATTTACTACATTATGCATGGTGTCAAGTGAGTGTATACGTCCCTTGTTGTAGCCAAAAAATACATCGTTAAACTGAGATTGATGTCCAATAGCTGGACTCTCTTGGTGGATTAGCTGGTCTGATTGCACCTCATACCCTCTCAAGTCCAGCAAGCGCTTCAAAGGCTGGCGCTGCTTCTCTATCCGTAACGGATATCACAAACGAAGAATTGAAGAGCGCTTTACAGTCTGAGCAACTCTTTGACGATCTCTATCTGGTACTTGATTACAATTGTTTCATTTTGGTGCAACGAAAATCAGGCGCAATATACTCACACTTTTGTATAGAACTTGTCGGCTCGCGCTGCCAAATGCTTCGAGTTGGGTCATCGGCCACGGCAGAGCATGATGCTACACAACGACGCAGCCAATTTACACTTGTAAAATCAATGGGTGATATTTGATACTCCTATTTAAATGATTTCTAACCCTGATCCATTACTTAGCCACCGTAAACGATATCTCGAAGCCTCAAAGGAATGGGAGTCTATAGTGTTCAAATATTCTGCGGCGGGATGGGTGTCGATAGATACCATTCTTTTGGAAAAATTATCAACGTGTCAAGAAGAATTAGGTCAAAAGACTCAACTAGTGCAGTCCTGTCTACACATTCTGTCTCATCCTTCAGCAATATCAACTGAAAAGTTATCCTCCTTTGTCAACAAACTACAGAAAGTCTCAAAGGAAATGGACGGACGTAAGTTTCTGGTTGAGCTTGTTTTTGTTGTTATTGAACGAGAAATGAGCGAAGTCAACTGCTGGACTGTAGGATAGCAGATATGTCAAAGAACCAACAGGTAACCCGCTTTCTTTTTCTAGCTATATTGAGAGACAGCGACACGCTTTTCCAGGTTTCTGTGATGGGCCTGGTAGTAAAAGTAGGAGATGAAGACGGGCTGAATGTTGAAATCAATATTCATTCTACGCTCCCCAAGGTTTGCATTGTGCTGAATGTGTTGTTTGACTTTTGGTCGACTGAATGATTTTTACAGGAAGTTTTGCTGGACAAGGCGTCTCTATGCATGGTCGGTGGTGAAATGAATGAAGATGTTATTCTTACGAGACTGGATGTCTTGATAAAACCTGGCTCTAATGTGATTCGAGTGTCCTCAGAGGTACTTCAGCGTATTTGTGATGGTGCTCCCTCCTGCCTCAATAATTGATATTGTTGATCATAGAAAACTAGCGTTCCTGGTTCTTATGCAGTGGAAAATGTCAAGTTGAATATTGGTCAGGTCACATTTTCCTACAATTTGCTCAAAGACAATCGCAAGCATGTCTTCAAAATTCTTGAGCACGCTACGTCGTTACGACTTACTGTATCTCTACCTGATCAATGTAAGTTTTGTCGTTCTGTAGTCATTTTCAAATTCGCTAGCAAAAAACTCAATAAAACTCATTAAAACACGTCATAGTGGTGTACGGCGAGCCCGTTAGTGTCGTCCAAATGAGAATTTATTCTCGTCAGACTGCCTTCGAATCTGGAACCATCACTTGCTCATCATTGTCTGGGCTCCTCATCCTCCCACCAAAATCCGTCACCTTTCGTATTTTTTCAGCTCTTGGTATGAATGGTACTTTATAATTTCTTCGTTAGTCTCCTCATGGGTGCCGACTGACTATTTGTTTTACAAACAGATGATCGTCATAGTGACCCAGTACGAGAGCAAACGAGGGAAACTATCGATGGGCGCATTCAAGTACCTAGCTGTGGAGAAAACGACGTGATTGAGTTTCTAGTGCCATTCTCAATCCCGCCACCATCTCAAATGACATCTCCTATTGGACGAGTTGATCCTCGAACCAACGAGTTGGAACACTTGATCAAAATTACAATGCCCTACACCACATCAGACTCTCGTCGCCGAATATATTCCGCAGTGGAAAGGGTTAAAATGGGAATTCCATTTCTCATTGGGCACAGTGTCATGGAGAGTGAAAAGGGGTTAGTCGACACTCGTTTGAACTTAAACCGCGTGAATTCGTGATACTGACCATACTGGGCAAATCAGGCTGCATGTTTCTGTCGGTGCAGTAGGAGGAAGAGAAATTCCTACACGGCTTGTCTCGTCTCAAATGGTGGCTCCTCCCTCGTTCTCAGTCAAGGAATATTTTACAGCCTCGAACCAGGTACACCAAGCAGCAATTTAAAAATGGTCCATATTTCCAATAACCATTGATTTGACGTGTATAATTTGTAGAATCTATTTCAAGACCAGCAGTATTCATTTGCCTACCATCTTCAGCAGGCGGAAGGCAAGTCTTTGCGGTTCAAAATATTGTGGTTTATAAAAGAATATGCTAATTTTTGACCACGACTAGATTCCCGTGGTCAAAGCAAAGATGACCTTATAAGTTTGCAATTTATTGTACAGTATTATGGATTGCAAGAAGGCAAGTCAATCTTCATGGTTTTTGGTACTCGCATCGTTTTCTCACATTATACCAACACATAGAGGTCGAAGCCTTTATAATTAGCCAGCTCGAGAATTACCTGCATAACCACTCAGCTGCTCAGTACATTGGGTTCTTGACTCAGTACTTGCGGGACAGAGTATTGCACAGACTAGATTATGCAAGTTATGCCATTCTAGATAGCATGCCATTTGTAGAATATGATAAAGCAGGACTGGCAATGTCGTTAAGCTCGGAGGATGCTGATGTTCGTGAGAAATTGTTGGATTTGGTGGATGACTTTCAAGAGTCCCATAGAACCATTGACATGGCTGCTGTCAGAGATTCAGTCAAGATGCTACCGAAAACGATAATCTACAACGTTTATTTGCCATCTTCTCAGGTGATTGTCGTTGTCCTTCAAATTTTCGGACAATAGGACTAGATTCTACCTATATTAGATTCTACTCACTGCGGATCTTGGACTCTGTGGCTCTCAAACCAATTTTGTCATTGGAGATATTATACCATGCAAGTTGACTATCTCAGAATCGAGATGGCCAGCTGGCACTTCTCTCCAAGCTATAGAGGTAGTTTGTGAAGCTGTAGTCCAAAATGATTTGTGGATGTTTTCAGGAAAAAAGAGACGAATTCTGACACTTGAGGTAAAAGGCTAAATAGTCTGTTGCTCCGGAGTACAGAATTCGCTGACTTTTTGACGATCTCAAATAGCAAGGAAAGGGCTTCACGAGTATGATTAGCCTTATACCATTAAAGAATGGCATGCTCCCCTTGCCAACCTTTCAAATCTCGCCTTTCCGTGTAAATGGCGAGCCTGTCAATTATGATACCCCTCCAATAGCCCAGATACATTTTTTCGGAGCTCGACAAGTATCTGTGATTCCCCCGTCTTCGTCACAACAGATATTCGTCAGTGACGAACCATCATTTGTCAAGGGAAGCGTCCAAAGCTGGAAGTTTCTGAGTTGATTATTATATATTGTAAATGTACTATAGCTCGCATTCAATGCTTTCTTCTGTGTTCGGACCGGCATTCAAGACGCTGCCTTTCTGTTGTCGCTCCTGCCATATGTAAGACGAATTTTTCAATTAGCTCCGAATTAATTTGCCGAACTTTGTTAGGCTGTGTCGTTTACAACTTTCAAACGGCGAAGGCTCGACAAACACATCTAAACTTTTGCAAATCAATTCGGCCCACAACCGTAGTTTCGGTTTTGTTTCTTTTATTGGTATGTGAAGCATATGGAGGACATGATCGTGAACGTTCGCCGATGCTATATCGCTCATGTTCCGAACTTCTAGTTAAAAAACGTGCAATTCATATCTCATTTGTTCTGAGCATTACACTCGTACAATCAATGTTTAGATTTAAAACAAAAGTTTGAGCGTTCTGTGACGTGTGTTCACCTCATTTGTAGGAAGGTCGAGTTTCTTTCTCCTTTCTAGATGCTACAGGTAAGCTCGTTAGTCAAGACTTCCGTCAAGATGATTAGCAGAGTCTAACCGATTGAAACCAAGCGAGTCAGTTCTCCTCCGAATCTTACAAGTATAGTTGGAATGAGAGCGTAACAGCGTCTCGAGTACTAATACGTAGGGATTCAAACTTCCTTCAATAAACTCAAAGATGCAACCGTGAAAGACAACAAGAAGCGTCACTACCTTCAGTCGAAACCACGGCTCGAAGGGCACTGAGGAGTGGGAGACACCTCCTAACGAGTGAGTAACATTTGATCAGCAAAATTGATGAATACTTGCTGGTACAAGAGATCAACCACGAACAGCGAAATTCCGAATCCATGTTGCCCGTAGATAAGCCCAGTGAAAGGGCCAGAGACAACAAAGAGCTTGAAACTGGCTTTTCTCGAAAGGCATCACTGAAGAACGGCATCGAAAACAACAGCGGACCCGACTTGAGCACGATTCAAGACGAGCCATGTCATGATGCAGCACAATATAGGTGAGACGATCTTTTTCAGATCTCTTAAATGTCAAAATGGGTAGATTTGATAACTTTGATGCTTGGAAACAATGACTAAATGCTGAACTCGAATTGTTAATGTCGTCGGTCTAGCCCGATGGCGGGACGTAATCCAAGAAAGGAGGATGAAAATCAAACTGGTATGATTTCCAAGTAGACTACCATTGTTTAAAGCTCCTTAATATGTAGACTTGTTTGATGGCCAACTTGTGTTTGAGACTTCCAACAAACACTGAAAATGGAGCTGTTCATATATATCAGTCTCGTGTATACTAAATACTAAACAAACTGCAGCAGGTACCAATACAACTTTCGAGCAGCGAGACAGGTTAATGAGCGAAGGCGATTCAGCCAGCTTTGAACCGCACAAAACCAACCATCACGTAGAGCGTGGTTGGTAATTTCTGTTTAAACACGCTTTTAATGCCATTTGCTGTTTGAATTAAGTGTCTCCCCACATTGTATTTCTCGATTTCTCCCTGGGATTTCTCCCACATGTCTCGCCTATAAAAACAGAATCCCACAACGCCTTCATTCGTAGCAACATACCCAACGAAGATGAAGCACAGACCAAGGACGACGGTCATGCACTTTACAAGGCTCTCTGATTTTGTAGGCTCTTGTCCCCTTCTCTCTTAATCCACCTGATATGCGCCACATTGATGCTCACATTTTGTCCACTTTGGAACTCTAGATCTGTGAGGACTGGGGCAGCCAGAAGGTATGTATTCGATGGATGCACTCATTGTATGTGCATTGCTTGCCTTTCTTCGCCATGTTTGTATGGTTTTTGACCGTCATCTCCAAGTTGCCTATTGGCATCAAACTGACCGAAAACAATAACTCGTCCGTTTCGAAATAGACCAAGTGCACCAAAGTGTTTCTCTCACTCTATTGGGATACAGGACGCTAATTACATCAGGTGAGACACGTTTCAGGCGAGTCAAGGAGGAGCTCATTCCAAGACATCTCCTACACGCACTCTCGTCCACATTTTTGGTTTTATCTCAACCAAAATGTTAAAACACTCAACACAAGATGATGCTCGTTTCAGGGAGTATCGGTCTTGCTGTTGGTGGGACTTTAAGCATCATTTCTTGGATGCGAGGGTAATGTTTGCGCTGACATTGACCTTTTCCTTAATTGGAGGGTTGATGAAGGTATCGACGCTTCAGTTGGCAAACTAGTGGAATCAGAGTGATGTTATGGCGTGGCTCCTTGCTTTTACTGTTATTGTTGCTTAGAACTCCTCGATCCCTCACTCTGTGCTTTTCCTTTTGTTTAGACATGCTCATACGTATCTGGATTCACGGTGCCGACTCTCCTTTGGACTCAACGGGACGACATCAGGTGATACTCGTTTCAGCCGAGACGAGGAGGTATCCACTCCAAGACATCTCCTACACGCACTCTCGTCCACAATTTTGGTTTTATCTCAACCAAAATGTTAAAACACTCGACACAAGATGATGTTCGTTCCAGGGAGCATCGGTCTTGCTGTTGGTGGGACTTTAAGCATCATTTCTTGGATGCGAGGGTAATGTTTGCGCCGACATTGACCCTTTTCCTTAATACGGAGGGTTGATGAAGGTATCGACGCTTCAGTTGGCAAACTAGTGGAATGAAAGTGATGCTTTGGAGTGGCTCCCTTCGTTTGCTGAGTTGGACTTTTCGAAGCCTCACTCTGTTCCTCGTTTCCCTAGGCATGCTCACAACCGCACTCTTGCTATATGCATTCAAGCTGCTGATTCTCTCTTTGGACTCAATAAGAGTCACGACATCAGGAGAGACTCGTTTGAACCGAGTCTGAGGACAATTGAACAGATCCCTTACACTCTTATGAAAGAAGATAATGGCAGGAAGTCGGCGGACGATTTCTGAGGGCCACAAAGTGGGGTAGACGCCCTTGACGTGCATCATTCATTTCTCTTTCAGTATACAGCTCTTCGCAGAAATAGAACTACTATACAACCAAATTCAAACCAGGCTCACACCACATTCTACCAGTTGTTTGCGTTCGAACGTTGCTCAGGCAGGCATCTATTGAGACCAACCACTATCTCTTCCAAATCCTTGTGGAACAACCATATCGACTGCAATGTCAGCAAATATAGATACTGATGATCATTCCTCAGACATTTGGATGTTATAAGATTATGCGTCCCATTCACGAAACAATACCTAATGTATATAGCAAGTTCTCCTTCGGATATGCTGGTAGTTTTAGCTGATCCAGTACCAAACCCCAACCTTGAGCATAGTCCTTGTAGTCCACGTTGTTTCAGAACATGATGTCCTGACGGCAATAAGCACCAATTCACCAAGATGTCAGAAACATTCTTACAAAAGGGCCTGCAATCGGCAAGCTACTCCAGAAGACAGCAGCCTAATAGACTTGACCTGGAATGACAAGAATACGTTAGATATGTATGTAAAGCATGCGACAGACGCCGTCGCCCCTCCTCCCCGTTGAAAACTGTGCACGGAAGATGCTTGTTTCGATGTTTGGAATTTGTCTGCGTGCGGTCGCCATTTTCTTTGCGAGATTTTTGCCACCAGCTGCTGCCAGCTCAGCTCTGCAATTCATCTTCGTCCTTCCACGGCCATGAGGGTGTCTGGATCTATTCAGAACGCCCACCTTGGCAATGCCTTGTCCGTTTGCAGGAAACACTCCAGCACGTCCCAAACAGACCCAGAGAGCAAGAGGTAAGCCTACCCATCGAGTTATCGCGCTTCATTGTCTAAATTTTTGCACTCTATGCGTCGAGTTGACCCCTGATTACTTTGAAACGTCTACTAAGGCGAAACCGGGCAAACAAACCACTTAAATGGGATGACCCAGAAAGACTTGATTAGAGGACCAAGATCGATTTTGCTTGTCATCATAGTAGCTTTGGCCTGGACGCGCTTCCTGTACTGCCAACACTGCCCCGTAATCACACAGCATCAACATCAACCGTCCTCAACAACACCACACGAGAATCCCAATCTAGACTCGTCTGACGTAGCCAACTTACTGCCTGACATACCAGAACTACCGGACAAGAATGACGGTAGCTCTAGGATACTGCACAGAGTGCGTCTCGACGTTTTGTGAATTTGGATTTTCCTAAAAGCTCAAGTCCCTCTTGTCTTTCCAGTCGTGGAAGAATGCAGACATTCCAACTGTTATGCAAAAGTGGACAAGAACGTGTAGTTCTCTCCATACATCCTGGTATACCCTTGAACTGAACCCAATGCATGGTACTTGATCTGAACTGGGTTTTGTAATTTCTACCTAGGACACACATTCTGTGGACTGATGCTATGAATAGAGCGCTAATAGCTACTCATTATTCATGGTTCTTGGAAACTTATGACTCGTTTGAACGCAATATCATGCGTGCAGATTCTGTGCGAGTCTTTTACCTTCACAGATATGGAGGCGTGTACATGGACTTGGATTTCGAGGTATTTCGTTTAATGTTGAAGTCCTTAACTGACGCCTCCCTCCGCCTAATGATTTACACGTGTCGTTTTTCTCCCAAACATAGTGCCTGAGACCGTTGGATCCTCTGTTAAGGCTCAAACACGCCTTGCTAGGCTACCTATCCGAAGATTATGAATACGAACACAACATACCGAATGCTTGGATGGCTTCTCAGCCAAATCACGAATTTTGGTTGTTTGCCGCACGTTTAATGATGTTTAACAGATACAATCCCGAAATCGACAAGAACTCTGCAGAGACGATGACTGGTCCGGTAATGCTCTACACTGCTTATCACAAGTGGATGGCTCGGTATCGAAACACATCAGATCCAACTCACAAAGTAGAGGTTCTTCCATCTTGTAAGCTCTACATTGTTGGAGAAGTCCTGCCCACTAGATCGTAAAGCTAACATGGTTGCACATAGCCTTGATCTATCCATTTGATTGGCACACACCGTCGCCTGCTGAAAAGTTCTGTTGGGCAAGAGCTCAAAGTTTTGATCAAGAAGAATGTAAAAAGGAGCTGGATGTAGTCGGCAAAAAGTCCTATGTCATGACCTACTGGAGCCACAGTTGGGAGAAGCTGAAGCCGTGAACCGGTTGTAAATCATTGTATCATTGTAATCATTGTACCAAAGGACAGCAAAATAGCTCAATTCGCATATGCACACACTCTTGCAAGCACACATATGCTGGAGAACAGAATTGTACGCAGGGTTTAACTTAGTATGTTATTTCTGAAAACAGCGAAGATTAACTTATTGTGTTTCGTTCTTACTGAAACCGGAGGAATGCAGTTTTATGATGGCGAGTCATAGTGTGGGATGAAGACGTGTTCCGAAAGCTTGACCGTTGCTGCCATAGCGATATCGCGTATACCGTTGTTAAGACGTGGAGGATCTATATTTCGGAGGTGTGGGAGCGTTGAGTAACACGAGAAGATGTTGAGGATATGCTGTAAGCTCCCTTCGTCTCTTACGTCTATTTCGCTCCAATTTTCACAAAATTCAAAGGGTCAGAAATGCGAAAGTTCTTACCATGGAACTCAATAAGCAGTACATCCATCACCTTCCATGCCTCCACTTCAAGCATACGAGGCAAGACGTTATATTCAGCTTTCTCAATGTCCATCTTGACCAGAACATAGTCTCGAGGCTTGAAATTCTTCATTATCCATGTGGAGATATCTATTGCCGAGATGACCACTGACGGACGATTGGAATCTTCGTCCAAAATAGAACTAATATAAAGCGAGGAGTGTCATCAATCTGCCTTTGCCGAAAGTACAAAATAGAGCTCTAGCTTTCTACCTTCCCCTAAAAACATGACAGAGATGTTAGTAAATTGTAGAGCTTGACTAGAAAGAGTCATTAGGTTACCAAAAGTCGTGCTCAACAGTAGTAGTATCCAAGTGTAGCGTTATAGACCCATCGACCGCAGCGACGGCAGTTTCGGGAAAAACAGTGACATTGATTCCTTTTGCATTGTATTCAACAGAAGCATTCTTCAATGCTGGTGTGAAAAGAGGATTGGCCTAACATAAAAATCAGCGACTATTCAATAGGTTTGCAGCCACACAAGTCACGCGCACCTCAAACAAGTAGATCTCGCAAGTCTCATGAGTTGCCCAGAATCTGCGTAATAAGCATGTAAGATTTAGTCAGTGGCTTACGATGACTGTCAATGATCAAGCATAGAGACAAACGACAATACGATACTTACGGCACTGGGAAGTCGTATTTGAATTTTGCATCTGGCTCCTTCAAGAAGACCTTTAATGTATCTGCTCGATTTGCTCCTGTGAACAGCCATGATGATTTAATCAATGAAGATTGAATTTCACGAAAACAAGCAGATCACGTACCAAGATCCAAGAATACACAGCGTCTCGGCACGCTATCAGATTCCTCTTGTTGATCTACGTCTGCAGCAGGTTGATCAGACTGGAACTTGCAGGGAACTGTTGTTGTTGTTGTTGTTTCTGATGAATCCAAGATGTTTGATGGGCGAAACGTATCAAGCAAGAGAAACACTGAAATTGCCATAGTAAACAATAGCACTAGTATGATTTGCTTGGAAGAGAGGGGTATGTTTGCAGTCATTTTGTCTGTCGCGGTTGTTCTTGTTGACTGTGATTGAATGATGAACGTCGAATGATGAACGCAAAAGCTGGGATGATGAACCACGGTACTGAACGCAGCAGAGAACGCTGAAAGATTTAAAGCACATAAACCGACACTGACGGTGTACGAGAAGAGGAATTATTCCAGTTTTCAAAAATCACTTATAAAATTTGGTTTTTTAGAGCTTGTTGGCACCGGCCAAACGCTGTTCGAGCTGTGCCTTTTTCTTGGCGTCATATCCAAACATGAATTGAGCGACACGACGCATTTGGATCTAGACGAACGTTTTAAGTGTGAGATTTTCGGTTCCGAGACTTTTACAGGACAAGAACCATCAAATTCAATTACTTCTTCTGATCCTTCAGTGATCCTGTATCGTCGATGGTGACGGAAGATGTGTTCTATTACAAAAAAGGTGAGTTGCGAAGTTAATTTTCGTAGGAAGAAGTGACACGTCATCACCCACCAAAAGGCTTGTGTCGAGAGTAACCAATACCACCGTGGATTTGCATAGCGCGATCAGCAGCCTAACACCAAGTAAACAGAAGTAAGTACGACGCTATTAATCGCAAAAGCAAACATGTAACTTTGCTTACCTCGCACACCAAACGGTTGGCCTTGTAGTTACCTAGAGATGAAAGGCATGTTAGTTCGTTCCGGATGCCTGGAGTATAGATAGTTCAAGAACTTACACATGGCAACCTTGTCACTGAGCAATTCAGCGACGTGGGGCTTAGGCATGCCGTCCATGTCAGCAGCAGTCTTTCGAATCAACAGACGAAGCATAGCACATTCGGTCTGGAGTTCGACCAAGGGCCATTGAATGGCTTGGTTGACAGACAATGGCTTTCCGAATCTGGTAGAAGCAAAAATTACGTCAAGGTCGTTTAGATTGCAAGAAACAAACAGAAACATTGCACAAACAACTTACGGTCGTCGTTGTTTAGAGTACTTGATACTTTCATCAATACAGTATTGAGCCGCACCAAGAGAACTAGCGGCTTGACGGATACGGTTTTCGTGGACAAATAGTTGAGCCAAAGCCAAACCATTGTTGAAGTCGCCCAAGTAGGCATCGGCGGGTACCCAAACGTCAGTTAGAGAGATACGGGGATGGTCAGTGGGCATGTTGAAAGTCCACAAGTACTCCTCAATCTTGAAACCAGGAGCGTTGGTTGGGACGATGAAGCAAGTGATACCAAATGCATCACCATCTTTGCCGGATGTACGGGCAAAGACAAAGTCGTGGGTGGCAACGTGGAGACCTAACAATGAGAATTGTTAATAATGAATACAAAGTGAGAAAAATGGTCTTTGACTCAAATAACGTTTGGCTACAAAATGCAGGACAAAACAACATACCAGTGTTCCACATCTTTGCACCGTTGATGCGCCAACCGTTTCCATCCTTAACACCTCGAGTTTCCATCCAGGTAGCATCCGATCCGTGAGAAGGTTCGGTCAAACCGAAGGCGATGCGAATGTCTCCATTCAAAACACCAGGCATCAAGGTCTTCTTTTGTTCTGCAGTACCAAAGTCTCGGAGCATCAGTGCAGTCTATGAGAGCGGATCAAGAGTTAGATAAGAGGGAAGTCAAGACGATGTGCGAAACAGACGGTCTAACAAAACACAGCGACGTACGGGGATGTTTCCAACAATGGAAGCCTCGTTTTGCAAGTCGTTGTGGAGACCTAATCCCTTGTGAGCCAAGTATTCTCGAATAATAGCCTAGTCGACAAGAACGGAAATCAGTCACAACGGTACTAGGACAAACAAGGTTGCGTTGATGGCTCACCATGGCCAAGTTTGAACCGTTTTTACCACCGAATTCGGCAGGTAAACCAAAACGCCAGTGACCAGCCTTGTCAGCCCTGACTTTCATCTATGGGAGAATCGAATCGACAAATACGTCAGCGTCATACATACATATTCGACAATGGAACAATGGTCGGTGGAATGGCAAACGAACCTCATGGAGCAAGACTTCCCACTCATGTCTGGGAAGGCCACCGTTCTCAAAGTCAGTTCTGGCCCACTCTCTACGGTGGTCGAAGAAACGTTCGTTGTCGTTGGACGCCTGTAACGGCTTTATCTCTTTTTCGATGAATTCGTCAAGTACGCCCAGGTAGGCCTTGATATCTTTGGGAACATCTCCCGGTGAATCGGATGACTTGAAGTAATCGCCCATTGCCTTACGTTTATTGTGGTGTAAGTGTGAAAAGGAATCGTTTTCGCTTTAACAGTTCACGCTAGTGACACAAAAAAAAGGAGGATTTATTTAGCATAGTTGTAAGGAGCAGGAGGCGAGTGCCTTGCTACTCCTGGGTACCATGTAACCACAACGAAGATAATACAAATTGGAATTGGTGTGGTATCAATTTGGTGTAATATCAATGGTATTTTTTATTGCAACCAAGAAACGACAACTACCTTATAATATGGTGCTTACAACTTGGTGACTGAAGGGGCTTTCCATTCATAAGCGAGATGACTGCGTTGGTAACCATGCTTAGAGATGAAGCTATCCAAGGACTCTGGGCCACGACTACCGTGAGCATACTTTTCAGGCTTTATGTTATCCTTTTCAATACGATGAAGCAATGGCGTAAAGATCTTCCAAGCTGCATCCAACTCGTCATCTCGGACAAAGTTGGAGCGGTCTCCCTTCATAGCGTCTAAAATCAAGGATTCATATGCCTCTGGAATTCGATGTTCATTGAAGCGACGTTTGTAGGACAAGTCCAACTCCGAGATGACGGCTGCTTTGGACAAGCCAGGTTGCTTGTTCATAAACTTCATATATACTGCTTCGTCGGGCTGGACTCGGAGTACCAATTCATTACGAGCCACATCGACACCATAGATATTTCCAGGAACATCGGCGAATTGTATACGTATTTCAGCCTTACGTTCGTTCAAAGCTATCAGAAAGCAATTAGTGTGCCTCTGTGAAATTGACTTGTATCCATTGCGATCCAGAAAGGCAAAGAATCCTTACCCTTTCCACACTTCATGATGAATGGCACTCCATCCCAGCGCTCGTTGTGAATATAAAAGACGGCAGCAGCAAATGTTGGACAGTTGGAGCCCTTTGGTACGGTTGGATCTTCCAAATAGCCTTCTTCTTTACCGTCTAGACTTTTGGTATATTGGCCGAGTAGCACGTCATCCATTGTAAGTGGTGCGATGCAGCGCAAGACCTTGACCTATTTGGAACTTCCGAGTGAGAAAGAGATCTTTTGTCTTGCCGATCGAAAGGACGTTGACTACCTTTTCATCACGGACATCTTCAGCATCTAAAGATACAGGCTTTTCCATTCCAATGATAGATAGGATTTGCAGCAAGTGGTTTTGCATCACCTAGTGAACAAAACAGATTCCAGTCAGTGCCCTTACGCTGATAGAACAGACAGAAACGATGGATTGTAAACTCACATCTCGTATTATACCAAACTCATCAAAGTAGCCACCTCTGCCTTCAGTACCAATATCTTCTTTGAAGGTGATTTGTACATTGTGAATATAGAAGCGATTCCAAACTGCTCCAAAAAAGATGTTTGCAAATCTAACAAGACCAGAGTGTCACTACACTGTATGAAGGTGCGGGGTAAAGTAAATTTTGCTGTACCGAAGAATCATGATATTCTTGACCATCTCCTTGCCGAGGTAGTGATCGATGCGATAAATCTGGGATTGGGTTGGTCAATGATAAACCAATACTGTCGTTGATATGGATTCCAAAAGTATACACTTTTTTTACCTCATCTTCCTTCCAGTATTGAGCAAGAGACTTGCTGAGCGCTTTTGAGGTTTCAAAGTCTCGACCAAAAGGTTTTTCGACAATCAACTGATTTTGACCCTTCGAAGTATGGAGGAATTTGCTGATTCCTTTACTAGCATCAGCAAACACGTTGGGAGGGAGAGCCAAGTAGAAAAGACGGTTTCGCTTTCCAGAGACAGCGACTTCAACCGAGTCCACAAATTTAGCTAGCTTTTCATAGTCCGCATCAACGTCATATTTGCCCGATACGTATGTACACCGATTGATGAACCCCTCGAGGTCGTCACCAGGTTGAACTTTAATTTTGCTGGAAACACGTTTGCGGAAGTCATCTAGTTCAATAGCAGATCTTGCATAGCCTACGATCTGCAAGTTCTTGGGTAGAAAGTGGTTTTTGTATAGGCCTATCAAGAAATTGACGCTGATTAATATCACTGTCTTTCCAGCAGCATTAATACGTCTCTCGATCAATAAATATCCATGACCGTCATGAAACAGAAGAAATTGCTCATTAACAGTACTTGGAGATATTCGTACCATAAAGTGCAGGGTATGTTTTCTTGAAAGCAAGATCGCCTTCGAATAAGTAGAATCAGTTAAATGTGTTTAATGTAAGTAGGTAAACGAATGTTTCATAGCCTCATCGCATCTTTCATGGCTTACCTATATCGTAACGTGGTGGGTTTGTGCAGTTGCGAAAGTTGATGTCGTCAGCAATCATTCGATTCAGTTCATGGAAATAGCACCAAGCTCTCACCTGAGGCACCAAATACTAGTCAAATACAAGATGAATTAGTTCATAGTATTCGGCGATGCGTTTGAAACTAGGCCGCTGAAATTTGACAAAAGCTCGCAAAAACCTTGTGCGGAATCACGATAACCAAAGCTCGTCAAGCAAAGAGAGCTAATGAGAGACTTACCGACTACACAGATGTTGTCCTCCTCTGCTGTTGTTGCAATAGCTGTCATAACTGAGTAATCTGCCTGGTGAAGTCTTTGTATAGATGCGAAATCAAAAGAAATTGTGGCGACGTCGACGAATGTTGGACACACGTTGGTTTGTTTGTTTCAATAATGGAATGGGATATATTACACAAGGCTTCTGCGCGATTATACACGGATTTAATACACTATAGTTCGATCTCGGCAGCAGAGCATGGTGCTTCATTATAAAACCAGCCGTGTTTGCCAGGATATGAATCAGTAGGATCTAGTGGATGGACGGCTGTTTCACGTGTCCCAGAATGAATTTCTTGCTTAAAGTCAGGTTTGAGAATAAGATCTTCGGATTCCTCCCATCTTACAGTTCCAGTGTTCCAGTCTGTCAAGCGCCAGAACTCACGAAGGATCTTTGCTCTGACGTCTCCATACTGCCCAGGTGTATGGAATATCAAGTCTCCCGACTGATACCAGCCCAAAATAGAGTTGAAGTCACGATTCTAAGTGGGGTTGGTTGTCAGTATACTGATACTCGTTAATAGTGGAATGTATGCGTACTGCTACAAACTTGATGTGGCACTGTACAGTGCCATTCACAGTGCCCCGCCAAGCTAGTGACCTTGGAGGAGCCAACATTGTTACAATAAACAATCCCTGATCAGACAACCAGTACCGTCCATCTTCCCAGCACATCCGGAGCCAGCCATTAAGCTTGGACTATTTCAGGATCATGAAATTAATGTTTTTCGAAAGTAAATATCGTAGGCGATGTTTCGAAGGTTAATCGTCTGAAAAATGGGACTTCGAATTGTGGAAACAGACATATGCAAATAGTTACCTGAGGATGGTTTTCGTTAACAGGCTTGTCATTTACATCAAAAGGACAAGATTGGGGATTTGTTATGGCATGAATCCATTGACTATAAAAGAAATTTCTCGCCCAAGGTGTATTTTGGACAAAGTAGACTCCATTATTGGGTACTCGGGCAAAATTAGGCGGCTATATAGTTCAAAGCAGAAATGTGATTTATGTGAGTACTAGTGGCCCACACTGGAGCGATGCAGAGCGAGAAACCAAAACAAAAGACAACAGTAGCAACACACATACCTTGCCCACCGCGTTGATGACAACATCATATCTTGTGTCTAGATGCTCTTCTAATGAGCGGGAGTGATTCAGGAAGAATGCATCGGCATCCATCCACATAATCCACTCTGGATTCTCATCCTCGAGTGCCAACATGATACACAAGAGTTTGAGAAAGACTAGATAGGATAGAGTGGTGGAGGTTTACTGTGTTGTTCCGAAATCTCCTAGTGCAAGAATTGCTTACAAATCGGAACACCGCGAGCACGATGTTTCTGAACGAGTGGGTAATCAGCAGCCTCCACCAATCGATACCTAGACAAGGAAGCATTAAATCACAAGAGCATGAAGTTGACCAATCAACAACGGTACCCGTGTCTTTTTGCGTATTGGATCTTGTTTGGCAGAGTGATGTTGATGAGCTGGTCTACTTGACCAATGTCCTTTGGTTCGATCAGATGGAGAGTAACGATGTTAACACGCCTAGTACGAGAGTCGGGAGACGTGAAGAGTGGGTCAGCCAATAGCAAAAAAATGTTAGGCGATAGAGGCAACACGACCTACGATTTGCCGGTCGACTTTGTATATTCAGGAGTGGATTTAGCAATGTAGGACTGTTTGGACATGAGGTCGTCCATATGAGCTATAATATCAGCCGAGAGTTTAGGAGGCGGTAGGTGTTCGATGGGGGTCTTTTGCCGCAGCTTTAGAGTCAATAAGATGATTGCGATTGCCAGTAATGCGAGCAGGACAGTTCTTGAAGCAGAAAACTTGCGACCTAGGATGGAATTGTGGAGTAGGAGATGATGAATGATGCGAAAGTAAAGATGTGATGTTGTAATGCAATGTGATGCGATGTAATGGATGCAATTGAATGTAGTGATAGGATTAACGTAGATGAAGGACATACACAATAGAGCCTTTAATAAAGTGACGATGCCGGCATTCTTTGGTCTTTTGCGCCCCGTCATGATCTAATAATTAGCTTCAAAATATTGTAAAATCTCTCCAGTCTTGCTTTCAAATTTAGCGCATTACTTTGACTCTACAGAGTGACTGCTTACTCGTATAGGACTGATCCAGGTTGATCCCCCTACAGCTTGATCTACAGGCTTCCAGCAAGAGCTTCCAGCGCTCGTTCAATGATGAAGCAGCACCCCTACCTACCCTTCTTGAGCAAGACCAGCAAGGTATGCTGCTGATGCAAGATCAGGGCACTAGCAACAAGGAATTCTATTGAAGCTGATGCAATAGAGCACGCGACCAACGCGTCAAGTCGTGTATACATTGCACCGAGATTGCATTGTTTCATTCCTTCAAACCTCAAAACAAAACAGTACAGGCCATAGAGAGACAAGCAGCAGCAGGCAGACTACTCGCTTGTGACTGGCCATTCTACCCTGACTATATTGTAACAAGGGTACGTACAATGAGTGCCTAGACTCACTGTTGGCAATCCAACCCAATGGCAAATCAGAATGGGAATACTCCAACTGGCCCTGCCTCTACGACAACTCCCCTGCCAGAATCATTCGTAAACGTAGACATCCAATCTCTTACTCATCTCATTGGTATGTGCATTGACTCACATTTGCCTGATATGTCAAATTGTCCTATTCTCATGTTTGCCTGCGGGCACAACTGCCATTACAGCACAACGGTGCATTATCACTGCAACACATCGTTGTTGTGTATATATGATCTCATGTTGTGCCCTTGCTCCTTCTCGTTGTGTTTACAACACTCTGAGGGAACAAGCTTGCAGCTCATCCTTTTTTGGGGCTCGCTTGCTCTTTGCTGTCATGGCACATTCTCTCCTCATGAACTCACTCTTCTGTTTCAATTCTAGCCGATGTACTGACTCGTCTAGGTCGGGTTGCAAAAATTCTGCCCCGAAAAGTGCTCTCTAGCGACTAGATCTGACATATTTCTCTACGCTTCTAGTCGCCCATAATGACCAAATACCACTCACTTCCTCAAATCTCACTCGATTCCACTCTCGTGCTCCACCTGGTATCAGCATAGCTGAATACTTGAGACGCATTGTCAAGGTTAGTTACTGGTGCTCGCTCGCTCTTGTCTCAGCATCTTCTGAAATCATACTTATACGTGTCCTCTCTCTTTCTCTGTGTCTCAATCATAGTACGCATCTGTAGAACGTGTCTGTCTGCTGATCCTACTCATTTATATCGATCGTGTATGTGAACAACATCGGACATTCATGATATCGTCTCTTACCGTCCACCGATTCGTCATAACTGCTTGTACTATTGCCTCCAAAGCACTATGTGACTCGTATCTGTACGTCACTTGTCATTTCTTGTCCTCCCTATTTCCTCTAACGGTTTTAATCAGTAAATCTGACTGTCTTTCAATCAATCTAACTCTCCTTCATTCATTCCATCGTCCATTTTATTGTATGTCTGTAGAACAAACACAATGTATGCAAAGGTCGGAGGTCTATCGACAAAGGAATTGAACCTCTTGGAACTCGAAATGTGCTTTCTGATCGAATGGAATCTCACTGCCTCTGCAGAATTACTACAGCAATGTAAGTTCTCTGTGAGCTTGTCTGTTTCTTTCTCCGTTGATGGTCCATACTCAAAATTTGACCTTTTTCTCTGTGCAGACTACTCTCGTCTTGCTCGCCAAGCTCATTCGTCATATAAACCAAGACCCTTATCGCTTTCCCTCCTCGAAAATTTAAACGTTGCAACAACATCTCCCCCATCTGCTACCACATCCACGGGTGCAGATGACCACAATCCAGCTACTGTATCTGCAACTGTAATGAGACCGGTTGAGGTCGAGTGAAACTACTTCTTCGCTTCCACAAATCGTGTGTGCCTCATATTGTCGGACTCGTTGCAGTTCAGCTTTGAAGCAGGCTTGGTTTTATTTTGTCTATGAAAAGCACTTTTGCAATAATGTAAAGGTCTTTTCCTTTGTACAGTGTTGCTCATCCATATCATAGATTATACTTATAACCTTTTACTATATTACGTTATATTCTACATCAAAAATATGAGCTTTGAAAGAAACTGGTTTTTTTTTGTTTTTTTTTTTTGGGCCCGAGTAAGCTTATGAGTACCATTCGTTATCGATTTTCTGCTGCTACCTCATCATGAAATTTGTTGGGTCATGTTCCTCAGATTCTCAAATTCAGTTGGGAAGATTGTCCTCCAACACAACTCGTTCACTCCAGCACATCATGACATACTCATGACGTGCTCATGACCTTTGCTATTATCCATCATCTTTGCCGTTCTGCTACCGAACTGGACTGCTCGCTATATCAGTTACAGTGTTAGTGCTAGAAAAGGGTTGAGCAACTACGAAGAAATTAAGTTTTGTTTTGTTTAGTTTTCATTTACCTTAGCTTCAGTTGCAACAGAACCAAGACCGACTCGTTCGGCCACCCACCGCAACAACAATTTGTCGCCAATCCCTTTTCCTAGTCTCAGATCTGCCTTTTGATATATGGGGAGGCTCGACCACAAGTTCATAACCAACTCGTCCAAGAAGGGGAAACGGACCTCACGACCATGATCGGCCATAATTCGGTCATCACGGCCAAGGTTTCTATAAGGCAGACGCTCTACATCCATCGCGAGTTCATTCACAAGTCCTGCATACGATCTTGATTGAAAGCGGCCAGCATGCCTACTATAACCAGCGAGTTGTTCATCTGCTCCCAAACCAGAGAGTAATACACGGGCTGCTGATGTATAAGGATGCAACTTATTCCCGTTATCTCTTAGGTGACCAATACCTCGAGCAGCAAACCAGAATGCCAAGGCGATGCTTAAATCCATGACGCTGTTCAAAGGTGCCATCAGATCTATAATTCTCGACCGATACTCTGTCACTTTCGCAAACGGTACATCCACCTCTACAAATTGCCATTGTCGATTTGGGGCAACTTTTGAATAATGATATCAGCATTGGGAAATGCAAGTTCTAATTGTATATGTCAAAATGTGTATTGCTTACGTCTTCTCAATTCCTGCAATGCTCGACGACCTGTCTTCCTATCTGGCACATCATAAATGTCTTCTGTGTCGTTAGCTGTACGAGGATTTTCAAACGAGACGTTGATCAAGTCAATAGGTTCCGATAGTGGTAAATGCACATGGGCATAGTATGCCAATACTGACGAATCCAGACCTCCTGAAAATAATACTGCTATGCGTGCGTCTTTTCCCCTAAGAGAAACAGAGTTGTATGAGGTTGTTATCATTCTTAAAATCATGTAAGCAGGATCGTTACGATGATGCAGTAGGAGCACTCAGTACTCGAACACTAACAGCAGAGGAGATCGCATTCATTGAATCTGTTAGAGCCTCTTCGTAGTCGACCGAAGGCAGGACGTTATCTGATGACGGAAGGATTCGAATGTTTTCAGGCTCTGGCAATACTCGGTTAAAAGCTGGTAGAGATACTGGATGAGGACATTGTGTCCAAACGAGCTGCAAAAAGAAATCAGCTCTCCTGACTAGTAAAGCCAGCAAAACGGCATAAATACCTCAGTGTCTGTAACTTGAAGGGAATAGATACAATCAGAAGGAACCTCCTCAAAGTTTAGACAGTCGATAGCATTTTGTGTGCGGTCTGACAAGACGGGACCGACACTTGAAACAACCGCTAGACCTGGTTCTCTATGCCACAGCAGAGATCTACGACCAAGTCGATCTCGAGCCATCCAAAGATGCTGATTTGAAGTTGAATCAGGGTTTACCAAGAGAGTAGCGTATTCGCCATGGATTTGTGACAAGGCTGCTTCGAAACCTAGTTCCATTACCAGCGTCGCCATCATCTGTGTATCGCTGCCTTGGATATCGTCGTCCATATGAGCTGTATGGCCGTCAGCTGTTCTTCTGCGATAAACTTCTCCATTCCAGCAAAAGTACGACGTTTCAAGCTTTCCAACTTTTACAGGTTGTCTTGTGAGGCCATTTCCGCGAAGTGAAAGCACAGATGCGGACAGCTTTCCGTTGGAAGATGAAGCTAAAAATGGAATGGATACAGTAGATACAGCATCCGGCCCTTGTCAAACTGTGAGATTCCTGTGCGTCGAAAATCAGCACCAAATGTTGGAACAAAAGAGAGCTCATCACAACTGGTCTACCTCTGCGAGACATGGCTTCGATCAGGTGCGGCCATATTCGTGCTATCTGTCAAATGAAAATAGTGATCAAGGTCTGCGGCTTGTATGTAACTCCCCAAGTTTTTTTTCTTCCTACCTTACTTGGCACAGCGTCCCCAACCCAGACACAAAAGAGAATTCCGCACATTCAATCAATATAAGCTTCGCAATGCAATATTATTCGAAAGATTTGGCTGATTTGTTCATAAATCATAAATTTATTTTTTTCTATATAAATTACCATCCTGATGATTCATTCGATTCATTCTCAGACTCCGCCTGCTTCCATCTTCCAGAATGTATTACAGCACCAAAAGGCATTCTCCTATCCATATTGATATTTTCGCGTAAACTCTCAGAGAGCGATCCAACGACAGGTGGTGGAGGCAAGTCAGCCTCATTCATGACAAGTGATGGTGGTATGGTATGCGGTATTGCTCCTCCGTCAGCCAGTATGCGTAGACCCGAGAAAACCGAAGGTTTCGCTCGTTTCAGCTCCGAGTTTTCAATAGCCTGAGAGAGTAGAGACGTTCTGGAAGCACCACCTCCAATTCGAGCTCGTAGATTATTATCTATAGTTTCTTCTGGTATCGGAGATGGTGACACATCTACTTTTTGAAACATACCACGATTCCTCGTGGGGTACGAAGCACCTGCTGAGTTTGAGCTATCAGAGTCGTAGTCAGACTCGTCATCGGTCATATCTTCCTCGTCTTCCTCGTCACTATAGTCGTCATTATCGGATACGACGTGCTCTTGTGGTATATTAGATGAGTGGCCTGCTTGCTGCTGTTGACGTGGTTGCTGTTGTTGCAGTGATCCCAGAGCCTGACTACCATGCATGTCTTGAGTGGAAGGCTCTGGCGAGTCTGGTGATGATTCTGATATAAAGAATTTTACTTTACGTGATGGGTCATCCGACATGCACATTGGTTGCTTCGCTATTTGAGGGAGTCTATTCAGCAGTTCCAGCTGCTGATGCGAGTGTTGCTGTTGTTGTTGAGGTAAAAAGGGTGTATTACTCAGAGGATTATTTCGTTTTTGTTGTGAGATTTGTAAAACTTGTTCCTGAAGAGTCCTGGCTCGATCCATTGTGTTGTATGAAGATGAAGGAGACAACGATTTGGGACTTCCTGCGCTATATATTTGTTTATTACGAGGTGAAGCCCTGGAAGGAGCTACAGAAAAAATTGTTGGTGGCTTTAACGATGCGAATGCCAATTTTTCTTACCTAGTGGAGCAGCAGCAGCTTGAAGTCTGGCTTTTAACACTCTAGAAGGTGGGTCGTTTGGTTGGGCGGATATTTTCCTTTTTGACTCGATAACCTTTTTGAAGTTCTCAAGCTCCATTGTGTCCTTTGTCGTGTGCAGAATCTTTGAGAAGGACGATGGGGATACCGAGGTAGTAGCTTTACGGTGTTGGTGCGTACTTGGAGACACCGGAGTCTCACAAGCAGGTTGTGCTTCCTGATGTGCAGACCGATACCACAATCTCCAAGACAGATTCTAGCAAAGGAGAATGTTTGTATACAATTTGCAGCCAGTTTCATCATAGCCTTGGATAACCTACCTCGAGACGCCTCCCATTTACCAGATTGTCCTTGCAGTGACTTATGACTATGAAACGACGATAGTTTAGCACATAAAAGGCAACCAAAATCAATCGAATGAGATCAACATGGGGCCTTGTAGCTTCATTTTCCGGTTTCAATCACTCGAAACTGTCTCACATGACAAGAATGTGTGGGTCGATGTAAAATTCACCGCTTCCAAAGGAAGATTGAAGGACGACAAAGCAGCAGGGGCAAAAGCATTATAATGTCAGGAATTGAAAATATCGACGCACCATGCCACAAACTTGAGAGTTCTTGGTCCCCAACAAATGACATCGAGGAAATTGATTCAATTTGGAAGGTCAATATTGGAGTAGGTAGTGGGTGGACCATGCTTTTTGATGAGTGGTGTGGATGTTGGAATGTCTTGATGTCTCGTATCTCCTAGGGCGGTTTTGGTCGAATCTAAAGGTGTCTATTATGGAACAAGTCTTTAGCACGAGACAAGGCATGAGAAAAAGATCAGCCACAGAAAATGACTTTTCCGTCTCCAAAGGCTTTTACGCCGTGATGGCGCACCTAAACGCCATAAATCATACGCAGTTTGTGTACGATTCATCTACTCTCATCGTACCTCAATATCTGGGTAGCATGGGTGAGACTACTGTCACCGCACAAAGGTCGATTATGAAATATACTATATAAAGATGATGTAATAGATCAATCGAATCATTGAATCAATCAAGTAATGAATAACACGTCGCCCCTCCTTGTTGCGCTTATGACCACCCTCTACCCCATATAAAAATCATAACATATCTAGACAGGCAAGTCATGATTGAGGCACGGAACTCACCGAACAAGCGCACGGCTCCCGGTGGCAGCAAGTCTGATACACAATCGGTATCCAAGAGGTAACCTGTTGAACCAACTTCTTCCTAGTAATTTTGTATAGTCGTGTTTCGAGGCAACCAACATGCGAGCGGTACACAGGCTATTGATCGCAGTTTCCTTGTTTCAGAATTGGAGTCATCCACATGATCGTCATCTGCATCTAATCCGTATCCAAACGAAAATAGGTTGCAATCTGAATTGATGCAGTTGATGGTGAGTGGACGAAGAAGGCTTGATTTCCCTCTTCTTATATGTTGCTCGTATGTATAGACATCCAATCCTCCTGGAATATCTGCATTCCCAGACTCGGATTCTCTACTCACTTGGGCCGCCACCATCGTCGGACCTCAAGGAACGGTAAACCTGACCTCTCGCTGAACACATCAACAACAAGGACTGAATCCATTTTCAATTCTAGGTATATGAAGGCCTCTCATACAAACTCTCCATGAAGTTCCCCCACAACTATCCCATGGCTGCGCCAACAGTCAAGTTTGAAACCCCAATGTACCATCCAAACGTCGATATGTCTGGCAATATTTGCTTGGATATACTCAAAGTATGTCATCCGCACACATCCACATTGCATTTACTCAACCACGTATTCAAACAAGCCATGCGCGCGACCACTAAATTTAACCCACATAGGAACACTGGTCAGCCATCTACAACGTTCAAACAGTTTTGATTTCCATCCAGTCCTTGTTTGCTGAGCCAAACAATGACTCTCCACTCAATTCTCAAGCAGCTACACTATGGAAGGATCAAACCGAGTTCAAGAAACAAGTCTTGATACAATTCAACAGGCAAAGATAACTAACAATAAGGCTACTTGTAATATATACCTTCACAACTTACGAAATGTATACAGATAGATTTAAATATTATGCTTATGCAAATGAAAGCCATCCTGTGCAAGATATGTTATGTATATGCAATACTATTATCATCCCACCCGACTATTCCACTCTAAAGCTGTAGTTGTTGGAAGATCGCATTCTTTGCAAGCAGCACGGGTTTTATCATCCGTGCAAACCACCATAAACATGTCTGTGTCATCATAAGGAAGGACTGTAGCAAAATGCAGTGCACATGACACCAAATTCCTCGTGTGCTTGGGAATTGGTAGGCTGATCTTGTTGCCAGGGGCTACTGTCTCTACGGGACTCTGAAGGCGCAAGTATTGACGAGAAGACTCAATTCGAGTATGTGCTTCCAAGAAACGGGTGGCAGCTCTTGCACTAATGGATTGCTCTGATGTTCCCTTCTTGAGCCTGTCCAACTGTTCCAATACTAAGAAGAGAGCGTATGAGTAAATAGTAGAACGGGAGCAAACCATGGTAACCATGACATACCTTCTTGAGCGATCACAACAATACATTGGCCACGAGAAACCCACTTCTTGACAAGCCAGAGGTATTCTAGTAGAACACCAGCATCAACGACAACTATGGCTCGTGCTGATTTCTTGGCTTCCTGCACTTGCTGTTTCTGATATTCTTTACCAAGTGCTTCTGATCGTTCTCTCTGTATTTGGAGTTTGGTTGAATCATCCATGACAAGGAATCCCTTCTTGCTATCATATTTGAACAACTCAAATCTCTAAATATTGCAAGACGGTTAGATCAATCACAGCCATGGGAAACAAAGAGACACGCCTCATCATTGGCCATTCTCTTGGCAAGATAGTGTATTCTTTCTAGTCTTTCGATAGTGACCTTAGAGATAGACCTTCCTCCTATGAAATTTTAATGTTAGACTAGAGGTTTATCACCATTGTCGACACAAAAAATAATGATAGAATCTACCTTGTTGATTTGTCTCCAGGTTCCGCAGATATTGAATCAATGTCACCCGCTCTACTTTGCGATAGAAACCAGCCATCGACAAGAGGCCTAATAGGTCTGCATCTTCTGGAAGCACTGAGACATCCATGTATGTTGAAGCAAGTTGCTGTGTATCCAACGTGTCTTCTGACAAGACAGATTGCGATGCATTTAGGATATTTTGAATTGCATACATGAGTCTTTGTACATTGTTCACAGCTTCGACGGGATTGGCATATTTCAGAGCAATGGCGAACAGGTCAATGTTATGTGCTAGATAGGCGGCGGCTAGTGCTACAGGCGACAGTAAAGACATGATAGGGTCTTGATCCTCCTTGAGAAGGAAGACAAAGAGTCTTTCGAGATGATCACTGTTTCCGCCCACGTGATCAGCAAGTACAGACAGACAAGACACGATGATGTTGACTATTATTGTCAACACCAAGACTTGTACAGATCGTATTCGTGTTCGTGCAGACGGCAAATCTATATAATGTGCAAGTTATCATAACGCATTACGTATTGGCCAGTTCCAACGAGTTTCAGACCTGTAGCAAACTTTCGTTCAAGTTCCTGCATTGCAGCCATCATGAGGACAAGGACTTGGTGCAAGCGAGTACAGTCCAGTGCCTTTGCTGAGGCATCGATGCCGGTACAGACCTCCGAATGATATCCCACCGGTATCGACATGTCCTGATCGTGGGGAGAAAGGGCAAATTTGAAGAATTTCAGTATGTGCAGTGGACTGGTACTACTTGGCGGACTACTGGGTGCTACTTGGGCTTTGGCAATTAGAGAAGCCAAGTTTTCACGAGCGACGGTGAATGGTTGCGAAGTTGACATGGCTAGAGAAAACCAGTATGCGGCATCTAAATAAAATGATTTGTGCAAGGCGACGATTGCTAACTGTGAGTATGGCTTTCCTTGAGCAGGCGAGAGTGCCAGGCATTTGCGGTAATACAGTTGAGCCAAGTCTGCTGAGGCTGCATCACCATATCGTGCTAGAATGGAGGAAAGGTTGATGTGTGAGTGAAAAGGCAGTGCAAACCTGGGCAGATGCAGAAATATAAAAGGATTATTTATTGTTATGTAACTTCATCTATCATTACATACCAAGATCTCCTAAATAAATCAAACAATGATGGATGCAGCCAAAGGCCATCGACTGAAATGTTGGAGATGCAATGGCAGGCCGCTCAGCAGGTGGTTGTAGAGGATAGCCTTGACCATAGAAGTTGTCTAAGAAGTGGTTTGGTTGGATTCAGGTCGAGAGTGCTTAGCGGCAGTTGTATCTACCAGCAGCAAGTTGAACCAGATCCAAGTTTCCTCTTGCTTGCAGTTCAATGATGATTGAGTTGAAGGTAGCTGAGGCGGACTGTAGTTCCTGCGAGAGCTCACGCTTGATGTTTTGTGAGTTGGTGAGGGGAGGTGTTGACTGTTGTCGTTGGCGGTGGTGTTCGTGGTCAGAAGAGACAGCACACAGAAGAGGGCAATCAATGATGGCATGCAGGACAATACCTGTTGATGTTGTGAGCGAAGTTGGGAGCGTAGAGCTTCGATGGGTTTGTAGTAGACGAGGGTCCATAGCCTCTCTAGGACGTTCTTCTCGATTGCTGTGAATAGGTCACCGAGCAGTAAGTCGTCATATGTTTCCAGGAGTTGCAATCTGGTGGAAGCAGCGAGCGACTGATCCAGGATGCCCTGCTTGAGGATATGTTCCAGACGAGATGCGTGCCTGAGATAGATTCCAGGAAGCTTGTCGATTAGAGTCAAGCAAGAAACATTCAAGATGGCATACAATATGCTTACTCCCAGCTAGTCATGAACGCATTCGGATCTTGTTCACAAAACTCCAAAGGCCAATTGCAGAGTCGCGAGGGTTTGTGGGTTTTGAGAGTCAGAGTTTGAGAGTAGGAAAAAACTACGGATAGACTAACGAGTCCGGCATACAATTATTCAATGCTACATTGACCACATACTAATTGACGCGTCGTCCTGCCAGAGCAACTCCTTACTTGTCGCTGCCACGTCATCGCGCATATCTTCACAAACTCTACGCTTACACTGAAGACTGAAATAACAAGAACAAACAAAAGAGAGCTACAAAATGCACAAGTTATTAATTGCGCTGTTGGCTCTATTTGCTGGAGCCACTGCTGCCTCTCACCAACAGCAGCCGATCCTCTTGCAAAACGACCAACAACATGAAAACGACCTGGAATTCAAATACTCTAGACTTCCCCAAGTCGATGCATGGACTGTTCTAACAAACTCAAAGTATCCATTTCTATTTTCTCCCACTCTTCTATCTCCCGCATAAACCAACCATTTCCAAACATTTCATCAACTGCGGACCAAACTCATTGTTTCATCCAATATCTAATGAATCCCTGATGATTTCTTAGGTTCCCAACGTACTCTGTGCGTGTTAGAGAACGCAAGGGCGAAATATGTGACGATGTCAAGCAGGTCGGTAGCCACGTCGAAAATGCGAAGCAATGTCACATTCCTGAGCTCATATGCCTTATTTCTTTCTGTATCTACAGTATTATGGTTACCTCGACGTTGATGAATCTGGTGGAAAGCATCTCTTTTTCTGGTTGGTCCATCAGTTTGAAATTCCTTGGTCAAAACCTCGGTCTAACTCGCAACACTACAGGTTTTTTGAATCAAGATCCAACCCAAAGAAAGATCCTCTTGTTCTCTGGCTCAATGGTAATTTATTTTTGCAGCAGCATTGGTCTGTGGATTACCCTAATCTTCGCATCAGAGTGTTTTCACCTAAATTGACATCGCATCGTCCAATATCACGTAGGAGGTCCTGGCTGTAGCTCTCTCACTGGTTTATTCATGGAATTGGGTAAAGAATTGCTCTGAGTAATTTACCTATATGTCTCAGTTCATTGAACCTCAATTAAACCGTTGAATGCGTACTAAAGGTCCCTGCAGAGTCAACGAGGGCGGCAATGGAACAACCAAGAACCCTTACTCTTGGAACAAGAAGACAAACATCTTCTTCCTTGATCAGCCGGTAAATACTGGGTATTCTTACACTGATGGCGATGGCAAGGAGGTCGACACTTCAATTGCCGCCGCTGTTGATGTATATGCCTTTTTGCGTGAGTGCTGCTCCAAAGTTGAGCTATCAGAATCTGGGTATGACGTTTGATGTCTCACTCTCGTTGATGTAGAATTATTCTTGCAAAAGTACTCTCAATACGCCAAACTGGACTTCCATCTCTTTGGAGAGTCGTACGGAGGTGAGCATCATTGCTATCCCTATCTTTGGAAAGCATCTTTTCGCGATCTTCGTCCTTACATTGGATTTGATATCTTCAAATGTTATGCTACCGCCTGCAGTCGCTGCTCCAGTGTCATCCGCAGCTTTTCTACACTGACGCCTCTTCCGATTATAATTAGGTCACTACGTTCCCGCGATTGCCGAACTCATTGATCAAAATAATGATGGCGCCGAGGTTCCAATCAACTTGAAAACTCTGGGCATCGGAAACGGCTTGACAGACCCTCTCGTACAGTACAAATATTATGCAGACATGGCCTGCGACGATAAAGTAAAAAATTTATATCGAGCTTGTGAAAATCGTAGCTAATCAATATCCTAAATTTGACAAGTATGGCAAGTCTTTAACCGACGAAGAGTGTGACACGATGAGGTAAATATTGTAACCCGAGCATGTGAAAATCGTGGCTAATCAATATCTTAAATTTCTTGTGTCATTAGGTCTAAATATGGCACTTGCTCGTCCTTGAGTACGCCGTCAAATTTGCATTCAATGATAAACAAAGATCACTCACATTTTCCCTCAATCAGTCAAGCCCTGTTATCAATTTCAGAATGCGTTTTTTTGCGCACCCGGAGCACTGTACTGGTAAGAGCTTATCATCTTTAGTGCGGTCGTCTCTATATTTGAGGTCTAACAAATAACAAACGCAGTAATCAAGCCATGCTCTCGCCGTTTCAGCAAAGTGGTCGAAATGGTATGTTTTTATCTTTGCTTTTATTATTTCTCAACTAAGCTCTTCCCTGTTTTTTTTGTGTGTAAGTCTATGATGTCCGAATGACTTGTAGTGCTCTTGACTGGTACGTCTCTCGAGGGATTGAGCGTCTTTCATTAGTTTTCCAACCAACTCAAATCGTTTGTATGTTCTTAGTTATCCAATTTTGAAGGACATTGAGGCCTTTTGTAACCGTCCAGATATTCAAGACATGCTTGGTGTACCTGAACGTCAATACGTCGGCTGCAACCAAAACGTTAATCTTCGTTTCCTGACAGCTGGTGACTGGTGAGATGTGATGGTATAAGTGGTACTAGTTGCTTTTTAACACCCACATCACCTAAAATACATAGGATGCGACCATATCAACGTGCTCTGCCTCCTCTTTTGGAAAAAGGCATCAAACTAGTTGTTTACGCAGGTAGAAAAAACGACCATTGTAGCAACCAATCTGTGATGAAAAAACATTACATTAATATATCAATTTCTTTGCATCAGGGGACGCTGATTACATCTGTAATTGGATTGGAAATAAAGCATGGATGATGGAGCTTGAATGGTAACTCAGCGGACATGGATTTCGCGAATTGATTTTTTGTGTTTTTGTTATTTTTTTGCGGCGAGCTCACCGCTTGCTGTCAATAATAATAACACCCTGCTGTCACATCGCTTCCAGGTCTGGACAGGAAGAATTCAACGCAGCCTCTGATTTACCTTGGACTTCATCGTTGACACAGAAGGAAACAGGCGAGTATCGCACGTTTGGTCCACTCACGTGGCTCAAGATTTACGAAGCAGGTCATTTGGGTGAGTGCAAACATTTGTGTTGAATGAGTTGAAAGTAATGAAAAACCATCAAACCATTGCCGTGTTCTACCTGCCAACACTTACATTTAAATTAGTACCTTACGATCAACCTGCTGCTGCTTCGGATTTCTTTGAAAGCTGGTATGTGCGCAGTGGTCTTTCGACGTTGGTGCGTGTGTGAGAAGGCATCAAACTCAGACCGTATCACCATTAGGATTGAAGCCTCTCGGGACTAAGTGGTCCGAAGGGAATGCACAAAAGTGTTTGATACAAGGAAAAAGTTGATATAAGAATTGATGTAAAACGACCGAAATGGCCTAAATACAATTTGGCACAAATCGGAATTTAATGTGAATTGTCTCGCGGCACAGAACGACGATGGTAAAAAGTTCTCCAGCGTAACTACAAATTTATTTTGACTACTCTACAAAAAAGTGACATTGGGTATGGTGAATATACATTTTGCTCTGCATTAATAACGAGATGGCACGAAATTCTCTCTTCTCTTCAATAGCGGTGAGATTGTGAGCAGCTAAATCGGCCTGGTATTCGTCTTCTAGGGCCGACATATTCATTGACCCAGCATTCGGTGATTGAGTAAAAGACTTTGCTAGGAAGCTACATGGTTCAGACGTAATGCTTCTCCAAAAGGCCACCTCCCGCGAGTTCCTATAATCCTGTTGCCTGAGATTGACTATTGTATACGGTCTTCCTGCCTAATTATAATAACCGTTAATCATCGATCTTTCTGTACTAATCGGTGAAGAAGAAGAGGAAAAAAATGCACCAATGTCGCCGCCCAATGTCCAAAAGTAGATGAATGTGTCGCAACTACATCATCGCAAGTAGCCAATGCCATGAAGTCCAGAGCTGCAGCCACATCAGAGCCTCTTTTGGTTCAATGTCGTGTTAGAGACGAGACAGCTTGACAATTATGATTCAGAATTTTACCCTGGGTTGTTCATTGCGTTTCCTTCTTCAAAATTTATGTTCAGATGCCTCGTTCTGTTTATTCCCAACCACATTTCGAGTTCTTGTCGAACTTTGATATTATCTGTGGCCAAGTGAAATGCGACATCATGTTTCCTATTCGATGACATTGCCAGCTGCTCAGCAATAGCAGCATAAGTCCTCATGAGTCCAATATCTGAATGTCGATTATGTGTTCTCACGTGGATTCCAATCATATAAGGGCGAAAATGGATTGATTTGTATTCGGATAATGCCCTTTCCAGTTCCGGCTTAAGTCGAATTGTCTTTCGTAAGACATGATGCGCAATCCGTCCGTCTGGAAATAAGGCTTCTAGCTTTTCTTTATAGTGGGGATTTGCTTGCCAGTAAGGAACGTGATAATCAGCCCCCAAGATGACCCATGTTCGTATCCCACCCCTCTGTTTTCCAACAAGACACTGTCAGACTTGGGTACTGAAGGATTTCACTTAGTGGAAAGTCCACACTGAAGAACATCAAAAAATACCTTGTCGTCATTAAAGTGATTGTCCAATGATTCTGTAATAGATATGGAGATGAGATCTCGTGCCTTTTCGTCCATGACCACGACTTGCTGCCGACCAAGCTCTCTGTTTGAACTATCAAAATCCAGACTGAATTGCCAATTCTCTCGAATATAGTCTGGATATTCCTGTTAAGAGAATGATGTAAGACTGCCTTGCAATTCAAATCGAAAATGATTGCTAATAAGGATGCACACTGGGTTTGTTGCGTGGGTGAAAACGAAGCTTCCACGTACCAGCAAAACCGTTCTGTTGGCAATGAGGGCAAGCACCACTCCATTAACCAACTGAGGTAATCTGTTCCCAAGGCCGCCGTACATAAGTTTGCTCAAAATCCAAGCATTTTCAGGCAAGTTTAAAAGAGCACAATCGTGCCTTTTCTTGTAGTCAGCAAAAGCTACATCAAAAGGTTCAGTAGGGTCATTGTTTAGGGAGCCATTGGTCTGAAAGCCATTTTGCGACCGATTGTTCCCGTCGCCGTTTTGGTCTCCAGGTTGCGACACATTGGTATAAAAAGACAAGAGTGTAATGTAGATGAGTGCCGCCGACAAGATCAGCACCAGAAGAAACCTTGGACGAGACTACAGATGGAGTTGTGAGGTTGGTCTGAAATTTCGAATATAGTAAGCGTCCCACACCATTCCCATTTTCGGCAATTCTAATGCAGCACCAATAAGGATCTGCTTTGAGTCAGTAGTTGCTTTCCAAATACATGAAGCAATGGTTCCTTTTGGTATACATTGGTCGCGTCAAAGCTACATTTGATGAAAAGAAGTCAGAGCCCAGATTGTCATTAAAGCAACAGGAGCTTTTGAACAGTGTGACAGAATCAGTTTCAGAATCGTTGCTCATGGTTCGTAATCCAAAAGATGTCAACATTCAAAGTCATTGCTTGCGTCCCTTCCAAACAAGCCTTTTTAGCAAAAGCCGGACCTGGTATACGTTGCGTGGATCTAATGTGCTTCCAGCCACTTGGCGATCTAGCCGGAATCAAGTTAATCAATTAGTTCCTGGTTAGTGCACCTGCTGTCGGATGTAGTGTTTGGTTTGAACTGACAGAACTTCGGTTGTAACGAACACAAGAGGAAACATCTTTAACTATATTTCTCGTGTGTAATGTCGGAAATATCTTATTTTTTTATTCTCGCTTGTAGTTGACAGTCTGGAATCCACTACATTAAACATTACGGACACAATGGAAACTGTCAACACGCCTGCTGGCAAGAAATTTGATCTTCTCCCAACAAGAAATCTCGTCATTGACACTACTTTGTCTGTTTTTAGATGGCAAATTCCGACCTTCTTACATTTTACTCATCGCAGCAGTCTTGATCACCTTATTGATGGTTTCTGCGACAATGTTTATCGGGGAGTTCGCCTCGTTGACTGGACGTACGTGATCCGGTGTATCACGTTTATCAAAAGTCTGGAACTGGTACTGACGATGTGAGAACAGATACAATCGCACCAGAACTCGAACAAAACTCAACTTGTCAACCATGCGCTGAAGCTTGTCCCCCTTGCGCTGAACGTCTTAATGCGCTCCCTACAGTCACGATTGAAGCCAGTGCAGTCACCAGCTCCAGTACTACTTTGCCAACAGAAACGAAAACTTATCCTGTCACTCTTGTCAGCTACTATACGAGCATGAAATCAAAACATGGAATCGAGGTGAATTGACATGCATTTTAGTAGTCTGTACGTTATTTTTAGAATTTACTGGTTTTGACAATGTCGGTTTCTTGTCGTAACTAGGAATATTATGAATGGGGAAAGGCGTTTCTGAGACTAGAGTGTCCAATTGTCTTATACTGCATGCCCAAGGATTGTAAATGGCTCATAGATCTTAGAAAGAGTCAGAATCTTCCCGTTAAAATCATCCCCATGTCATTTTGGGATGTGCCGATTGTACATGACCTAAGGACAGCCTTTGAAACCACACAATTCGAAATGGATCAAGAGCTTATATACCGGAACTCTGATTTATACGGAATTTGGAATTCGAAACCATGGTTTCTGGCAAATGCGACAGCACAAAACCCGTTCGGATCCGACTTTTTCTTTTGGGTAAGCTAGAAAGCGCCGTTATCTTCAGCCCATAAACTCATGACCGAGTATTTGCTCTAGTCTGACTTTGGAACTTGGCGCCAAGGTGTTTGACTGGTCCTTGTGTTTAATTTCTCGCCAACAACTCATTCAGACAATTTACCCAAGGTATCGATTTTCGAGACTGGCCGTGCATTCAAACCATTCGAAACATCTTCCGCGGAAATGCCTCCACTTGGTTTCTCATGTCGACCATCAACCAATATCAGAGCGAGGAGGCCATGAAAGCTTTGACTGATGACGTTCCGATGCACCTCTGGTTTTCTGGTCAATCCAATGGTAAATGTTATAATTCTGCACATTTACAAACTTACGCGTACTAACTCCATTATAGACAATATACAGGGAAATTTTTTCGGTGGTCATGCTGAACAAGTAAGGTTTTACGTGTTGGCAATGTTTGACTAGTCCTTGTTTTCATTTCTCGTAGACATCTAAATCACACAATTTCTAGGTACAGCGGTATGCAGATGGATATTATGAATTGCTGCTAAAGGAATATAACAGAGGAACGTTTGTTGGTAAAGATCAAAATCAAATGGGGAAGTTGGTTGTTTTGAATCGAGAATGGATAATGGTAGGTGTTTGCAAATGGTTATTAAGAGTACATACATAACGCCAATTCTGCTAGGTGATTCCCGCATATAGAGCTAGTAATGAAAACCCGTGGTGGTATTTCCAATCTTATCTTGCCATCACTCCAGAGCGTCCGTATAGGGAAAATTGGCAATATTTTCCGCCTTTACGAATTGGCCAAATGTAAAGGTAACACTGTATCTATGTATGTACACAATAAACAATTGCATGTTTCATAAATTATCGTATGAGATTTCACACACTGCATTCTCTATGCTGGCTGTCTTGGCTAAGAGTAGTCGCATTGAGTGTGGTGCCAAAACGATGGCAGGGCTGCCACTAGTGCTTTTGCCAAATCCATTCTTTGTTGACTGTACTTTACATCGTCGTTAGCAAAAACACCATTCTCTTTATCTCGTTGGAAGTCATCCCAGAGCTTTTCTGCGTCATCGCCTGTGTTTGGGTTGCCAACAAACCCTTTTGACATGAAGAAACACATTTCTGAGGAAGCACCACCCCTACAGTACCAATTCCGGTCAATTCGTTTCGGTTTGTTCCGTACACTGTTGCAGCGAGCTTCTTGCCCATCGCCTCTTACCAAAAAGCAACCTCCCGCGAGTTGGCCAAATTGTCGCGTACTGGCATTATTACGTAGTGCTTCGAACCAGAGTAAGAAGCTGCAGCATTACCAAACGAGGATCCATAGGTGATGACTAGCTCGTTACAAGAAGCTAATGCTCCCCAGTCCAATACTGCATCATCCATAGAACCACCTAGTTGCATTAAGGACCAAATAACAGATATAGAGAATTTGGTAAATTCAATGTAACTGAAATATTGTACCTGGATTATTGGCAGAGTTCGAGGCCTTCCAATCAACAGATAAGTGTATGAGGCGATCACCAAAGTATGGCAGAAATCGCTGACGTATGAGTGGGTCGTCTGTAGCGAGGTGGAAACGAATGTCTTCCTTCTTTCGTCCTGAATTTGCACCAAGCTGCAAAGCTACAGAAGCATACATGCGTATACTCCCTACAGTAGAAGATCTTTTATGCTGCCGAAAGTGAATTCCTACATTGAATTTACCAAATTTGCTAGCTTTATACACTTCCAGTCGAGATTCTAGCCCTGTTTGAAGTCGTACTATTTTCGTCAATACGTGGTGACCGATTTGACCATCTGGGAAGAGCCTTTCCAATGTCGCTGTATAATGAGGATTGGCTTGCAGCAGTGGTATCCAATAATCGACGCCTTCCAATTCCCAGACCGGTTGTTGATAGTAACTTTGCAAGTTCTCTGTTGCACATATTGAGAATTTTTCCCATTCATAGTTTTTCAAGACGGTTACTCGTTCTTTAGGCAGCAAGTGATGATAAGAAGAATAATCCAAGTTTGGACTGAATTGGAATGTTTTGTTGGCCATGGGATAGTCCTAAAACAAGGAGAATGAGTCCAACGTTGATGCAGTAAGTACATTGTAGTGTGGCTACCACTAGTACAAAGCGTCCTGTAATGACAGCCAATACAAATCCGTTTACAATCATCGGGATGTGATTGCCTAGTCCCATGTCGGTGCTTATATGAGTGATGATCCAGTTCGCTTTTCCGGGATCTTGGAGCGCTGTCTGATGCCCGAGTACATATGAAGCAAATTCACGGTCGAATTCTACTTGAGAGTATTGGTAAGTGCGGATTTGTCACGGAAAGATCCAAACATACCGGAATCGTTGGCCAAGCTATAGTGTGATGAAGCGACAGTTGGCCACGGGAGAGTGTCAATCGAGTGAATGGACGACTGATTATATAGTAATAGTAATACGATGCATATGAGTCCTGATGCGGCGAAGACGGAAATGAGTCTGGTATCGATCTATATATAGGTTTCGAAGAATTGTCAAATCCAGTGGAGACCACGAGCACCTCAAGCAACACTGTACCATTTTCACCCATTTAGAGAACATGAGAGCAATTGACTCAGCATCCAATCATCTGCCATTCCATCTTCATACTGCTGGCTGCTCTCAAAGGTTTTTGCGTCGCAATGCTAACGGACTTGACACGCACCTAAGACGCATACGCGATACTACTCGATCGTTGTTGATAAACTCAAATATTTCCATAATATTGGGCATTTGGTAATTTTGTAGATTCGCGTCGCTGCCAACGCGCAATCCTCGTGATTATCTGGAGGCCTGGAATTCCTTCTTTGACACAAGTTTCAAAACATCCGGCTGCCTCCAGCATAGCTCATGTTTCTTGCCGATGAGGAAGGGACTCGGACAGTTGGAATGCACCCGTAGACTCGGAATATTGCTATTCTTGTTGGCCCTCTTTTTGTTGGCATGGCTGGCTTTCGCAACATCAGAAATCGGCATGGAGAAACATCTGAATGTTCTGACCGACACTATACGCCCAAAATTATCATCTCCATCCAATACGATTTGGTCTGCTTCGTCAAATGTAGATCTTTCATCAAATGCTCCAACCAATAGTAGATTTGATCATCTCCCAAAACACGATCACGATCCTAGTGAGCTGCGGGCTTGGTTTACTGCCAGAGCTCGCAATAATACTATAATGATGTCTCAGACAAACAAGGCAGGCACTCCGTTTACCAAGAATATGATATGTAGTCTAGTAAAATCAGATCCTACTGTCATTCAACACATCATTATATGGGCAACTGATGAAGAGGCCGCCAAGGATTTGTTGCTCTTTGAGGCTGAAACCACTCGGTTGACTGGCTACAGCTTTGGTGTTTATTTTGACAGGAGGTATCGTTTTGAGATGTCAGATGTCAACCAGTGAAGGTATATACTATGAGGAACCTGAATAAACTCATTCGCTTTTGGGTCATGACTTAGGTATCAAACAAATCAAGTCTGGAACGGCGGGTGGGATAATTCTACCGGTTATTTCGAGATCATGGATATTCGTCGCCTAGTGAGTTTGATACTGGTCTGGTTTTTTGGGATGAACAGCAGATACGTTTTTCTTACCGCGGTGGAGTTTTGGTAACACTGTCATCTCTAGGTGTTTGCTCGTGTTATCGAAATATTGGATATGAGTCTAATATTTGTCGATGGGGATGTCGTCTTCTTCAAAAATCCATTTACAACCCTCAATGTTCCATTTGGTGTTCCTGGTCTTGCACATGGACTGGAAGAGGATGAAATCACAGTGTGGGAGGACTTGTACAATGATCTCCCGGACCTAGTGAGTATTGCAACTTTAAAATGCTACCTGGGTTACACTTAACGTTTGTATTGCCCCCTTGGACAACTTAGGTTTATAGTACAGATGCGAGAAAGCAATTTGATGACCTAGATGACCCTTACGAAGGCGAGCCCAGGGTGCCTAAGTTATGTGGTGGATTTTTTTATGCTAGAGTAAATGGCAGAACAAAATTAGTATTTAAGTCACTTCTTGCCATGAAGATGAACGACCAATGGGGCATGGTAGATTTGCTCAATAACTATTTTGATTCGGTACTCGTAAATCCCTTACCCTTGGGTATCAAAAGTCGAAAAGATCGCCCTCAGAATGCTAGGGCAACCAATATTGCTAGAGATGCAGTCCGTGTACTCATCCTTTCTCAAGTTGCCTATATGAATGCACTCTCTCACCAAACTTCGCCATCAGAGTTACCTGAGCATTTCCATTCCAGGATGATGGACTTGGAAGAACGAGGCGAATCACGTGTGCTCTATCACCCAAACTGGTAATCACTCCTTGTCAAGTTGCATTTAAGAATGCTATCTCACAAACCATCACTATCAGGTGGAGTCGCAACAAGACTAGAATTTTTGAAGGTATGCCTGAAAGAAACTACCTAGAGCGAGGGCTGATGAAATCAAAGCTGCTCGAAGAAGTAGTGATCTTTACACCCAACAAGCGAATTCAATGATATACCTAAACAATTAGATCATCGACTTTGGACGTTGGCTTTGGACCATCAAACTTGTGCTATAGAACCAGAAATTCCAGACTACTGTAATGATATCGGTGTCAAGGTATGTATCTCACGCTGTTTTTGATTTTCAGCTGCACACTCTTCTCTCTCAATCAATTGCCAACCTTTGAATTTGTTTTATTACCAGGACGTCGTCACAGACATCAAACCTCTAGAGACACCAACAGTATCTGCAACAGAGGCTTGGCGTCATGTTGAGCAGGGTAAAATCTCTTTGACATGTATGCTTGAGTCCTCGGCAACTTCCTGACTTTTAGTATTTGAACTCATGCAGTGCAAGATGGTCCTTCTCCAAACAGCATTCCTCGTGAACTGAAAGAGGCATTTCTGAATTCCCCTGCTCTGGAATTCCAACAGAAATTCATGAACGAGGTGAGAAGTGTTGGTGCCCTGTCTGGCATGAAGCTTAAATTTGTGCTAAAACAAGAACTTGGATGCTTTGTAGACACGCAAAAACACATTCTGGTCTCCATCATACATCAATAATTACCGTTCATTTGTAAATTCTCGAAAGCCATTCTTTTCACAGAATGTAACAGACCTCTACCTTGCTTTGGAAAGTTGGGCATCGACAGCTGTCCAGAATAAACGATGTTTAGTCATCGGCTCAGATGAACCGTGGCAAGAGGCAATGCTGCTAGAGTTTGGGGCGTCGCATGTGTCCACTGTAGAAATGGCCAGCATCGACTCGAGACATCCTCTGACTAGAATGTATACCCCAACTCAATTCGAGAAGGCTCATCAAAGAGGTAGTCTCCAGCCATTTGACTGTTGTCTAGTCACCAGCTGGCTTCAGCATACCGGGCTAGGTACGTAAGAGCTGTGTTGTGACTGTTGGTGCAGTGCTACGTCTGCACCTTCTCGCACAATGATTTCTGTCTCTTACAGTATTTACATTTGCTTTATAGGCCGATATGGTGAAGGTCTAGAACCTGCTGGTGACCTGTATGCCATGAGACGCATTATGAGTGTTCTTAAGCCGGGTGGAATAGCATTTGTTGGCATCCCAACCGGCGATGATGCTCTTATATGGAACGAAGGCCGGATTTATGGACGCGGTAGACTGCCCCTGTTATTTGCAGGTTGGGCAATTAAGAGTGTGTACCCAGAAAAGGTGTTTCATGGTGATAAGCCGTCATATTCGATTTGGGTGTTGAAAAATACGGCTGCCTGTACATAGGCTTGTAAGAATTTGCAATTTTTTTAGATCTATTTAGCGCGACTGTACATACCTATATATTTGAACATACAATTAGAGTAGTATATATGGTGAGAGAGACACACGCAAAGTGAACGGGTGACAATGATTAAAACAGCCTCCTGAATTCATGGAAGACACGATCTGACTGTTGTCATCATCACTCTGTCGCGCGACAAAATCGTCAGTCTCGAGTTGTGGTTGGGCGTTCGCGAGTAGAACTCGAGGACGTGAAAAGACGTAGATCGCATGTCTCTGAAATGGCTGCGTACATTCCATCTAGCTTTTTCCGAATTTTGCTGGCAGTCAGTGTGATTTTGGGCCTGTTTTGGCTGACAGCAACAATGGTATAGAACAGATTTGCAATTGTCTGATGCTTTATTGGAGATAACTTTGAAATGGGCTTACAATGTATCGCTTTATTTATAAGAAATCAACTTGCAAAGACATTCCACTTCAACATCACGACATTCAATGCAACCTGGAGCATCGCACTGATCCATCGGTTGGTACTGGTAAAAAGCAAGCTGTAATCACTCTGATGACTTCCGATTGGTATTTGGATGGAGCACGAGTCCTTGGTCATTCCCTACGACACAAAAAGAACATTCCTGACAATGTAGACATGATCTTGCTATATCCTCAGGAGAAAATATCGTCGAAGGCCTTATGCTACCTGAAGCATACTCAATGGAAGCTACAGACCATCCAGCTGATACCTACGCCAATGGATCCTCAAGGCCGAAAGCCTTTGGAATCTTTTAGAGACATGTACACGAAATTGGCATTTTGGAACATGACCGAGTACGATGGACTCTTATATCTGGACTTGGATACTCTGGTGTTGCGACCGATACATGACCTTTTCAACTTGAACGTAGACTTGGCAGTAGTAAGTCTCATGTTTGCTGCCATGTTTGTTGACGTGTTTTACACTGGTCGTCGTTGTATCTCTTTTGTGTTCGTGAGAGTTTCATCTATCTGACACATGTGAATAGGTCATGGACATCTGGTTTGGTCAGTTGTCGTGGGATTTCAACGCTGGGGTTATGTATATTCGTCCAAATGCCACACTCTTTCATACACTGCTGAAAGAGGCGCAGAATACCACAAATTATAACCCACAGTGGGCTGAGCAAAACTTTTTGAATTATTACTTTCGATACCGGTGAGATTTTTGAATTCGCATGTAATCTTAGTGTGTAGTCTTAGATTTTCTTTGCTTACCCCCTGTTGTTTAGACAGTTTACATTACCATACGAATATAATCTGAATGTGGCTCTGAAGGGGTTACCAGAAGCTTGGTCAATCGTGTTTCCACGAGCTAAAATAATACACTACACACTCGCAAAACCATTCCGTCGAGGACGCACGGATCTCATAGATGATCTGAACTACGGAGATGTTTTACGCTTGTGAGTCATCTCTGTCAATTTCTTCTCATTGAAGCCAATTCAGCCAATTCGGTCGTTAAGTGGCCAATTCGGTTGTTAAGTTTTTATGACGAGTTTTACGACATTCGAACTTTCAAATTGAGACGAACTCGTCTTAGTTACACTCTTCCTATATAGATGGTCTGATGCTTACATAGATATGGTTGCTCACGAGGCTCTCAGAGGGGACGAGGCATCTGTTTGTGAAACTAACCAAACATGATCATTTTGCTTCCGTGGTACCTGCACAAAATCCCGAGCAAGCATGTATGCACGGATTCGCTGGCTCAGTCCGAGTTATATGCATCCTGTCACATACAACATATAGAGTTATTCACTTATTCACGTTTGAAGACTCGGTTTGACGCGTGGGAAACACTTATTGAAATCCAATGATGCTGCTGCACCCACAACATACCAACATTGGTAGCTGAAACGTCTGAACAATGCTGCAGGATTATAGTATAGATTTGGATCGTTCTTTCAACCTGACACAAAGCAGTCGAGCTGCAAGATGGCTCTTGACACTGTTGATCATCATGCGTGCAATAGGTAGCATCGAGGTTTGAGCTTCACCCAGCAAACTCTTACAAACGTCCGTCATTGCTTCATTGTGGAGAGTACTTCAGTGGCCAGTATGTTGGATTCGCAACAATAGGGCTTTGTAAACTTGTGGTCTCCAGCAGTTCGTAGACACCAGTTGGAACGATCTCTCACAGTGTTGTGTTCCAGCATGTTCTAGCATGTCTGTGTATCCTTTAATCCTGAAAGCTTGACCGTGTCTTGCCAATGACTCGCAGATTGAGCCATGATACTGGTCCTCCTGCTACCCCGAAATTGGTTTGTCGTGGTGCCACGTCTTGCTGAAGGAAACTGTCTCGCATCTCACCTAGCGTCAGATACGGCATGAGATCCCATCACATTCAGTAGCTTGCCTAACTGAGTCCGAGTATTTTTCTTTGATGTGCAAAACCTCGTTCAAGAACATATTTGATCGCATCCCAGCTAAAAATCACCTTGTCCTTTGGTGGAGGCTCACTTCCCGTTAATGGGAAATCAGCGTCAGCCAAACTTGCAACGCAACAAGTGATTGAATTCCCGCCAAACGATTTCGAAATGTCACTTCATTATCAATGAAATCGTTGACTGTTTCTTGCACCCACAATCACTACACCGATTAAGCTTGAAACAATCACTACACCATGCATGAGTGGCGTTGCCAGATTTGCATTTGTTGCAAGTCATGACAGTGTTGCATGGTGACATTTGAGACAGACATGTTTTGCATGTGAAATTGTAAAGTTGGTTGAGTAAGTGTTGAGGTAAAAAGGGTTGATTGGTGTGTGAATAATAAGCCGAGTGGTGAATGTGTTGCTCGACCAAGGAGAAAGAACAAGATGAAGTTACCACTCGTTGACGATCTTGCATTTGCTGGGGTGTTGGGTGTCTCGTCTCGCCCAATTCCAGAGCATTGAAGCTCCTCCCAAAGTCGTTGAGAAGGGACTGATAGGGCTTGCATCCTTTACAACATGGGTACACTGTCGTCTTGACTGTCGATTGTGTGCTCTTGGCCTTCTGTCACTGAATCCTGACGCTGTGCCTTCGGAATACTCCAACGTGCCATCTGTATCGTCGCAAATGTCAGATTCCTGGTCGTCGGATGTGTCAGTGTCTTGGAAGGACTCCTCCCCCTTCTGCTTCGTATTTGGGTGTCGCATACTTTGGGTGAAGAAGACTACTTGAAGTTGCAAAACCTGCCCTTTTATACTTGTCGAGTTTGCTTTGCACTTAAACGGCCTGAGATGCCGCACTGACTTGACACCAGGGCAAAGCTAGACCGCAGCTTAGGATGCTAAGGATATCTTTGAAAGTAGGCACGTGGCGGTGGTGAAGACCAAGCACCGGTGGATTGGTTGAACACTCCATTTTGAGCGTGTGCACCTTTCAAGCTTTCATAGTAGTAGGAATTGGCAGACCTGCGTCCTCGGTGCCTGATCTTCGGTGACGAATGTGCTGGTGGTGGTGGAATCTGATGTCTCTGGTTATGCGTGTCTGGAGTGTCAGACTTGACTGGTATGTCTGGCGGGTCTGAGGCGAACTGTTGTGTCTGGAGTGGTATGGTGTGGCCTGATATGACAAGGATGTGGACGTGTCGATACGACACTCGATAGACAAAGATATGTAGGGAATGGGGAGCATTCAAAAAGACATGGACGGGATCAATACAACTTGGCTAAGCGAGATAGACAGTCTTTAATGTTGAAAAAATCATTTGTTCGAAGAGACAGAAGATAATGACTATAAGCTTTTAGCTCTAGGTTGGGCTACAGGGTCGTTAGGAAGACCAACTTCCTCAGTGGTATTGTGTGATTGCACTTGAGGCTCTACTGGGGATAGTTTGCTAGCAAGTTTTGTTGTCACAGTTGCAATTAAGCCAGATTCACCATCACCAACAACAGTAGCTAAAGCTGACCCGGTTGTTCCAAGTCCTACAGCGCCAATGGATTGGGCGACAGGTATGAGAGAGCCAGCAGCAATCGTTCCTATTGGAGGAAGTTAGCAGATATCCAGACTGTGATAAGGTTTGGTCAAACTTCAATTCACCTCCATAAGTAGCCATCGCTGACGAAGCTATCGAGCCTGCAACCACGCCTCCACTAGTAAATCCCAAAGTTGTAACACTCCCTACAATGGCCAACAGCATAGAGATGGCACCAACCACGCATGCTGCGGAAATCAATACATATCTAGAAGACACTGTCACCAGTGCGTTTGCAAATAGAGCTGCCATTGCATTGGTGTTTTGGTCCTGTGCGTCGGATACGAAGGAGGCGTTGATAGTTTGTACTTTCTATGCGAACCAGGAAGCTCAACCGAAGATGATGACTGGAGTCTTTACAGAATTCAATGATGTGTTTTGTTACGAAACGGAGATTGTCTTCGGAAACTGACCAACTTTTTACTACTGTCGGTGTTTGATTTGTTGCTGCGTGTTGACATACGCGTTAAAGAAGATTTCTATTACAGTTGCTCCTGTTCTTCCAGCCTAATCGACATATTGGACTGAACCAAAAAGGTGATCTGCTGAGGCAAACAGGGAAGAAGCAAAACGCCTAGACGCTATACACGCATATTGCATATCGGATAAGTGTAGTTGTGCATTGGATGGCCGCTATATTTGAAGAGCGGATGCCGACTAGATCTTGCATCACCTTGCTCTAGAGGTAAGGCCATCGTGTATTGACTGATTTATGCTGTTATTCAAAAGTGAGGATTGTTGGAGATGAAGGCACTGCAAAGAGTAATGTGAATTCGATTGCCTGACATTCGGATATACTCTAGATATGCCATTCTGTCGTTTATTCTTCTGGATGGGGTCTAGATCTATGTTCTAATCGGTTTTGGTTTCCAACATCAAAATCACATTGTGTGGTGACTGAGAAGATTCATATGAATCAACAACAGCACCAGCTAGGTATGTCTGGTCCCATCAATTCAACATTGCATGCTCGCTTGCTCCTCTCCTGCATCTAACAACATCCCCGTCTCATTGCAGAACAACAATCCATCATCCATGCATCATCCATCATCCGTCGGCTACACTACAATACCTCGCTACAACACCCGGCTACAACACTTGATGCATTCCGCATCAATGGACAAGACGTTTTGTATGGCTCGACTCTGCACCTGCCTCTGAAAACTACATTGCACAGTCCCATGAAAAGCGCTGCCCCATTATTTGCCCAGTGCAAATACCCATAGCATGATGTGAAAATCTGCGCTCTTAAGCGAGACAGAGAGAGCCCTGCCGGGGCAGATGAATCATGAATCAGTAGTCAGAGTCACTAGGAAGTGTAGTGGGAAAGAGTAGAGTCTTGCAAACAGGGATACCTGGAATGGAACTACAGACAAACATCCAAACGGTACGTTAACGCTTACAGTATAATCAATGCCCGCCCAATGAGAGTCGCAATCGAAGGCTTTACACCGGTCCATCCCACGTAAAGCTATCTCGGTCCGTCCCAGTCGATTGCAAAATGACTCGTCATGGGTAAGGACGCTTGCGCACGTCCCCGACGTCCCCACGCTTCACAAATTCGAAACTTTACACCGGTCCGTCCCATGTAAAGCTATCTCGGTCCGTCCCTGTCGATATCAGTTTTCGTTTCAAGTGATTGGCCTTGTTTGTTGATTGATTTGCTAACGCCTCTTCCTTTTCTCTTGTATGTAAACTCGCCTGCCGGACCGGGCTATTGGACGTTGCCAGTGCGACGACTTGGAAATTGGGACAATGGTTGAAGGAGCTTCCTCTTCAACTTTACGATACTTTTATGAAACAAGACGTGAAAATCAGTGCTGGTTTGAGCGTCGTTACTACATCATAAGATAATACTGAATCAGTATATGTATTTCTCTTCAATACAATGTCTTAGATTTGTTACACACTCTCCCTTTGCTCGTACAGAAAGCGATCATCTTCTACAATCCAACTCGCGTCTAAAATCTACTTATTTCCGGGTACATATTGAAGTTATACTACGAACGAAGAAGACACACTACAGCATTGAAGTCCGAAACCAGATTTGTTGATATAATTTTCATGCTGATCAAGCTAGGACGACCACCATTGAGCAGTTTTCCAAGAACAACTTGTCGAGTTCTAGCCTTGGTGAGGTATTCATTACATATATTTTCTTCTTCACTTTTAATCATCGTCAAATACCAAAAGTACCAATCAACAAGAGGGATCCAAACAACCTTGAACGAATGATTTTACCCTTGTGCAGAGGCAAGAAACGGGCTTTAAGATCCAGGGGTAGGAGTAGGAACAGGGTAGAGGGAGGGGGTAGATATGTTGGGGGTATTTTGGTCTACCATTTAAAAAACGGGGAGAGGGAGAGTGGAGATTGTACATCCAATAAGTAAACCAATTATTTGAAGTCAAAATGTGGTAGCTTTCGTTCGTAGGCGTGCTGGTTTGACCTCTGTGTGATGTGCTCGAATGTGTCTGGCTTATGAAGCGAAGACACGCAAAACGAATAAAGAGCAGGCGTGGATACCACGATATAGATGAGCCAAAATCATCGACATTGGCGCAAATTTGAAAAGCAGGCGTGCTGAATTCAGCAGCTTGTTGTAATGGGCAGTTGT